>NC_073710.1:12095136-12397497 GCF_023634085.1 Falco cherrug | reverse complement strand
ATTTCAAGTTAAGCTAAGAGGCAACACAGTCAATTTGAATTGTTTGTGCAGAGAAAGCAAAAGCTTCACCAGATTTATTACCTGTCTTGCTAGAAATTTTGACTTGGAGCACGGCTACTGTATGTCAAGCAAATGTGCTGAAGTAGATAAAAAGGTTTTTCAGTAGGCAGGTATTTTAAGAATTGAGAGTGCCATACACAGGCATCAATTCTGCTTTCAAACGTAATAAATAAATCTTTGAAAATGTACTAAGGTGATGCATTAAGTATAATCTCAAAAAAATAAATGTTCTGCTATTAAAAAAAAATAAAAATTGCCCCCCCCCCCCCCCCCCCCAAAAAAAAAAAAAAAAACCCAAACAAAAAAACCAAACTAATTTTGTTTTCTCAGGATAATAAAACCAAAACCTGGCCTCCGAAGGCACCCTGGCAGCACACGTCCTCTGTCACAAACACGCTACCCAGTCAGAGTACGTCTCTGTATCCGATGAGCAGCCCGGTCAGCCAGTGGAGCGACACGATGCAGATCCTCCAGTCACCCATGTGGGCAGCAGCCAGCGACTGTGCTCCAGCAGCAGGAATCTCCTCGAACTTTGCCTACGCGCAGCAGCAGCAATCACAACAGGCTTCCCAGCACAAACAGATGAATAAGGGCTTTAAATCTTTTCCAGTAAAGCACGAACGCAGACCATCTTACCTGCATCAGTACTAACTGCTTTTCGTATTGGAAAACGCAGCACAGGGCCAAACATAAATGACGTAAACTTTGTTTCACAATTGTGTATTGGCTGTATCCTGTTTCTCTCATTAAATATGGAATTGAGGGGGTTTGGGTGAGATACACAAACTCTTGGAATTCTGATTTACAGTGCTGAGCAAATATGGCCAATATGTTTGTTTGATGTACATGAAACAGCCCAAAACTGTGATGCAAAAATGCTTTTAAAAACGTGTCTATTGCCTTTACTTTCAGAACCTTTTTTTCAGAAGAACTGCTGAAGGACTACCATGTGAGAAACACTGTATTTTATAGCTATTTTTCATATAGATTTATAGTTGAACATCTTACTGAAACACATTGAGTATGTTGAATAAATACATAGTGGTCAGTTTGCTCAACACTGTGCAAATTTGTAACGGGACAAGCTGTAAAGCCTTTGTATTCTCCGCGACTGGCCTGTGGGCAGCTTTTTTTACATGAAGTGCAACAGCAGCTTTTGGTGTGCCACACAAGTGAGTTCATGACGAAACCGTTGCAGAAGCGGTTGCGAAATAAGAGTTTTGTGGTAGGTTCCTTACGCTCGGTAAAGATCGGCAGAACCACTCAACCTTGTGTCACAAATGTTATCTGAGCTGCTTCAAGGAGGCGGCACCTGTGTGGATAATATGACACTGGTTTTCAAATAAATACACTGTTTCTTACTGCTTCATTTGGCCAAAGGCATTATCCACACAGTGCTCCTTAATTGTGTGAAAATATAGCCTAAAAGACTACTTGCGTGTATTTAAAGTCTTATTTCAGATGCTACAGTTGATTAAAAATTGTGAGCTGGCTCAGAAGATACTAAACTGAAATGTGGGGTAGCATTTAGTTAAAAGAACGTTATTTTTTTTAAAAGGATAAAGTAATTATTTGCAGTCAATATGTGCCATTAAGTGAACCTGTGGAATTAGGAATAATCTTCCAACCAAAGTGGATCCGGGAGAGTGACTGGTGCTTAAAAACTGAAGAACAATGGTAAATATATGTATAGCTATCCCACTGTATATTAATTGAGATTACAGAAGATTCTTTATATAGTTAGAGCTTATTTAAATTTTCATATTTCATCTTTGAAAGAGTCTAAAAACCACAATATTTTCTGGTATAAGAGTTTTGACAGTATTAATCTTATTTTTGTATTTTTCTTAAGTCATATCATTCTAATATGTTAACTACTAGTAAAATGGGTTATTAGTTCTAACTACATAATTTTTCAATGAAGATAAAGCACATTTGTTGTTTTTGTTTTTACAAGCTAAGTACATCTATATGTAAAGATACCAAAAAATAAATACGTTATATGTATATATAAATAAAAAAGTATACACAACACTAAAACTATTAAACATTTGGGTATTTAAAACCCATCCACCTTTTTTGTTTGTATGGTGACGGGCTATATTTGCAGGCCCAGATTGTTACCTTTTGTGCTGTTTGAGGATGCCAATGTTGCCTGTATTTATGATATTGTCACCATGTTTTCTGAAACTTCATACTTACCATGTTTACAAAGATTTGTTTGCTGTACATAGACTTTTTACAGTAATGTGCTTTGCACAATCAGTGTGGCTTCTGTCTGTAAATTGTTAATGGTCTGTACTACTATAATTTTGAAAACCCTCTGCTGAAAATGTTAGTGGTTATTTAACTTGATGAATGGTTTGGAGTTTCCTAAATCTTGTCATTTAGATCTAATATTAAATCCTAGATTTGGCTGTATTTACTGGTTATTCATACTAAGACCAAAATGGTAGTTAACAAAAACACTTAATTTCAAACTTTTTCTAACAAGTGCCAAAATTATCGCTATCGTTTTTGCAGTTTATTTGTAATTACAAATGCTGGCAAGTTTCTGGACCTACATAAGTGAATTGTGAAAACAAAGAAAGTTTGTCTGCATTTTGACCACGTAGGTGCTACTATGTCCTTTGCTTCCGATTGTTCTGAACACTGGTGATTTTAGGAATTGTTGCACTTGGCAAATGAGTCTTGCCATTAAACTTCACTTACACTGCCAAGTGCAAGGGTTTGGGTGCTTAGTTAACTTACCCTTATTGCAGTGCTTCTTGTGAATAGCTAATGCTTCTGAACTGGAACTGTACATTTTGTATTTTAAAGCTTCTGTAAAAGTAAACTATTTGCTTTATTAAAGATACACATTTAATAGGTCATACTTGTTTAAAATATGCACCTTGCTGAAAATGAGCAGCACCTTAAACTGTAATTTCGGTTTGTAAACAAAGATCTTATTTCATTAACGTGGGATTATTTAACAGTTTGAAAATTGTCAACTGCCTACTTACTGACTTAACCATATAAAAATGAACTTTATGCACTGTACAGTTTCAAGCATCTTTAAGGCTACTTTTTCCAAGTAGATTGCACTGAAGAATATGCCGCAGATAATGCCTTCGCAGTGCCTTTGAACTACTTGTGCAGATGAATGTTGCCAAAACCAAGTTACTTGCATTTATAGTAATTTGTGGAGTAAATAATTTTGCTGGCAGGGAGCAGAAAGTAACAGGCGTGCACCGCACTGCTGCCGCCACCCACCCGCCCCTGAATATTATCAAAGCTCTCCAGTTACGGTACGGTAATCGTGGGGCACCTCCGAGGTACGAGCAGGTGAGCTGTGCTCTTCCTCGCTCAGAGTACACAAGCATGTGGCTGACCAGGGACGCTGATGAGTAGCCAGGAAGCACAGGAATCCATTTGGACGATGCAAGAATTTGCTTGAAAAGCTCTGTACTGCAGACTACCGTAAACAAGTAAAAAGGGAAAGTCCGGACACAACTGGGGCAAATGCAGCCTTCTCCCACTGAAGTCCCTCGTGCTTAACTGCTCAAAGATATGCAACGGCCCCATTTTCCTAGAAGAGTAAACACTTTATTTCACTAAATCACTGAGCTGTTCCTGTGTTGACACATCACATATTAATTCAGAATATACTGTAATTTACAAAGAACATCCTTATTAAGCACAATTCCTACGATACAAGAGACATAACAGGCTAGTGCTTTTATATATATGGCAACATATGACCGAAGTTGTCATGCTGGAGGTAGGGCAATGACCTAGCTCGGCGCTTTCCCTGTTATTACACAGTCTTCGTCACAAAACAGTCTCTGCTTTGATGAGGGCACAGGAGTCCTCCAAAGGCACCTGGTAGCGCTGTGCTGACAGCCAGGCTCCTTCCAGCAGTACAGCCGCATGGCGTTTCTCAGAGGGAACATGGGAGTATGATAACGATCACCCTTAACGTTCTGCTTACAGTAACAGGGAAAAAGCCAGCCTAATGTTACATCAAAAACTACATCTGTGCCCTTAACGTGAAAGTATGGATGCTGTTTACCTGCCCCTCAAGACCACACCTCCTCAGCTCTTGCTCTAAACTTACAGCGTTCCTACAGCCTCCTAAGGCGTCACGGCTCGCGTCCAGGTGCGCGCTGTCAGTCTACGGTATTCTGCGTGCCGGGGGGCGTCGCATCGGCAATTGTGGCTAAATAAATGAGGTTTCTGTGCAGGATGTGCTGGTACCTGGGAGAGGAAGAAACAGGGCATCTGGGAAACGCCTCGGAAAGAGCGACCGAGCTATGAGAATGATACACAATCGGGGCAACCCCCGCGGCGGCCTGCTCTCCTTCCGAAGGCCGGTACGCTGCGCCGAGCTGCCCGCTAACCCGGCGGCAGCAGGCGGCACCGCGGGGCGGGAGCGGCAGCCCGCTCGGCGGGGCTGGTTGCCGCAGCGACACTCACCGAGGCCTCGGCACAACGCAGCCGGCACCGGGGGTGCCCCGCGCGGCAGCAGCGCCTGGGAACGGCGCGTCTGGGGGGGCGTTCGTAACGGCAGGGAAGCTGCGCAGGGCCCGCCCGCCGCGGGTCACTTACTGCACGCAGTCGGTGGCCCGGCCCTTGCTCTGGTACTCCACGATGCACCGGATCAGCTGGTCGTTCTCCTCCAGCAGCTGGGGCACAGGGGAGCGCCGTCACCGCCCGGCCCGGGCCGCGCCCGGCACAGCCGGCCCCGCACCGCACGGCCCGGGCCGGGGGGGGCTGGGGGTGCCCGTGCCGCCGCGGCCCCTCGCGCCCGCGCTCACCCGCTGCAGCGTCTCCTGGTTCACCTCCGCCTTCCCGCGCAGCCGCTCCGGCACGAACGCCACCGACATGCCGCCGCCGCCGCCCCGCGCAAGGGCTGACGGGCCCCGGCGGCTCCGCCCCCCGCGGGCTCCCATTGGCTCCCGGGGGCGGCTCGCGCACGCCACGCACGGCCAGCGGCCGCCGCGCGCCTCGGCACGTACGCGGCGAGTGGGCGGGGCCCCCGCTCCCCCGGCCCGGGCACGAGAAGCGCGGCCCAGCGCCCCGCCGCGTCCGGCCGTTTGCTTTAAACCGAGACCGAGCACTGCAGTGCCCAGCGCGCGCCCGCGCCCCCCCACGGCGGGGCAGGGTAGGGCACGCGGCAGGCCCGCCCCACCCCCGCCAGCGCCCCCTGCAGGCCGCAACGCGCCCAAGGCGAGCAGCGGCCGCCACCGGCCCTGCCCCGCCTGCCCGGGGGGAGCCGCAGGGGAAGCGCAGCCGCGCGGCCCAGGAACCGCGATTCCCCCCCGCCCGGTCCCCGACCCCCCGTGCCCGCCGGTGCCCCTCCGCGCACCCTCATCCCCCCGACAACCAGCTGAAGCACGAGTAATAATAACACAAGACAGCAAATTAGGTCAAAACGTTTTAATCTTTGGATCCCTTTATTCCTGTGGCCTTCATATACATACACAGACACAAATGACCGGGTTTCTATTTCAGCATATCAAAAAGTTGTAATGAGTCATTCAGAATTGGCAAAAAGTCCGTCCTCTGTCATTTGTGATCCCGCGCTCTCAGAACCAGCATCGTTAATGTCTCCGAGCTATGGTCTATCAAAATGCAAACAACTTCAAACACTAAGAATTCTTTAAATCGCTTATGTCTACAGGTATTACAACAAAGTTAACATTTCAAGAATTGACAACTGGAGACATACTTTCATCCCAGGCATTCCAGGAGAATCACAAACTCGCGTGCCTGGCTCCATTATTAAAAAAAGTTAATATTTATCACTAAGTAAAATTAATTGCAAATTTTGACATATGAAAATTTCCTTTCTCCTTATTTGAAAATATCTCCTTAATTTGGTCAAATCCTGTGATATGCCGGAAACTACAAAACCAAATTCTTGTGAGAGAAGTGAAAAGCGTATCCAGTTTCATGTAATGGAAGAACATTTTCAAATATTCATTGTAGTCCAAATATAAAATCAAACATTTAAGCCTGAAAAGCTGCTAAAAGAAAGAAACAAAAACACACCCAACTAATTCAGTGTTCTTCAGCATATCAACTTTCGCAATAACACAGTATGTTTGCCGACTTAAAAATGTTTATTCTTTAAAAAATTAGTTGCTTTTTATACAGCTATACAAAGTTTGTAATGTTTCTTTGGCAATGGGATATAATGGAATTTTACAACTATATAAAAAGTTTCCTTTGCCTAAGAAACAGTATTTACTGTGTGTACATATCTGACTGACAAAGCAAGTTTTCTACTGTCCAGCACCCTAGTTGATAAAAGTACAACTATCTCAAAAGGGCTATTACAGGATTTCCAAAAAACAACCTTCAGTGGATCAAAACTCTCACAGTATCGACGGCCTTCTGCATACAATTGTCCTTACAACTTGAAGCAATTATCAAATACAGTTTAGTAATAAGAAAAAATCCTTTCCGTGATGAAAAAATACTTAAACTCCATCGAAGTACTGCTTTATAATTAACTATACATAAGAAATCACTTATCCTTCTGCTTCAAATATATTTAATGCTCACTGTTTTCAAAGATGGCCATTTTTCAAAAGTAACTGCATTATACCCCTTTGAAATTAAATAGTTAAATCCCAGTGCTGGTGACAAGTATACAGCAAATTAACTTCATTCTTTGCAGAGATTGAAACTAATTCTCTGGATCAAGAAGATCTAGACGTTCACCCGGTTTCAGCTTTCTTGTAGACTATGCAGCAACTTTGTTGTCTTTCTAGAGGGAACAACAGTAAAATATTAAAATTAATTCTGCAAAACAAGAATCACAAATTAATCTGGGGAAAGATGCACTTTGGTGGCTACTTCCCACCTTCCGGGATCAGGAAGGAGACCTCCCTACGCCATCAGGTTGGTGCTTGGTCAGCACACCAGTGGGTGCCAGACCGAGGAAGCAGTGCATCGCTGACTAGACGTGTGCCACCAGTCCTCAGTCTTTACACCCCCTCCCTACTTATCAGGAAGCCTGTGAAATTCTTTCACTCAGGAATTCAAATCTTTAATCTTCAAATCCTCAGTTCAATTCATGCTCAGCTACCAAAAGTTTCTTTAAAATCACAGGATGAATTTTTTCCAACTAAGGAAGGAATAACTGAGGGATAGTCAGAAAGCTTCTGTGATTAAAAAAAGCCCAACCCACCTCACCCCCGCTTTTTTTAATATATATAGAAATATTTAAATCTGGCAGCAGAGAACAAAGATTCGGAGTTCAAAAAAACCTCCTAACTACTCATGCAGTAAACCACCAGGAAGAGTTCTTCTGCTCCAGTCAGAACCGTTAAAGCCTACATTTACTTGCACTGATCTGGTTAACTGTATTCGTTACTGGCATGCTGATTAGGATCAGTATTAGCTCTGTTCCTTGACAAGCCGACGTCCGAGTTGAATTTACACACTTCATGCCAAGAGAAATAGCTTGTACTGAAATTATTGAAAGATTCTGGTTTTGTAAGCAACAGAACTCTGCTGATTTACATAAATCTGTGTGATCAATGAGCTTTCATAAACAGAATTTACATTGTTTTCAAGAAAAAGTTCATCTAAGATACCAGCTACTGGATATAATTGTGTCAAGTTATAATGAAAAAGAAGCGTGTAACAGGACCTTACAGAACTCAAGTATTTTTAAATCTTCCTTTTTGCAAAGGGTCATTGCTATACTTCAGTAACTTCAATTACTGTATTTTAGGGGTTGTACAGGACCTTAGAGATCTATAGGCTTTGTGCCAACTCAAAAATTCAAAAAAGCTCCAAAAATTCAAAGAAGTTGGTTGCACGTGAGAAGCAAGTCAAATTAGTCTCTCTCCATATTCCCATTTTACAATATTGCTTAGAAGAATGCAATTCACATGAACACTTGTATTAAATCTGCAAAACTTTTAGTATTAAAAAAACTTCCAGCTACAGAACAAGTATTTAGGGCACTTGAAGAAAGGTAGCTTTTAGTTTTGGTTGCTGCCGATAGTAAAATAATGTTATGTAAATAAAATTTCAGCATTAATGGACTTTCAATTAAGTAGCTCGGAGTACCTGCAAAATACTACTCAAGAAATTCTAGTTCAACATCAAACCTAAAAGCACGAGTTTTTCTACCACTGGTTTCCAAGAACAGTGGGTCAGGTCACAGTAACATTAAATGTATTTTACCCTATATTCAAAGTCAGCAAACTCCCTGCCTCCGCGACCTCCTCTGAATCCACCACGAAAACCTCGGGGAGCAGTGAAACCACCTCTTCCACCTCCTCGTCCTCTTCCCCCTCGGAAGCCGATCCCCCCCCTGCCTCTGTACCCTCCACGGCCACGATTGGGACGCAGCGGTATTCCGAAGGTCTCTGCATTTAGCCTTCTTTCTTCAGCCCAGGTGGGTCGCCGTTCTCTGCCACACAAAGGAACAAGGATTGGTTTAAAACACACGTCAGATCTAAGACTGCCTTGGCTTCGCAGGAATCGCCAGAAAGCCCGTGAAATTAGAAGTGATACACTAACCACATTGTAAATCTCCACATTATCTCTTCTGCAAGAGTCTAGGTGTCTGCCACAATTCATTTAACTCAACAAAAAGGGGTATGTTCCAGTATCATTAATTATGTATTAACAGTGCTGTAAGAGTTCCCCATGTAGAACTACAGCCTGTATCCTCTGCACACAGCAATATACATAAAATAAATAAATAAAAGCTGTCAGCAATTTAAGACAAGAAACAGAAAGTAAGAGTTTGCAGTTACAGATGTTACTTTACCTGTCAGTACAAACCCCCACCCCCCCAATTCAAAAGGGGTCAGCAACCCACACCATCCTGTCTCATAAAAAGGCGACAGCAAAATAAGCTTTCATTTTCCTGAAATGCTATCTTCCCCTTCAATCAACACTACTGGCCAAGGCAGTTATGTCATCTACTTAGAAACAATTACCAAAACACAGTCATAATTGATTTAACTAAAGTGGTAATTTAGCAGCAAAACAAAACTAAACCCCTATTTTAATAAATCTGGAAAGGAGATTTTAGGGCATGTACATTAAGTTCTAGAAGCATAGTTCTAAAACATTTAAAAATGTCTTCCTATTGATGTACTGCACCTCGCCCACAAAGAAATTCCGTACTTTATATTCCTGTTTTGGTTTTGCCCGCTCCATGTGGAAATAAGCTTTACTCGCTTCCAATTCAAGAGAGTCGACTGTAGTAAGTACTGCTGACCGAGGACCTTATGACATAAACATGCATTAAGTAGACTAACAAGCTTCCCCTTGCAGGCCATACCTATTGTCATCACAGGAGATGTTATCAAAGAAGGATTTAGTTTTGTCGTAGTAGCAGTTGGGTCCAAGTGGATCTTCCTCATCCGCATTCCCTTCACTGTTTTGGGTATCAACACCTGAGTCACCTTTGTCTTCTCCATTTACAGGCTTCTCTGGTTTCTCAAGTTTATCTTCTGGATAATAAAAAAAAAACAGAAGCCTTCCAGACCATCATACTAAACAAAACAGCACTGTTAACTTATTCCCAGACAGACAGACACGAACTATACCGAATGCTCAAAAATACAAAAAACTCCGCCAAAATTTAATGTGGAAGTCAAATAATTTGACACAAATTAGGATGTTTTGCTGCTGCTGCCTGGAGGTTTGATATCCTCTATATTCTCTATGAGTTTAATTAACAAAACCACCTGTGGCAGAATGGATTTGACAGCCACCTATTTTCTAACCTCCTAGCTCCCTCCTTTCCAGTCTTAAAAGCCTCACTCAGTCATTCCTCATAAATGTCATTCCGTGTTTTTGCATGTCTCTGTCTTCTGGCTTCGCTGTCATCTCTGAGACACACAGCCAGCATTTAAGACATTATGCTGTGAACTGACTTTATGATATATTTCTTTCCTGATAATGCCACAAGTTCAACTTACTGTTTTGACTGGTACTGAAAAAGCAGCCGATCGTTCAGCATAGCTAACTATTATGACCATAAACTCATTCCTAAATGCTTACAGCTTAACGTCTCATCATGCTGTGCATGAACCTCAGATAGCCAACTCAAGCTCTCCGCAACACACACACACAAATTACCACTCTGTCTCATAAAATATTTCTGTAGCTTTTTAGGGTTGGCTTTCCCTTTCCTCTATTATTTTGAAAAATGAGTATCAACAGCAAACTGCCAACTCATTTAAAAATGATCCAGAAAAAGAGAAAAGCACCAGAGAACAAATCCAATGGGACTCAACTGGTGGTTTTTCCCTACGCTGAAATCTGATCATTTGTTCCTACCTTTTGTTTCCCAGCTTTCAGCCAATCATTTACTCAAACAGGGAACTCCCTATTTTAACTTGTAACAATTTTGTCCAAAAATAGTAACAGTAGTAACAGCCATGTTAACAAACAGGTGGCTAGTCACAAGAGAATGAGGGAATTAAAAAGACAAGCCTGCTGGAGAAACAGAAGTGTTGGCAATATGGATTCAAACTGCTCCTGTGTTTCTATGGAAAAGGAAAAAAGCAAAAGAAATGCTGGAAATGTTCTCAAATTTAACCTCTTGTGCATCCTCCAGCAAAGTTCTGATCCCAAACTCCTGTTCTTGTGATTGCTTTTGGTCCATTAATAATTGAAAACATAAAGCATGGGTTGTCTTCTATTAAATCTTTTCCAGAACTCAGAAGTAAACTCAACACTATTGGGACTTCTGCTCAAGTAATCTGCATTTTTAACCAACAGACTCATTAGAATATGCTTGCTATTTAAAAATTCCTTCAAAACTCAAATCATGAACCAAGTATCTGATTACGTAGATGATCTCAGATTACTTGTTAATTTTACTTATTTCTTAATGACTGCAAGTGAGACTAAATGTGGTATGCCACCTTTTGAAAGTTGTTCTCCAAGGTAGGATATTAAAACAGCAAGACAGTTTTTCCACGCTCAAATTTTAAGCAAAAATTGGTTTACCTTTCAGTTTAAGTTTATTATGAAATTCTCTATCAATTTCCTCCTTGTTGAATTGTGCATTTGCACTTTCAAAGTCAAAGTCCTTCTCAAACTTCATTGGACCATCCCTCCTAATGCCAAATCTTCCTCGGCCCCCTCTGTGACCTCCACGGCCCCTCCGTGCTGATGGTCCACCTGGAACTGAAAAGAGGGAAATTGTTCGGTTTGGTTTTGTAGACTGGATTTTCGTTGAGGGTGGGGCATGGTTGGTTTTTTGGGTGGGGTTTTTTATTTTGTTTTTTAATTCCTGGTTAACAGGTCGGGACTTTATGCATCCTCTTCCCGCACTTCTGTTGTTTAAAGTCCTGGCGGAGCAGCTTGTAATTTGTAAAATCACTTACAATAATCACAACAGTGACACAGAAAGCATAATGGTACTAAACGACTTTCTAGAACTCATTAAAAGCTTTCATAAGAAGAGTTAAAATGTTAATGACTTTTCAGTCAAGTATTTTTGTAGAAAGTTAACACTTTTTTTTCATGCTGTTGTGTTTATAAATCCATTAATAGTGCTTGGTTTTGCATTTTTATTCAAATTGCTTAATACAGAGCAAACAGAAGAGATTTTTCTCTTTAACGCTGACTTTTTGTGCTTGTATTATTCTGGCCCAGGGCAAAGTTATTGTTACCCATTAGAAACAATTATGTAAAAGCCTTTTAATAGATGAATTCTTTATTACTGTAATTTGAACTGCAAGATTTCTGGATGTTAGAAACAAAAGCCCTCGCAGTTTTGCAAAGTATACACAACGCTGTACTTTAGCAGACTTGAAGACTTAATGAAGTCTGAAAACAATGATAGCTATTTCTCAAAACAAGATTTACCAATTTGTCGTTTGTTTTCATTTCTGAGTTCATTTTCTGATCTTGAAACCTTGTGTGCTTCAGCTAAAGTTGGAAATAAAAAAATTATTTGTTTATCCTATTAGGTATTTTTGATCATACTTTTGTATATAATTATATGGTTCAGATTTCAAAAAAATCCAAACCTATAAAAGCAAACCACAAGTTTAATTCTTAAAAGAAAAAAAAAAAAACAACTTAGAATATATGCTTGACTTTAGAAAGCAATTTATATAATCCAGGTCTCTGCTGACCAGTCTACCAGCAGGAAAATTCCTGTATTACCCTTAAAAAAGAGCACTTCATATGTGTATGGAAGAAAATAAACTGTATGAAAATTATCCAAAACTACCTCGTCTGTGCTCTTGATTCTCTAACGATTTTTGGCTAGCAGACACCAAAGGTCTGGCTGGTACAGGACTCCTCCTCCCAACTGGTGCTGGAGTAGGCAAGTGGGCTGAAGCTGTTTGTACTGCTTGTTCCATGGTGGGGCTCCTTCTCAAGTGATCTATCTGAGGGCTGGAACGACCTGGGGAAAAAAAACAAAAGAAAACCAAAACCCAGAGTTATTTCTCATCTACAGATTTGAGTTACTGGTCTCAACCAATCTAGGCTGACAGATTTATCTGCCTTACCAGTCAAAGACAGCTGTGTCCAAAGAAGAAATAAATATTTCTGCACCCTCAGATCCACTAATCCAGAATGAAGGATACTTAGCAATTTCCCTTCCCCCAGTCTAAAAGAAAAAAATGGGTAGGACAATTAATCCCTACCAACCCATCCATGATGCGCATTTAGCTATGGAATGAAATTTTTTGATTGACAGGAGGTAAAAATACTCTGCTTCCCTAGAAAGCCAAGTGGCAAGTGACTGCTTCCAGAGGCAGAGAACCAGTTGCGATACTGAAATTTCATCTAGTGCACTCTGTTGTATGATTACCACAAAATAAATGAACAGTGATGGCTACTGCCAGCCATAACGCAGATGAAGGAGCTGTGAAAGCTTCCTCACGAAGTGCTGTTCATACATTTCAATTTGCAGCATGAGTGACTAGAGCCAGAAGCATGATTAGAATGGAGACATTTGATCTGGCCAGACAAGTTTATGACATCACATAGGTAAATCTACTAAGAAGTTAGAATAAGACTCCAGTCCCAGTTAAGAAAGTAAGACTGCATTCCATAAAAAAAGCTGAACAAAAAAACCCAATAACCCAACCCCAAAACCAATCACACCACACTTACAATCTACAAAGATGACAAAATATTTTTAAAAGCTAACACACAGAGGAAAAAGCTTTTTAGTGCCCCACAGTAAATTCTGTGGCAGAACGTATTTCATCTGGAGAATATGTCATATATTAGTCTGAGAATCATACAAGTTTTAATTTCACCTACAGAAAACCAACCTACTCTTTCAATAGAGACAGCATAAATGCTCAGCGTACTTTTTCCCCCCCTACAACTAACGCAACACAGTAGAATCTATTTTTGGTAATCCACTCAATCCTAGAAAGCACAAACCTCAACTAGAATTTTGGAAAAACACCCTTGTTTGCTATGAAGCCTTCTGCCTTTTAACACGACTGCATAAACTTAAAAAAAGCATTAAGAATGTATCTTAGCACACACTAACTCACAGCAATAAAGAGTAGAAGAGCACGAAATAAAGTCTTGCAGATTTTAAGGAGCAGTCTTAAGATACCTGCATGAAAAGTGAGGGTGAAGGTGCTCAGCATCTCTTTTTTTCTTTGCCACTCTGCATCAACCATTTCCTTTTTGCTTCTTTCTTTCTCCAATATTATACAAACTATCCATACAGTTTCTATCACTATTAAGCTGACTTAACTGCCATGTCACTGTCTCTACAGGGAGTCAAGCCGGCTGTTAATGTTATTTACATAAATATGCATTAACAAAAAATATTGTTAGGAATAAAAATTTAAAAATTATAAGCAGGACTTCAATCATCATGAAGTATCTTCAGTTTTGTCATGCTATCAGTAAAACTATATATAGAATTTCCATATGTACCTATTTGCTAACATTATTCAACTGAAATAAGTCCTGCTCCTCAATACAGATGCTTTAAGGATAACAAATGTGTTGCTAACAGTTATGTATCCAGCATGCCAAGATGTAGGAAAACACATTTAAAGAGCAAGAACAAAACCTCTCAGTGCTTTCTGGTTTTAATACCAAGTGTTTTCATGACAGAATTCAGCTAGCTTCGTTAGCATTTCTGGAAACTACTTAAGTTATGGGGGCACAACTGGTCAAAAATGATCAAAGAGTTATTCAGTAAGATTTACCTTGAGACATCTGTGTTTTTAGAGATCTTGCATCTGTTGTAAATGCAGAACCCACTGCAGTGCTCTGGGACATGCTAGCGCTGGCTGAAGAGTCTGTTCCAAAAGATGTTAATGAACCTCCTGCTTTGAAAGAAATAATATAGTTGTAAAACCTGGTTTAGACTTTTTTTTTTAAATTAGTACTAAATGATTAGTGAAGCCATATTAGGTGTATTATAGAATGACCACCTAAGTCTGCCATTCCCATACACTTGGGAGTTTAATGAAATGTATGTATTCATAGTAAGTTGGTAAAACTAACATCTTGATGCTTTTTATCTAAAAATAAGTAGAAAAGCACTGCTAACTGAATATCACAAGTATTAACATAGCATAGTCATAACAGCATCTTACAGAATAACAAACAAACATTATTGGCATATATTTCACTTAACAGCTTTAACCAAAAATATGACTGTCACATCTTATTAACTGGTATCAAGTTATGGCCAATTCTACAGCCTTCTTTTCGCATGGCCAACATTTTCAGCACCATGAGTAGCACTGATGCCCTAACAGTTACAAAAATATATGTAAAAACCAAAAAGGTGAAATAAAAACCTTTTGAGGGAGGAATCAAAGTTGGTTGGTGAGTCTAAGAGAGCACGTGCAGTATAAAAGAATACTTCAAGCATGTACTTCGTGCCAAGCTAACCTCTCATGCATAGCTGCAGGAGTGTGCTGGCACACGGACTACTGAATAATCCAACCCCTGGGTTAAGGCACACACCACCTGGTCGGTCAACCTGGGATACCAGATGTTGACAACACAGCTATGGGGCTCTTGTGGAAGGGGTGTCCCTGCCACTTGGGAAATGTAAGGAATACACGATCAATGTAATGAATATGTATGAAATAAAAGGAATTCATAAATACAGGAACCTTTCCCCACTTCTCCCGCTGAAATAGGATGTTTAGTTCTCAATCATAATTGCTTTGATTTGACTACGAAGAACTACTTTTGAGCTGAACTGTGGGACTGATTACAGATAGAAGACTTGGGATCTGCCCTTAGGGTAAGACTGATGGAATAGTAACCACTGATTACTGTCTAGGCACAAGCCTGCAACTTCACTTATGGGAAAACACCAAATAATAAAAATGAACATACCAACTCCAACAGCACTGAACTGCTGTCCCACCAGTGGGCTTGGACTGAACTGACTGTATGCAGGCATTCTGCCAAAAGGACCATAGGACCCCACAGACTGGAATGAAGATGTAGTTGAAGATCCTAGTGAAGACTAAAGACAAAAAAACAAAAAGCAGGAAATAGTTCTGCAAGGTAAGATGTGCAGAAACTCTAGAACTATTCATTAAATTTACCTTACCACCACCACTGTAGCCAATACATATAGAAGACCTAAACATTCATAAAGTTGCATTTTTTAATATCAACAATTTAACTGCTTTAACACAGAAGCAAAGACAACACAAGAAAAAGAAATCACACACGTTATTCTGCATGAAAACCCAAACCAGGTAACAGTTAGCAGAAAACATTTTCACAAGTACTTAGACAGTTTAGAGAGCACTTTTACCCTTTCCAATATCACTAACTTGTGAAAACAGTACCATAAAACTTTGCACACTTTTCTCTACAACCTCACATACTGGACTCTTCTGTCAAACGGATGTGTAAGCTTCTGTTGGCAACTTGAAAAATGTCCTCTCTTTTCCCCTAAGTTTCAAAAGCCACACAAAGAATGAAAGACCCAAACATACTGGAGGAGGGTGGGGTTACTATTACTGGGGTTAGCAATTTCACAGATCACAGCTGCCACTTACAAAAGGAGCTGCACCGAATTTAGCAAAAGACTTTAAGAAGATTGCAAAGGTAATTTGTAAGGAAATATCAAGAATTTTATATTATGGAATTATCAAGTTCCATTTGAACCATCATCCATCTTGCTCTCAGGGATGATTTTAAGACATCCCACAAGCACAATCAACAAGACAACAAATTTTAAAGATCCAAAGTAACTCTCTCTCAGTCCATTTACTATGAAGTAACAGATTAATTCACCCTCAAGGCTTCAAGCTGCAAGCTTCTCTCCCTTCAGCAACCAAGTATTCCCTTTGTAAATAGCTGCCCTTTAGTATAAAGCCTATATAGCTAGATAAAACACTTTAATCACTAATGATCTGAAGAAATTTGAGTATCTACTTCATTTGACTTATACCAAGTCTCATCTTTCCAGTAAGTCTTGCATACGTGCCCTCCTAAGCCAAGTAGCTTCAAAAAAAGGCATCAACACCTACCAAAAGTCCTTAGCTGTTTCTGAAAAACTGTCTGCTTTGGCATCCGGTACATTACGCTAGAGTTACATTTCAACCTTGAATTGCACAATTAAAGACACAATTCAAAAGAAGAAAATCTTTCCAGAGTTCTTAACCTTGGGTTGTGATCTTTACAGCAATAAACATTTTAATTTTTAAACACTCACGTAGAGGGTACTTAAAGCTACCAGGTTTTAGCTTCAGCAACATCTAAAAATATTTTTTGGCTTACCTGAACAATAGCAGGATCCTGTGGCAAAGAACATTGAGGCTTTGGTGGCTCACAGACAGTTAGGTCTTTAATGTCACTGCCACGGAATATAATATACTCAAAGACTTCATCACGAGGTGGTATAGGTCTATCAGTTGGTCTATCTTCTGTGCCAAAGGAGCGAACTGCAAAATCGAGGAGAGAGAAGAAAATAAGAGCATCCTCCATTCACCAAAAAAGTTTTAAATTATACTGCAGAGATCAACAGCTTTAGAAAGAGTAATATTCTGTTGAGCAAAAAAGCTTATTAAATAGACAGCATACTCTTTGCCATTATCAACTGGTCAGACATAAGTAATTTGATCTTAAAAATTTCTGTTAAAAATCAAGCACAGACACCTCTTCTATTCCTTACTGAGACATCATTTATGCTGTCACTCACACATTGAGTATTTTGACCGTTTCGTGAGGATAAGGGGCAGCAGCAAAGCAGTTTTTGCTAAGTTCACACTTTCTGGATATTATAGCAGCAGCAACACCAACAAAGGCTGGTATGTCAGCTCTGTGACTCAAGGACTAGATGAGTTTACATACTTCATATTCTGCACTTGTAAATTAGAAAAAAACCCGCTACTACTACTAGAAACTAGACTATTAAAAATTACCAAAACCAAAGCATTTCTCAATAGATTCAAGATCTGAATCAAGTTTTACATAAAAATTAGAAATTCTGTGGTATGTACATACAACTTTTACTAAGCAAAACGCATTCTTGCTGGTGTAAGGTTCATATGATCTCTGTCAAGTTAAACTCACTGGGGCACAACTGTCTTCCTCAGCAGGTCTGCATAGTGTGCAACATATCAAGACATTAAATTTATTTTTATGTACTGAACTGCAACAGTTTTCAGATTATGTAGCGATGAAGCTTACCATGCTTTTCCCTTTGCACTACATATAATCACTACCACTGTACACAGATAGCATCACTTGCACTACCCTTTCCAAGGCTTCTCACCTTGAGACTGCCAACTGTAGGTGAACATAAAGTGAAACAAACAAGTGCATCTGAGTAAGAGCTATGTCTCCAACAGCTGGAGTTTTGTAAGCAAAATTTAAACCATTAATTGAAACTAGGGGGCAGGGGGGGGAATCATGACAGTCACATTCTACTGAAAAACAACTTGCTGCAGCTTTAACAATCCCTCCTGATTGTCTTTGTTCTAGCCTTTTAAAAGAGGTTTTTTGTTTGCTTTGTAAGGTACTACAGTTTATGCTGAGAAAACATCTGTATTTTGTTTTAATTTACCAGAATTAGTTTTCCCTCCATTTTCAGATGCATCAACAATTTGGAGACATCATTAGGCGCTTATTTGCAGCCATAAAACCATTAGTCAAGAAAAGCAGAGTTTCCTGTAGAGGTGTACAAAGTGGTACAGAGTCATTTCTCAGGCTGCACCAACCATCTTCCATCACTGCTGCTTCTTCTAATACTGCATAAACAGAGCTTATCAGTCAAGTATTACAAATATTTTTGAGAAGCATAATTCAGGGGTAAAGAGATCAACTCCACACTACAACGAAAAATAACATTAAGTGGTTACAATTATCTTGTTCATACTTACATCATCTACTGAGCTGAATTTAATCAACTTTTCTATTTCTGTTCATCTGAAAGTCTGCTCTGAATGGTACTATAAAATGTAAGCGCTGTAAAAAGGCATATACTGTTAAGTGAATTTCAATCTTTGTAAGATAAAAGTCTTTTCTTTCTCTACAGAAAAAGATAATCTGAAGCTGAAGAATTTGCAGAAATTAACTCTAAGTAATACACAATAGCTTAACAACATTGTCAACTGGTCATATGCATTACCTTAGTTCATTCTGTTGCTTTCTATTCATCAGGCTTTTCTATCTCACTGACTTGACCGAGAGAGAATCCACCCTCACTTTCTGGCCATCCTATACTCTATTGGATAACTAATAAATTAACTTGGCTCTTCATTCCATCATTTGACCTACTGTCTCGGTAAGTAAAACTGAAGTTGATTTTGCATTGGTTCTCTCTGTCCCACGCTGAAATGGTTGCTTCAGTAGCCATTTTGTCTATGAAGGTGCACAATAACGGCCAGAGCACGATCAGTAAGTTACTGAAGTATTTTACTTTCTAGCGAAAGTGAAGGAACCAAGCAGCAGGAACACCATGAAAAAGGGTAGTAAGCTAGAGAATCACATCCCACCTTTACACAGAAATTAAAGTAAGATGAACTATGGAAGAAATCTGCTTTGAAAGTACTTCTAAGTCAGCACTACGCTGCATGGATAAGTATTTTACTATTAATACCAGCATCACATGACACATATAGCAATACTTAAACTCCTAGCAATTACCTTTCCCTGTTCTAAATCAATTAAAGAGAAAAGTGAACAACCTAACTTTCATCTAATGACACCTTAAAAGAGGTAAAGGTATTTTACTGTATGTCAAAAAATTTATCTTTCTCCCCATCATAAAGTTATGAAAACAGCAAAATGAAATGTTTTCAATAGCAAAAAATTAATCTTTCAGAGATTCAGTTGTCTGTGCAACCAGACCAAGACGCTAATAAGGTCCTCAATAGTTTTGCAACAAAACACATAAAGAACCGCTACTAAGAGTTCGGGGGTTTTTTCCCCTACCTCTCCCCTGCCCCAAACCAAACTGGTTTTAGTTTCTGCAAAATATAAAGACAATTTTGTCCAATGAAGACAAGCTCTGCTGGAGAGGGATAAGCAAACTTGCTCTGATTGGGAGTTCAACCTTCCCCTCTCACCCCGCAACACAACAAAACCAACCATTCCCAAATCTAATTTCCTTCTAAAGCAAGGAACCAGAACTGCATGTGCAGTAATCTAAGAAAGCAGTTCAGGATAAGGGCTACTGAATGTTTTTGCAGTATCTATCCCAACTAGGTTCTTCAGATAGCAGTACAACATAAAGAGTTGAATGTTACTTTTAATATTTCTCAAAGGGATAAATAGCTATCTTTCCAGTTTCTTCTGTCCTAGCTTGGATTAGGATATTACATAATCTGAGCTCACTCAAGACTAATATAAAAGGTGGCCAGTGCAACAAGATTTCAAAAGAAATAGCTTTTACCATAGCTTTGCATAATCAGAAATACTAAGTTACCAGAGTATGAAAACCACAAGGTATGGAAGCGGCAGCAGTCGTAGAGCTCTATCAAGCACTCTCTCTTGGGGTACTTCCCCAGACTACACCCCTCCTTCAGAACAAGGTGCAGTGGTTCATATATAGCAAAATACTGAAGAGTGAGAGGAAATGAAAATAAGCACGTGGAGGATAAGGTAATCTTACAGCACTTACCAGGACTATGGTAAATCCATTTAATCTTACTTTGGTCAATTTAAGTTTTTTTGTGGGTTTTGGTTGGTTGGGTTGGGTTTTGTTGTTGGGGTGGGGTTTTTTTTTGTTTGTTTATTTTTAATGAGTTAAACTGGCTTAGGGTCTTGCTGACTAAAGGCAACCATCACATGTTAAAAGCAAACTTATTTCTTGTCAGCATAAATACACACAATTAAGTACCTAGCTAGAAAGAAACCAACACTGTTGAGTCTAACAGGATTCATGCATGTGACTTTTTGCCCAAGTAGTTCCACCAATTTCATATCAAAGCGCTGCAAATATTTTTGTACAGATTTTGATTGACTTCATTCAATGTTACTACTACACTATGTTTCAATGTATATTACTGTATTATACTACTATAGCATCCCAGGAAAACATCGCAGCTTTCCCTATCAATTAACAGAAATGATTACCCATTGATTAACTCAGAAAAATACGGTGTTAATCAGAAGCAAACCTATATATTCTACTAGCAAAAGAGGACTGGTCCCACATAACGTGAATCACTGGCAAATAGGTGGTTCAGTCTCTGTATGCAGCACTGACACAATCTTATCAGCCTGACTTCATACATCGCATACACACAGAGAAATCAGTCTCCCCCCATGCTTAAGGCACCCAATGAGAAGCATGACAACTATGAGACCACTTCAGCTCCCACCTCTCTGCAATACACCACAACCATTTCCCTATAAACATGCTCAGATGCCTGCACACCACAGTACAGGGAAAGTATTAATGTGAAGGAACCAGTTTGTGGCAGGCTCGTACCTTCTGAACAATTAATTCAGTCTGCAGTCCCTTATTTGCAGGGGTGGTAAGTTAACAGGCAGACAGATATGAGAGAAGTAGCCAGGAGTGCGCTTTGACAAGAGGAATTTTTCTGCTGTGACACACTATGCACAGGACTGGTTTGGCACACATGCCCTAAACCTCAATACATCAAGGAAGCATGTCACTTAACTAAAAAAACAATTTCATAAAAACTTGATACAGATTTAACACTTCCCTTCCCTGCTCCTACCCCTGAACTCTAAGAAATGCTTAAGCCTTCACCAGAATTTAACTTTCTTCTGTCTATGTCTCTGAGGCTTTCACTCAATTAATACTGCATAAAAGTCTAAAAGAAAGGGAAGTTTTCTTTTTCATGTGTCGTTAGACTAGGGAAAGACTATCACAGATGGCTGAAAATGCCGCAAGTTTAACTACTATTCTGTTAACAATATATTAATTATAATGGTTCCAAATGCAACTCTCAGTGGTCCAACAGCTGATAAGTGAAAACTGATGCATGATACCAGAGAGACAGCATGTAATTTCCTTGTTTCTTATACTCAAAATCCTAAGGATTCCCTTTTGTTGGCAGGGAACAGCCTTTTCTGACCCAATGTGACTGTTCTTACACAGCTTAGCCAGATTAAAAATCTATCTCTTCAAATAGGTGCCTTGAAATAGGAAGACATTCTGTATCACTAGCATGAAAGATCACATCTAGTTTTAATGCTGCAACACACAAGATCCACAATCTGTCACGATTATTCTGTAACTGCCCCAGGTAGGGCTTCAATCCGTTTACAGCAAGAAAATTTTACTCTTAACCACAGCTTGCTAACACTTTATTCTTAAATTGGTTGGACTTAATGGTGTTTAAAAACCTAAGTATGAATTAGAAAGATGAACTGGAAAAACATGCCAAGTTAATTCAACTTGAAACTTGAGAATAAGAGTGGATGTTTTTTGGTTCCAAACAGCAGCTCTGAAAAGATGGCAATCCAAAGAAAAAATATGCGCCACTAACACATAAAACCCTAAAATACTTGTATAGCTTGCTTAATATTTGGAATCCGACATAGATGGAAGTCTTCCTCTAATGTGCGTGACAGAGGCCACAACTTTTGCTAGTGGCAGGATCACAGCTTTGTAAATAAAATGCTGATTAGAGAATTGTAGGAGATTGAACCTCAGTAAGTCAAGACTACAATCAGCAGTACCCTGTCAGCAAAAACTTATTTCTGTCTAAAATTGCAGATTGAAGAGAAATGAAGGCATTCCACACGTACAACTTCACAAGATTCATTTCAGACTTCAGTTTGCCCACAGAAGTCCTATTATTATGCAAATCCGTAGTTATTCAAGAACAGATTCTACCTTTACCTTTGCACTTTATGAAACAAACAATTTCAGTGATTTTAGTTAGGAAATTAATAAGTCACCCTGCGCTTGACCCAGGTTAACAGTCACGTGGAGCCAGCTACATAGCAGATCAACTGGAAGCATGAAGTCACCTTTTGGGGCCTTTTTTGTCTCTTTTTGGCAGAAAATTTGACATTTGTGCCAAAGATCCATGGTCTGGTTTGACTGCTGTACTCGCCACAGGAATAAGAGATAACAATTAACTGGTCAACATATTTACAGCTACTGACAGTTCAGAAGGAAGATCTGCTTTTTTCACATATGGACCCAACCACAATTAACCACATTTGCCACCTCACATATATGCTATCATGTCACATTCATATGACCTAAGTCTTCATTTATTCAGAAACTTCAATACTCTAGAGTTCAGCATTTTGTTCGCAAGCACAGTGAACTGTTTTGGTCTAATACAGTTGTTATCAGCTTCCAGATTGATCTCAAGATTTTTGGTTCCAGGTGGCCTAGAAATACTGGTTTATTCTCTTCTGAATCATGACACTATTACAAAACACGCATTCTTCAGCTAACACAGCCAAGTTTTATTAAAGCTAATTTAATGGTTTACATTTACATTTCTGATGAGAGCTATGGGAAAAAAGTAGATTAGATTTGTAACTGTAGTTTGATCTATCTTAAATATGTACACTTTGGCAGATATGCCATAACATGACTTAACCACACTTGAGAAGTCATGCAAAAGTGGCTTGGTCAGCACTAAACCTGTCTAATTTAGGGCAAGACTATCACAAGCTCCTCAAGGTCGATATTCTTGTAAGTGCTTTTGTACAAACCTTAACAATCACAACATGCTACTGGAATTTCTAAACATCTATTCACAGTGCTCACCTTCTTCTCATATAAACAAATACTATCTGTCATTTTTAAACAGATAATGCAATTCCAGAAACAGTAATTTAACCTAAAGGCAACCTCAGAAGTGGAAAACACATCTTGAAAGCTACATGCCCCATAAATGAACTATGCAAACCTGGGACCTGGGACCAAACCTACCATAAGGCATTTCAAAGCATGCATACAGGAGTTCATAAACAAAGCAACCTATTTCTTAAATAATAATTGGAAGGGGGTGTGGGGGTGGGGTGGTCTTAAAGCGACAATGCACAAGAACAACAATTACCACAAAGGCCAATGTGAGATGAAAGCAAAGAAACTGCTACGTGGTATCAACTCCACAGACTAACGATTATAAACAGCACCTATGTAAAATGTAACAGACTGTCGTTATGCTAGAACGCTAAGCCTATCATAGCAAACAGGAACTGAGGTTTGGAATGCTCTCAGTCCCAAAAATTTAATTCGCATGAGGAGCAATTTTCCCCCTTACCTGATGGCCAGATAAACTCTCTGCTTTTACATATGCATTTAGATTATTTAGCAAGACTTTACAGAGTCAAGAAATGTAAAATACCACTGAGTTTTGCAGAATCTATTAAAAAGATGTTGTTAAAAATTCTATGTTTTACCTGAATATTACACACTCACTGCCACGGCTAATACACCTGTATTGAGTGTGCATTATAATGTGCAAGAAACAGCAAAGTCCTTTGGACACCCAGTTTCAGAGATTCTCTATTTTACTCCCCAGCCTCTGACTACTCTTCTCAGTAAACTTACCATCCTAACTTTCTTACACATACATCAGCCTTCTTTGTCGATAACCTAGCACCCACAGGACCCCCTTTAGACCCGAGCTGTCTCCTACCCCAGAATCAAGAGTTCCGGCCCTGTAACCTGTAGGTCTGGAATTCTTACGATGCAAAGAAATCCTCTTCCCAGCCTTCCTCTCCTGCACCGCTTCCGCCGCTTAGGGTTTCATACTTTTACTCTGTTCGGGACTCCCTGGAGCAGCCCCTAACGAAGCAGCGTCCCTAGCTCCTTTTAGCGACGGTCCCGCCGCGGCGGCTCGGCGCTCTCCCTACGCCCTCCCGCAGCCGGGGGCGCAGCCCGCGCGGCGGGAGCAGGGGCCTCCGCAGCGCCGTCGCGCCGCCGCTCTCCCAGCCCCTCACTCACTTCCACCTCCGCCGCGAAGCGCCGCGGGTCGCCACAGCCCCGCCGCAGCCGCTCCGCCGGGGAGAATGGCGGGAGGACGCGCCGCCGGCCGAAACTACGCGGGCTCTTCCCAAAGCACCGCCAAACCCCCCTCGCAGCTGCTGCTGGGCCCGCGTAGGCTGCAGGCCTCCCCCTCGCCGCCCGGGCCTCCTCATCGCCACGGACGACTCTGCCGCGGTTTCAGGTTCTTGCTCGATCCCCGACGGGCCCCCAACGGTCCCCACGCCACCGCACGCACCGCGGTCCCGCTCCCCACCCGCCCCCTCCCCGAGGCGTTGCCGGGCCGCCAGGGCCCAGTCCTCTGCTCCGCCAGGTCCTTACCCTTGGCCAGCGCCACAGTAGAGTTTTCGGTGTCAATGGTGTATAAGATCCCTTCATAGCGGATCTCGGCCTTGGAGATAAGGCTGATCTTGCTCCCGATGTAGGGCGTCCCCCCACTCATGGTGCTGGCTCCTCGGTCAGGGACACCCCCCCTCCTCCCCTGCCGAGCGCTCCTGAAGCCAGGCACACGCAACTAAACAAGCTCGACTCAAGAGTCGTAGTAGGCGCTCTACTCCTCCCGCTTCGAGCCCGACCTTCCGCCGATCCCCCAGCGACGGCTCTCCCTGCGCAGACTCCCTCAGCACACCCCGCACCAAAAGCACCCTGAAGCTCCCAACATGGCCGCCGCCTTCATCTTCCCTCAGAGCCGCCCCCCCTCACTCCAGCCGCGAAATGGATGCCGGGAGTGGAGCTGATCTCGCGAGAGCTGGCGGCTGGAGGCGGGGGGGGGGGGGCGCTGAGGGGAGGGGGCGGCCATTTGGGCCTCATTAGGAAACTGAGCGGCCTTGAGTCCTAGGGCTCTTCGGCGTCTCTTGCTCGGTGCGTGGAGGGCGGCTTCTCTGGCGGGCTCTGCTGGGTTGTGCCTCGTCGCGTTTTCCCGGCCTGGTCCGGCCCAGGAGTGGTGCGCGGTGCCGGAGTGGTGCTAAGTTGGGGCCGTGTGGGGCCTGTGGCTCCCCGTCCCGGGCTCCTGACCGGCGCGCCGGGGCTTGGGGCTAGCAGCTTGGAGCACCCCCCATGCTGTAGCCTGTCAGCACCGGGGGATGGGAAAGTAGGTTTGGTGATTTGAGGGTTGGGTGTTTTTTTTGAGAGAGGCCTGAGCCGCTTGTGACTGAATGCTAAATTGTGAGTCTTAATAAGCAATATGGAATCCAGTCATGTGAAGAGCTGCAGAAGTTTAGGTGATGGTAACTAGTTTATATTTCAAGGGGGATTCCATTTTACTCAATTAGTAATGTGTTAGGGTAGTCGGACTTTGCCAAGCAACACTAAGCAGTGCAACTGTTGAAATCTTGACTAAAGTGCAAAATTAGGAAAAAATACCCTTTTAGTACAAGTAAACCCACACCAAAAATACCACTGTTTTGAGATTGCACTTAAGTTGTCCACCGTAAGTAAAAATCACAAATGAGCTTCCTGTTAAGAGGCTTTGCCTGTGAAAACATGTAAATGCTTGGGCAC
The DNA here is from genome assembly GCF_023634085.1 of Falco cherrug. NCBI lineage: Eukaryota > Metazoa > Chordata > Aves > Falconiformes > Falconidae > Falco > Falco cherrug. Next base: position 12,371,561 of record NC_073710.1, on the reverse strand, counting down.
CCCCTTATTTTTTCAGCCTAGAAAATTACATGCAACAAAAACTAACTTCTGGAAAGAGTACTTAATAGGTTTTGTTGCAGCATCTGGTTGCTAATGTGTTGTAAAGATTCAGCAAGTATTTTGTTCAGAATAGGGCTTTTAAACACAATAGCGAGCCAGATTTTTCTGGAAGGCCAGTGTGTTTCTAAATAGCAGCCATACTAGACTTCTGGAAACTATGCCCAAGTTTAACTGTGAAGTCATGGAGGACTTGAGTTGCCCAGGGAGCTGTTCCGGTGGTGTGCTTCCAGAATGTCCCGCACTACTTGAAAGAATTTGTAACAAAGTTCTGCAGTTTAATGACTGGACATAGGTGGCCACATGAAGTCCATGGGAGATGACTGTTGAAAATCAGCATTTGTAACTTAGCTCAAAGTAAAGCTCCTGTTTAGAGAAATAACAAAAGATACCTGTCTTCTGTTACAAGAAAGGAGATAGAGTCTTCCTGACTGCTAGAGGTTGAGTTGTGGCTGCTTCTCAACCATGACAAAATAACACCTGTTGGTGGAGGTGGGGAGCCCAGTAACAATCTGAAGGATCAGCTGCAATCCCTATCATGTGGTTTTCCTGTTGCTGCCTCCTAACAGAAGAAGATGCATCAGCTTCAGATATGGATGGGGCTTGGAGCCGGGAAAAAACCTTTAGGGGAGATTGCAGGGACAATCAGGACCCTGGCTGACCAAGAGACAGGACACTATGAGGGGAAGGAAGAAAGGGTGTATCAGGGAGGCCTGCAACACTGACATTAAGAGCACAGAGAAGATGAAGAGAAATACTTTGAAATACAACCAGTTGCCCCAAAGAGCCATGGGGCTTTGCTTCCAGTCAACATTTTCCTAAGTTTTCCCTCATCTGCTTCTCAAAATTGTAGTTGAAGACTCCCATTTATAGAATTAGGGTTCCAAGGTTGTGTGGTGGAACAGGAAATATTAATGGACATTTCTTTCAGCTCAGAATGCGGTAGATGAACATTTCAGGAGAGAATTCAAGGGGGAAACTGTCAGTTTACTTAAAAACTTAAGAAGGAAAGAAAACTTAAGTTTACTTTTAAGTTTCTGAAAGAGAAAAGTTGTCCAGAATGAATGAATAAATAAAAAAAGGGGAGAAAAGCTAGAACTAGAAAAATACACCTTTGAAAAACTTTCTAAGGGTTAAATTTGAACCTTGTTGATGCCAAATTTTCCCAAGCCTCTCCATTAAGTCCTGTCTAGATGAGTACAGACAAGTATTTACAATTATGATTAACTTCAAAACACAAGCTCCTAAATTTCTATAAGCCATATATAAAAAAGAAATTCCTTTGCAACTGACATACATGAAACTAAATTTAGACATATTTCTATAACAGTTGTTGATTACTGTAGCAATCTTTGTGCTGTCCAGTTGGTGGAATTTATAATTTCTAATTCATACTTAAAATCAGCAGTTGAAAAGATATTTTTATAGCATAAAGTTGATTTCAAATACATATGTGAAAAGTTCTGTAAATTCATCTTAAAAAGTTAGCTCAAAATCTTATAGGTACCCTTTTAATGTTAAATTTAAACCTAAGATGGTTAAATTGTATATTTGAAGGTACTGAAAGTATGTATTGGAAAGAAACCCATGTCACATAACTAGGAAAACAGTGCTTCTTTCTAAGTGCTTTCACTTCTTTAGAAGACAAAAAGATACTTGTCTATGTGAATTTATTACTCGTCGCAACTTAATATGGCAGTGGTACTTCTATCATGTAATGAGTTATTAATGAAGAACTTAGTCTGGATACAGGGCACAGTTTAACAGTGTTGATAATTGAACAGCAACTTAAGTTTTGTGGTGGATTTCCTTTCCCAGGCAATTTTAAAACCATGGTTGGAAGCTAACTTTCCTAGCAGGCACTATCTATTTCAAACAAAAAAATAATTCAGGAAAGATTGTATTTTAAGAGATCAGAGGAGATGATCACAGTGGTCTTTCAGATTTTTTTGAATTTTTATTATATTCATATTTAATTCTGGGAAGTAAAAGAGCAACAAATATGTTCAGAAATATGTTTTCTATGATGAAAAGCATGTAAATATTTGAAAAATATTTTTATAATAAAAGAATGAATACAAAAGTTCACAGAGATTCTATACTTCACTAAGTCTTGTTCCCTACATAAAAGTGTGAGCCCAGAGCCAGTTTCAGCAACGTTTATATACATCCTTATGTATGTCATCACTTCTTGACTTGAAAGGAGTCCAATGTAAATCAGTATACATCATGTTTTATTAAATTTCTATTATACTTCCTTATTCTGTGTTTATATATATAAAATGGCTCAATTAAGAAGAGGTGAGTGGGAAGAAATATGAATTCATGTTTTACAGATTACCCACCCACAAATGTACTTTAAAGACTAAAACTGTAATTAGAAGTAGGTAATTTTTTAAGTTTTGAAACCTGTCATATAGATCATAGCTTGCCATTTTGTCCTTCCACTGGGAAGATTACTTTTTATCTTCTAAAGTTACAAAGCAATAAAGTTTCCTCAAGGTGGTTTTTATGGATGTGCCCAGTTTAATGCCATAGTGTTAGATAAATGTATACTAAAACTTTTTTCATAGTTGGGACTAGTTACAGAAGCATATGTCTAACTTTCCATTCTTTTATAAAAACTGGAGATAGTGGTATGCAAATGAAGTTCAGGATCAGGACAAGTAAGTGAAGGAAGCAGGAATCTTCTCTGATAAAATTAAGAAAATGTGGGACTCTTAACAAAGTAATATTGGATAGATTCTGGTATTTCTCCAAGTCAAATGAATATTCTTTATTTTTGTGCAATAGCGAATTGAGTCATACCCTGTTACATTTTAATTAAATTTCCTGGTAGAAACATTTGTTAAAAGCCCAGGTTTAATTCAGCTGTAGCATGCCATAAAAGCAATACTCATTTGCTAAGCAAATTTGTGATGTATAGATCTCCTGCATATACTTAATACTGTTTTTCATAAGCACTACTGTGCTTTCACATGCACTTACTGCACCATCTCCTTTTTATACATCCTGACCACACCTTTGGGCCTTCATTATTTTTACTGGGCACTTTATTTAAGAAATATGCACTGGGTTAATTTCAGGAGACATTCAAACTTACCGTAATTAAACTGGTGCAACTCATTTTTAATGCATTTTAGAAGTGGTTTACTTTGATTCATCATAAACCTGCTCCTAAAGGTTATAAAGAGACACTCAGGAAAAACTGAATAAAAATGTAACCTACACTGAAAGGAAACTGATGGTAGCAAACCAATTAGCAGTTTAGTCTTATGACCAAGCAAGTCATACAATATATGACTTAACAGATTGAGGCTGGGGATGGAGAAGAGCTGCACATACAGGTGCGCAGTGAGCCCTTCGCTCATTTCCATCAGGGCACTGTGCAACTGAAGGTGGGTTATTCACTGATGCACCTTTTCTCGTTTTGTGGGAAATCCTGAAAAATTGCAGAATGAAGAATGAGTCACCATTTCAGGGCACAGAGCAGCAGCTCAAGTACATCCAAGTTGCAGACATCCGTGCTATTGCAGGCCAGCAGAGAGAGATAATGGAATCCAAGCTGCTTTCTGCTGGCAGCATCACAAATCCACAGTGGTTATCACTTGTGTGCAAGAACAGATGCAATGAACTGTGGGCAACGGTTATTCTTAGGGGGAAAATTATTTATTTTGAATGTCCCATCAAAGAAACTGCCCTGTCATTAGTCAAGGAAACGATGATTTAGGACCACTGTCTTCCCCTGAAGTGTTATTTCTAAATACATGAGGCAAGCATCAATGGGAAAAGGGCATACAGGACTGCAACGGTGAAGGCGTTAGTAACAAAAGTAACTACTATGAATTTCCTGTGGGGATGCTGAGGGAATACAGTACGCCAGAGCAGCTGCTGCCATGATGCAAAGAATCTTGGCTTTGGTTTACAAGTCTTCTGTTAACAGCATCCGCGTTAGGAAAGTGTATTACTGCAACCGTTCTTGTCTAGGTAAAGCTTTGGATGAAAATATCCAAAACTAAAGTAGACACAGCAGTGCAAACGTGAGTGCGGGTACTCTGTGCACATCTTAGGATTTCAAACAGCTTCAGCAGCGCTTCAAGTTCCCTCCTTTGAAGGCGTTAGTGCGTAGGGCCGCTGAGCCCCTGCCGGTGCTTTCGGCCCTCCCTGGGCGTGAAGAAATTTGCGCCGTTGCAGGCACCCTGACAGGGTACGAGCGAAGGCGCAGTTACGGCCGCTTCGCTACCAAACGATAACGTGTCGGCGTGACACTCAGCTCGCAGCCGGCAAGCTCACACCCCTCCGCACCAGGGCCGCAGACCTGCGTGCCTCCAAACCCCGCCAGCAGTCCCCGCGGACACGGCCCTACGGCCGCTGCGCTCCCCGCCTGGCACCGCTGAGGCGCCCGCCTGGGCACACCGCCGCCCCTCGGCTTCCCGGCCTCCCGCTAACGCCCACGGGCCCTCGTCCTCGGGCAGCCGGCCCCCGCCCGGGCCGCTCAGGCCGCCGGGACGTTCCCGGGCCCCGCAGCCGCGCTGCAGGTCTCAGCGGGCCCCCACAGACACGGCGGGGCCGGGCGCGGCGCCCAGGCCGGGCACAGCGGCGGGGCCCGCCAGCACGCAGCAACAGCAGCCCGCGGCGCGCCCCGCCCCCGCCCCGCTGGCGGGGCAGGAGGAAGCCGGCCCCTCCCAGAATGCCCCGCGCGCGGCAGAGGCCGGCGCGCTTGCGCGCTGCGCGCCCGGCTCCCAGCTCAGCGCAAGATGGCGGCGGGCGCCACGGACCCCCTGGAAGAGATGCTGCTCTTCTCCGAGGAGGTGGACGAGAAGGCGGTCAGCGACCTGGTGGGCTCCTTGGAATCGCAGCTGGCCGGCGGCCGGGGCTCCGCCGAGGCGCCCCAGCCCAGGACCTCCGCCCCGTCCCAGCAGCAGCAGCCGCAGCAGCAGCAGCAGCACCAGGGGAGCCTAGCGGGGGGCAGCAGCCCCGTCCGGCAGCAGCAAGGGCATCCCGCGCCTGCTCCCGCGCCTGGGGCAGAGGAGGCGGCGGGGTGTCCCGGAGCCGCGGAGAGCCGAGCCCCTGCTCAGGGGCCGCTCCCGTCCCCGTCCTCCCCGGCGGCGGCAGCGGCGGCGGCAGCGGCGGCGGCGGCAGGGAGGGGAGTGAGTGTAAACAGTAGTAGTGTGCAGCAATCACATGGAGCGGCTCTCCTCAGCGGCGGCGGCGGCGGCAGCAGCCCCGGCGCGCCCGCCGCCCCTGCCCCGCCGCAGCCTGCCGCCCCCCCGCCCGCCGGCGCCCCTGCCCAGCCTGTCAACAACCATGTGGCCGCCGGCGCCGTCGCCCAGGACGCGGGGAGCCCCAGCCCCGGTGGCAGCCCGCCCGCCGCCGCCGGCCCTCCGCCGCAGCGCGCCGCGGGGGGAAACGGGACCCCGGCGGGGGGCGGGGGGCCGGCGGGAGCGGCGGAGGGCGCCACCGCCGCGACCGCGCCGCTCCCCGGCGAGGCGGCGCCCAACGGGGAGGGCGCCGGGGGCCGGCCGGCGGCAGTCCCACCAGTCAGCAGCCACGGCAGAGCCGACGCCGCCACAGCACAGACCAAGCCCGCGCACGGCCCGCTCCCCGCAGTAAACGCACTCAGTAACTCCGCCAGCCCCGCGCCCGCCGCCCCACCGGGACCGGGCTCGGTCGCCAACTGCGCCCCGCCGCCCCCCGCCGCCCCCGGCGCCGCGCCCAAGCCGGTGGCCAGCGGCTCCAAGGCGGGCGCTGCCCTCCCCGTCGCCCCCGCGGCACCCCAGGCCCTGTCGCCCAGGCCGGCGCTGGGCGCTGCCCCCCGGATCGTGGCGCCCCAGCTGATCGTCAGGCCGCCTCAGCAGACCACCATCCAGCTGCCCCCCGGCTTCACTATCCCGCCCGGTAAGTGGAATCGCCTCAGCCGCGGGCGCGCCGCTCTTCCTAACCTTCCCCCCCCCACCCCCCTTTCGGTTGTGGGGTCTTTTCCCCAAAGTTGCTGTCTTCTCGCTGTTCGACGTGCTGGAAACAAAAGAAGAGCCACCTGTCTGCGGGCGACGTGTGACAAACGGGGCCGTCGCTGGTGGGGCTGGGGCCGGGGGCTGCCTGCCTGCCTGCCTGGCTGGGGGGGGCGGCGGCAGCAGCCCTGTGCCGGGCGGGCACCCGGGGTGCTGGGCAGCCGTAACTGCGGGTGTGTGTCGAGGGGCTCCGTTTTCTGCTTTACTCGTGGTAGGCTTGAAAAGTTTCCCTTCAAAGAGCGTCCTCTGCCCTGAGTCAGGTGGCAAGATACAGGCTAACTTGTGTAATTTAACCTAAAATTTTTAACTTCAGCAAGCGTGATGCTGGCATTCTGCTGCGTCTTTACATCACCAGACTTTATTTCCAGTAGCCCTTATGCCCTGTTTGTTCTCCCCTTAGTTTCTTAACTTTCTTCACCAAAAATGTAAGTTCGGCAGTTTGCTAACTAACCAACATCACACTCCTTCATCCTAGAGATTCCTGCTTTAACCGTGCATCGTTTCATCTGAAACTTTCAAGGGTTCTGTGGTCCCCTACTTAGATTTTAATGCTGCAAAAAGTTGGCAACTTTTGTGCCTTCTTGATTTAGGAGGTGATTGAACCTTTGAACTCATTTTTTACTGTTGGTATCAATAGCGCGATAATATGTGGAGCTGTTGATGTAGTACAAAATAACTTCTTCCACTAGGTTTCTTAAAATATTTGATATTAATTAGCTAAGTGGAGCAAAAATGTGATGGCGTAGAAGCTTGCTTCTAAGTGAACTTTTAGTATAGTTGAGTATTTGGCCATGGTTTATGAAAGTCCTGCTCCAGATTCTAATGCTCCAGACCTATAAAACTCAGTGAAGCCACTGACCTAAGACCTAACTAACTTGAAACAGGTAAGAGGTTGCTATTCAGGCTATATTAGTGCCTTTGGCCTTTGATTTCCTTTTGTTAATCTGTTTGATAATTACTATACACATATGATAAACTGTATCATGACTTTGCATACAGTTTCTGATGTTTCTTGTGTCAATACTTTCTTCTGTTACTTAATTTTCAAGTAGAAGATGGAAAGTAGAGCCTTTGAAAGAAATCTGGTCCAAGGTTTAGAAAATGCTACGGAAGTTATACTGTGGAAGGTTATCATTTGAACTTGATTTTATTACAAGGTACTTTGAAATCCATTAAATTTGCGTAAACATGAAGACAGTATGTTCTAAAATGAAGTTATTCAGGAAATACAATGCTATTTTTGAGTTTTTACTCTTTAAAGTCGTGGATCATTTATAATTAATTTTGAAACTCCTATATTGTAAACTGCTGTCTAAAGCAGAAATGTATAATATTTTTTTGAGAATAAGTTATTTTAGCATCTAATACTCATAAGCTGTATATTTCATTTTTACATGACTGACAGTAAGGAAAAATTAATCTCATACTTTAACCAGATTCTAATTTGTACATATTGCTCAGTAAAATAAATCTGAAGTCCTCCAAACTGAATTAAGACGTAACATTAATACATTAACATATATGCATCTATAGTAGTAATTACGTCTGCAACTCTTATGGAAACTGTGGCATGTGTGTAATTAATTTGTCCTTCCCCTGCAATTTTTTTATTCAGTTAGTTTTAGAAAACTGGAAGATAAGTTAACACACCTGTGAATCTGTGCAAATAGCACGTGGATTTTTTTTTAATGCGTAGTAGGCATTATCCTATGAGGATTTTCATATAAGGTTCACAGCATAATCAGAGAAGTGTTACCTGTTTGGCCAGGTGTTAGCAACGTGCTAATATTTGTATGTCAAATTGATTTAGGAATGGCATATACCAAATATATCATTGGCTTACAGAATTTTCTGCAAATATGAACGCCAAGGTGTGGTGCTTAAATGGGTAATGGACCACAAAAGTTATCTTTTGGAAGAGTTTTTATGGGTTTGTTTCAACTTTTATTTTAAAAATTACTCTCTGGGCTTTGAGAGAGTTACAATCATGGTTTTTGTATGTGGTCCTTGCTGTAGCGGTCTGCTTTTCACCTTAAAGCTCGATTTCCACAAATCTTTAGTTTGAACTGGCAGAACTTTGCCTTCTATTTGTGCTTTCAGCAGTGAGGGTTGGCTGGGGCACCTAAAGCTACTTGTATGAGGGCTTTTAGTGGTGCTGCAGTTCACTCATGTTCATCCCAGGGCTGGGGTTTGTATTTCTGACTGAAAGGAAGAGTTTCTTGGTGTAGGGTCCTTCTGAAATTTGTTACTTGCTTGATGTAATAGCATTCAAATGACTTTATCCTCTTTACAGTATGCTGCAAACCGTGCCACTTTACTGAGATGGGTTTTTTCTTGGAAGGTAATAATTAAAAGTGAATGTATGCTTTTACCTTCGTAATTTTCCCATGAAAAATTAAAAAATATATATGAAGCAATTTGCACATAGAGATAAATTGTACAAACAATGTCTAGTGACCCTGTTATCAATAGAATAAAAGTGACTTCATAGATTCTTATTTTTTTGTTCTCTCGTAGTTGCAGGCAAGATGTTTTTCTGTTTATAGACCCATCGTATCCTGTCTAGGTTAAATTATTAAAATGTATTCTGGAACTAACTTGGAAATGCTTTTTAAATAATTTGGCTGGGAAACTGCTGCTCGGTTCTGAGTAAACTAGAGGAAGTGCATAACGTGCTTTGCAGTGATCTTGAGTAAGTGTGATGCTCCAGGTGATCCAGGGACCAACTTAGCCATTGTTTCCCCTTTTCTGACCTGCTGACTGTGGAAAACTTATTGCAAAACTTGATGGCATGGGCTGTGTTGTGTAGAAGAGCTCTATTTGTGATAACACATTACTAGAAAATAATCTGAAAAAATTACCATTTACTTCCAGGAAGCGTTAGAAAACATTTACAAAGTATTCTGTTAATTTTAAACATGTCCTTTGGTGTTTTTCTGAAGCATCTGCACTCGTATCATTTTGTGCTGAGGAGTGGTTGACTTGATTCTCTGGGTTTGGCGATGTTTGTTCTTGATGTCTAAGCCACAGGAAGCGCTTCCCAATATGGTGATGATGGGTACCAAATAAATTAATCCGTTAAGGCTCAATGAGTAGCTAAATCTCAACTACTGTATACTCAGAAATGTGTCTGGCCTAATGTTTGCATGTACACATCCCCTAAAGCTGTTGTTTTAGTAAAGCTCTAATGCCATTGTCCCTGCTATGTTCATACTGAATTCTGTTCTCAGCTACTGGATTGTCACTACAGTTTCCTTTTAGTGAATAATTTCTTTCTGATTTTATTCTGCTGACCGTAGCTGGGACGTTGAAAGTCACTGTATGCCTATACACTCAAATGACTTTTTTTTTTTTTCATCACTGTTATCCATAAGCTGCAGTTATTTGGATTCCAAACTGAATTGGCTATTAGTTTTTGTCTGTTACTAGGGCCTCCTTTTCTTCTTCAAAATAAAAGAAAAAATATGTTACACCAGAATAAAAAGGAAAAGATAACAATATAAAGAAAAATATACAGTGCTATACATTGATTTTATTCTGTAGTTAGTTCTTTAGATATTGTTGTTCATGTCATTCTTTATTGTATAGTTACTGTTACTTTGTTCTCATTAGGTATGGTTTTGGTGCGCACAGATGCTGGACAGCTTGTGATGGTGCCTCAGCAGGCTCTAGCCCAGGCTCAAATGCAGGCTCAAGTACAAACGCAGGGACAGGCTCCTGCCAGCATTTCACCTAGACTTTCTGTGCCCACAACTGGCCCCGTTTTTCGCCTATCAACAACTCAGGTATGTCTGGCTTGATTTCACTTCTTTACTTTTGTGTATTACATTTTCCTCTGTCTCACGTGTTATTTGCTCCTATGTTTTTGCAGATGTGCTTTCCTCCCCTTTTTCGTTGTGGGAATAGGAACTTGTTACTCAAGTACAGTTCGTTTTCTGAGGCCTAGGAATTTTTTTTTGTATTTCAGAGAAAATCTACTTTATAGAGTCACTCAAGACTCTGTTGAGACTATGGGACCATTGGAGGCTAGAAGGCTTAGTCTTAGCCAGAACTTAGTTTGGACTGTATACCACTGGTTCAGTAAGTGCCCCTTGTTCCTCTGAATCAGAAGCATTGTGATATCCCAGCATGCCGAATGGATGCCCGGGATAGCTAGATTTCACTAGAAATTAGAAAAGAAAAAGCCAAGCATGTGCAATACAAGGATTTGTAATAAGTAACTTTTCTAATATTTTATTTAAAAAAAAGGTTTGATTCACCTGTGGGTGTGATCTGCCTACACTGAAGTTTTCTCTGTATCATGACTACATTTCCTTTTTCATATGGATTGACAGGATAGCTTGCTTTCCTACCCCAGACTCTTCAGTGGAGTGTGTGTATTTCAACTCCACTAATTAATTTTCAAAGGTGAAGTTTATTGGTTTTATATTGGTTTACAATTTTTAGGGAGGCAGTTGAGCTTTGGACATTTTGGGCTAGAGCGGAGCTATCTTAGTAAAATGTAGAGGCAGATATCTTTGGGTGTCAGGACAGGGCAGCTGTGCCATAATAATAATAGACAGAACTACCTTAAACTCTGCTAATCTAAGGTCTGTGTTTGCAGAAGTGATAAGTAATTTTGTGTGGAAAGAGATGATTGTTGTATAGGTTGCTTGAAATAACTTAAACATTTATTTCTTGATGTTTAACATTTGATTGCTGTCCCCTGATACGCTTTGTGCATTACACCATACCTACAGTCTAAAAGATTATTAAATTTCATTCAAAAACTGAAAACAATGATAAACTCTTCTGAAGAGAAGGAAGCCAGAGTAAAATTGGAGAATCAAATTAATAGCATGAGACAATCTAAACCCCATAGTAGCCAACTAGATTACAAGTTTTAGGAATGAGTGTCACTAGGAAGATTGTAGCTCAGTGGAATGTATCTCAGGAAAGATATAAATAAAAGCCTGGAAACACCTGAAAAACTTTATGCTCTCAGAAGAGAGGTAAGTGCAGTATTGAATGGAATTTGTAAAAGAGCTCTTCACAGAAAAGGCAGCCGTTTAATGTTTAAATTTGTGCTATCTGGAAGGGTAAGAAGACTTGTAGAAGCCTTCAAAGATAAATATGTATTGCAGGAAAAATAAACACAGAGATAAGCCTGTGTTAGTTTTGAGATTTTTTATTTTTTTTTAAACTAGTTTGATGACAACAAAAATCCATTCTTTTGAGTTTGTATGTATGTTTTTGGTTATTTGGGGCTTTCTTTGTGAGTAAGTACAGTCAGTTCTTTAGTAGTGACTACAAGGGACTGCACAGCACACATTCTAGCAATGTATCCTAAGACAAGTGCATAGTGTAAATGTAAAACAGAAATTGTGGGGTGGGACTGTACCAAGAACACGATCTCAGTCTGTTAAAATGAGTTAGTTTTAGCTGTTTCTGTTTCATACTGTTTTCATGTAACTTTAATTGCTGTGGCCAGCATACAGAGTTAAAATTCAGACTGGAAATATTCATAACAAATTAAATATTAAAAAATTGTCTGTAGTTGGAAAACGTTTGAGGAAATACAACTTTATTGTCCAGAGAACCTTTGGAAGCATACAGAAATGTAGACCGACTGCTTGGCCATGTGTTCAGTCTGTATTAGAAGACTGAAGTTTGGATCCCAGAGTCAGCCTTAAGATGTGTGCACAGCAAATGTTGGGAGTTGATCATGTTAGCCTCAGGCAGCTGTTCTCTAGTTATATGAAGCAGCTAAGGTTGCAGAAGGAGTATAATCTGACTTGTTGGATTTATATAACAATAAAGTTGTGAGGATACTGCATGTTCTTATGTTGGTAGAGATACATAAATCCTGAAGGAGCTCAGGTGCTAGAAAGATGTAGTTGTTTTTGTGCAGAGTTCTGCCCAGATAAATGCTATACTGTATTACAGATACTCCTTTACACTTGTCAGTGCTAATAAGCTGATTGAGACTAGAGAAAACCAGCAAGACCTTATGAATGATAAATGTCTTACAGGATGCAAAAGTGTGATTATTTTAGCGTAGCATGATTAGAATCATGGTATTGTAGCTTGTCAGGATTCATCTCCTTTGACAGACCTTTGTGGTAGCTACTCAAACTGTACTGCATCGTTTCTTTATTTGTTGTAATTAACAAGGATAAGAAATAATTAATACTGTCCTTGGGAAACTTGCAGGGTCATGGAATTTCAATGTATGTGATCTGCAGACTCTTCTTTCATTTTGATAGTGCTTATGTTCTAGATATGTTTGGCCTTAGAGTGTTCTTTAAAAATGGTGGTTGACAGCCTTTTAAAACCAGATTGTAAAAGTTTAAATTTGAAAGATGTAGAATATCAGAACTATATACTAGACCTTTATTGTATTAGGTGGATGGTTTATAACCAAAGACTATTCATTGGTTTTCTGGAGGAAGTGTCCAATGGTGAATATTATGCTAAGGTTTTAGAAGTGTCAGTTACTTGTTTGAGTAGTTGTTATGATTAATCAAGAAAAGGGATTGAGTTCTAAAATACAGGAAATTGTGTGTATTGAAAAATAATTTCATCATTGAGTTTGTAATTAAGCTTTTTTTTCTTTCAGAATCAAATCCTGATGTCAGCTAAATTCTGGGAATTCAAATTTTCAGTAGAATTTTAAAATGTATGGAAAATATTGTCTTATATTTTTATGTCTATAAAGTATAATATTCAGGAGTCCTAGTCTCCACTGTGATTGAAACACAGAAAAATTGTGTGTGCTGTTAGCTCAACCCAGACAGAATATAAACATCAATTGCTTGAGTCCTGCAATATATTTTGCAAGATTGATGAACATTGCAGGCTACATGGTTTCAACCTCTAGATCATCAAACACCTATCTCTCAAATACGTTAGTGGATGATTGTTATTTTGCTATGCAGAGCTCAGATTTATAATTATGTTTTTATTCAGTTATTTTAAGATAGCTTTATTTGGCTTAAAATGCAGGGTGCTTTAAATGCGTAGAATTTAGTGACGTATTTCAGTTGCTGAGTTTGTGTTTTACTGTACTTCTCCCTATGTAGAAAGTCTATGCAGATAGAAATTCGCAGTCTGCTACAAGTATTCTAGGAAATAGTGTCTTATTATGAAGAACATGCCAGAAGAAGGAATAGCTTTCATGCTTCATAGGTATTATGGTTGCTTTTCTTCAGGTTGTCCTAATTTGTAGCCAGTGACATGTGTCACAAGTTACTCAGCTAAGTGATTGTTTTCAGTGTTAATTTGTATATTCACTTGAAGTAATTATGTGTTAAGAAATTGTGTTATGAGCTACATAGTTTTAAAACACAGGTTATTAAACAAGCCCAAAAAAATTGCAAAAGCTGGCAGTTACTTTTGGCAGCTCCTTAGGAAGTGTTGAGAATGGTAACTGGAGAATATAAAATTAATGATTAATTACTTTTTTAAAAATTACAAGAAAGATTGTCTGAAAAATTACCACAAAATTATCTAAATTTGAAAGCGCTTTGAATCTCTCTCCTCAACAGCTAATTCCTCCTCCACTCTCAAAAAAAGGAGGGGGAACGTAAGGCAATGTTTTAAATGTTCTTAAATGAGACTGTTGACCAATGCATACAGAGCTGTCTAGATTCTAAACTACTTCTGCAGCCCAGTGATACAAGATTTTCTTCCCATATCCCAGGGCCATCATTCGCTAGATCTTTTCCCAGCTGTTTGGGAGGAATACAAGTAAGATTTCTCATTAATATTTCTCTAGCTTCAGCAACGGGGCTTGTATCCAGGACAGTATGTGAGGAAGGAAGCCACCTTCTCAGGAACAATGGGACCTACTGAAATAGAGAAAGGGTAGCCTGCTTTCCCGTAGGATTTGGTATGTGGGCTTAGGAGAATGCTTTCCTTAAAGTCAGTGACTTTATCTGTACATATTGCATTGCAGAAGGTTCGGAAGTCAAATATCAGCATAGTATTATTTACCTTTGTAGGGAATTGATAGAGCCATCCCTCTTCCTTTCCCAAGTTTAAAAAAAGATATATTTTGATTGCAGTGCCAAACACAAATGTTCAGAAAGATTAAGATACATAACTTCCCGTTCATCCTACATTAATCTCTTCCGTACATGTGCAGTGAATTACAGTCTTTGCATGATAAATGCACAGAGATAAAAGCTTCAGCTGGGCAATCAAGGCACACAATTGATGTTGCACAGCGGACTTTAAATCTGGTGTTTCTTACATTTTGAGTGCTTGGCTTTGCTCTTTAAGTTATTGTTTGACTTCTGTTGTTTGTAATACCTTCATCTGATTTTTTGCAGCTTTTAGGAGTAGAGGATGTAAGCAAACGTAGTACAGCTTTGGGGACAATTTTGTGTTGGGTTCTTGGAAGAAGACAGGCAAATCCATTTTGAAAGGAAGACTTCTTGACTTGTAGGTGGGGTAATCTTTGATTAGACATTTAGTTATGCTTCTCTCAATTGCTGCCGTGTAAAACATGAATATAATCTGCTTGTTTCAGTTCCTAGAGGAATTCTGAAAAACTGGCTGTTCAGGATAAGCAAGTACCTTGTGGGAAGGGTCTCAATTCTGACCAGATTAATGCCAAGCTCAAAGGCTCTGGAGCATGGGTGTGTGTCCCAAAAGGATGTATGTTGTCTGAAGCACAGAGTCAAAAGTAGTGGAATGGATTCAGTCAGAAGAATCAGAATCTGAAAGTAACAGAATAGTACAGAGAAAGCAGTAATTAAGAGAAGTACCTGTAATAGGAAGATGTACTTGCTGTTTTACTGGTCTTTCACATTTACAGTCTTTCTGGTTTCTTTAATATATTCAAGAAAAACGTGAATAGATACACTTATACCGTATAATAGTTTTAGTTTAGGTCCAACTGTAAAATCGTGTAGGATTGTAATGGGAGGGGTATTAACTACAGCTAACTACACTCTTTTTTTTTAAGGGAAAAATTATTGCAAAATATTCAGGTATATAAAACCAACACATTTTTCATGTTATATACATTCATCTTATCAGTGCAGCTGCAAGAGGCTTGCCTTTTTAAAATTGGTATGTCATGTTTTACATGAAAGTACTCAGTCTTTGATGAGTATTATATCATAATAATGTTTTGATACATTAAGAAGTATGTACTGTGAGTACTTTTTCAGTGATAACATGCTTGTTTGAAAAAACATTTAATGAAATAAAATATTTGGATGCTTAAAGCAAACATTGGTTTGAGTTAACTGCATAATTTTAATTGAACAATTGTCTCTATTGTTGTAGTTTCCTTTTAGATTTTGATAGACATTGATTTTAGCTGAATATTAAAAAATTATTAATGTTGCCGAAATTTTGTCTGCTATAGGATCTCAGTTAAGGTACAGGATTTTTAGGAGACAAGCTATAATTTGATGGAACTTTGGTTGATCTTAGAAAAATTTTGATCTGGATTCTTGTATTACAAGCAGGTGAAATAAGCGTGGGTTTACTTGCATGACTGTATTCTTCAGAGATAATCAGTAAATTCAGAAGTCTTTTAAAACATTATTTAGGTTGCATTACATTTTTGCCTCTCTTGTTTTGAAGTTTTTACTTGTGAAATTATGAAAAATAGGTAGGTGCTGCCATCTAGTTTTTCTTTGCTGCGTTTCTTTTGTTTAACTACATTTTTCATTTGTACAGTTTATGGCTTTTCATGCTTTTGATGCAGATATTGTTTGGTGGTTTTCATTATCTTGATAACCAGTTGGTTTACATACATAACCAACCACTCCCCCACCCCCAGAAAAGTTACTTATTTAAGTTTTGAAAAAAGTAGAACTATTTTATGTTGGTTACAAAATTGAAGTGCTGCTGTACACCAAGCAGATAAAGTGAATATCATTAGCCTGGCCCATAATTTTCTATTACAGAATATCTGTTACTGGAACTCACAAATCAGGTGAAATAGTGTAAATTGGAATTTTCATGAGAATGCTGCAGGAAATAGATTTGGTCTAAGAGTTTGCTAATGTTTTTGTTTCAAGTTTGATTCAAAATATGTTTTCCAGTATGAAGTTGCTTTGTATATTATTAGTGATCAGAAAAAGTAAAGTTACGTGTAAAGTTTGATGCTTTAGTCCAGATATTTAGGCACATAAGTGGGCTACTTAACAGTTCTTCTGCTACAAGTATGATTACCTGTCACTTGATTTTTGTTTTCATTGCCTAAATTGTCCATTCAATATATCAATAATATATATTGTTACGAAAATGACAATTCTAGCTTTGTTTTTTGTTGCTTTAGGCATTTTTCTAACTTCTGTGCTTCAGAATTTCAAGTTCATGATACTAATTTTACTGATTTGTTTTTTGTGTTTTCATACTCACTTTCTATTGTTTCACTTTACCATCCTTTTTTAAAAAGAAAAAAAAAAAAGTCTTGAACTTGCGAAAAGTGCTGAATCACCTGCTCTGGAAGTGGCTATATTTTTGCTGTGAAATATGCTCAATGCAAGCAACAACAGCTTAGTCTTTGCTATCACATGTGATGTGGGGAGCAGTTCTAAACTTGGCTGACGTTTCACAGGCTCCTGCTCTTGCTAAAGCAAATCTTTCAAATCTGAGATGGTTCTGATACTATGCTGTGTCTGTATTTTCAGCAGTGTTTATGTTATCTTTTGGTAATTTTTTCCTCATTGATTGATCTCTTTCTTTTTTTCTGTCTCTTTCACACCCTTTCTGCTGTTCTGACAAATGCTCGTTTTACTTTTTGCTGAAGCTTTATGCAAATTGATAAATCTTTGTTGCTGCCTGAGGTTTGTTACCATTATTATCAAATAAGCTATTCTGTACTATTTCTTTTTTATAGACATTTTTTGGGCTTCTTGTACAATGTTTTGGAGAATACATTTGTGTTAGTAGGGCAGGTAGGCTGGAAGACCAGAGAAAGTAAAAAATTTATGGTCTCAACTGCGCTTTAACCACAAAATCACTTTCCTTCATGGCGAGTGAAACTTTTCTGTATAAGCAGATAAGTCCTCACTACGTACAAATTCTACTGCTTACATTTTCATAGCATTAACACATCTTTTAAAACTTCTTAGAAAACACTCAAGTCATTAGTAAGGCTGTGAAATTAAATGTGCAAAGATTAGGAAATGCTGTGAAGAAGGTTCCTGAGCAATGTAATAGTGGCTCCCATGTGCATATGCATTATGTTGCATGACCACATACTGCTGTTATTTTTAATTTCTACAGTGTGTAGGCTGGACAGTCTTAATTAATTAATGAAGAATTATGTAATATTTTTTCTCCACTGTTCAGTGGGTTGCTTCAGGCTTATCTGCTGCATACTATCGAAGCCCCCCTCTGAAGTGGGAATTAATAACCAAGCAGGGTTTTTTGTGAAGCTTATCCCTGTAACAACTTTCTCAATAATGCAGTTAAGGGGATTATTCGCTTCTTTTTATAAGTAGAAAACAGAGCTTAATTGTCTCTATTTTAAGTATTAAATTAAAAATACAGGTTAATTTTTTGTGTTCAGTTTGACTTCCTTGTCTTCAGTTGCAGCCATAACCACTCCTCGTCACAAACTCCACATTTCAAGTTGGGCACTTGAAATATATGGCATAAGAATAGTTATTAGATTATCTGTATTTGCATGCAGCACAAGCACTGAGCAATTGAGGCAAGGGTAGAATCTAATTTGTAGTGCCAGAATTCAGCTGCTTCTTATCCACCAGGTTCTTTGGATGAATTCTAGTGATTATAGATGGACCAGCCACTTACAGAATGAGAAAGTACTTTGATAATGGATTATATGGATATTTGCTTACACCAACAGGATGCTGACCCTTCAGAGGTAGGGGTTTGGGACTTAGAACCCCAGATTACTCAAGGTCTCTTTGGTGGTCCCAGGCTCCTCTGCCTGTCTTGTCTAATTGCTCCCAGTTCTGTCCTGTGTCTTCCTTGCCTGTTTTTCTCCTAGTTCGTGAACCCAAAAGGGGCATCACAAATGTGAGGAACACAGCAGCACCTCCCAGCTTTTTGGGTTCTGCTGCTTGACTCCAGTGATGCTGTGGTGTCTCAGAGCTGTGCTGGCAATGAAGGTTCTGCCTCTGCCGGCTGACATGTTAGAGGTTCTGCCTCCGGTCGTTTTCTGCAATTGTGCGCAAATGTCAAGTTTTCAAAAGGTTAGTACTTAGGCTCAATTTGGCTGTATTTTTACCAGAGTGAAAAAGTGAAATCACCGACATACAAATTACTCTGCATCTGATGTTTAACTGCATGTTCCAGACAAACTATAACCAAAAGAACTGAGAGGCAGTCAATAAGTATGTGAAGTTTTTCCATGAACTCTTCAGAAGTTTCACAGAATTTTAAGTATCAGAGAACAGAGTTTGGTAATGGGGAGTGTTATGGTACCTTCACAGTAGGGAGGGCTACAGCTGTGCGTATAAGAAAGGTTGTATAAATTAGGTGTTTTAAAATGATGTGGTGGGCTGAGCCTGGTGGGGGCCAGGTGCCCACCAAAGTGGCTCTGTCACCCCCCTCTTCATCCAGACAGGGGAGAGAAGATGCAAGGAGAGGCGAAAGGCTGGTGGGTCGAGCCAAGGGCAGGGAGATCACTCGCCACACAGCGGCACGGGCAGAACGGACTCGACTCGGGGAGATCAGCTGAATTTGTTACCAATCAAACGGGATCAGGGTAACGAGAACTAACCCGAGTGTTAAGAACAGCTTCCCCCCTCCCCTCCCCCCCTCCCCAGGCTCAGCTTGGCTCCCGATGTCTCTCCCTCCTCCCCGCAGCGGGGCAGGGGGACGGGGAACGGGGCTGGGGTCAGTCCCGCACACGCTGTCGCTGCCGCTCCTGCCCCTCACACGCTGCCCCTGCCCCGGCCTGGGGTCCCAGGGGCTGCGGGTGGGGGTCTGCTCCCCGTTACCCCCCGGGGCTGGGGGCACAGCCTGCCTCGCCGGGGGCTTCCCCACGGCCTCCGGCGCCTGGAGCCCCCCCGGCCCCCTCCTGCCCTGGCCTGGGGGGCTGCAGGGCTGTTGCTCTCCCACGGGCTCCCTCCCCTCTCCCCCTGCAGCTGCTCTTGCGCAGGAACTTTCCCCCTTTTGAAACCCGGTATCCCAGAGGCGCTGCCAGCGTCGCTGCCGGGCTCGGCCTTGGCCAGCAGCGGGTCCGGCTGGGAGCCGGCTGGCATCGGCTCCATCGGGCACGGGGGAAGCTGCTGGCACCTTCCCACAGAAGCCACCCTGTGCCCCCGCGAACACAGCCCTCCACACAAACCCAATATAGATAAGCTACCAGGTTTGACCTTTAGCCTTAAGCTCCTTCCAGTGTCTGTGATCCCACCTTGGTTTTCTCTTCATTAAATTGTCTTGTATTGTTTGAGGCATCAGGGCACCTTAGGGTGGCCTGTTTTGTTCATAAGAAGTCTTCTGGATTAATGTTTAGAATTTAGTTTGATTTCGGATATTGCAAATTGAAATCTAAACTTAAAGGTCATATTCTGCTGAAATTGAGTTTTGCATAGTACCTAGTGAAGCAATGTATGGGAAGACACAAAGAGGTGTCATGATGTGTATTGTGATAACTTGCCCCTGCTTTTGTGTTAATGTTTGTTAAGATGCTGTTGGA
Organism: Falco cherrug; assembly: GCF_023634085.1. Classification (NCBI taxonomy): domain Eukaryota; kingdom Metazoa; phylum Chordata; class Aves; order Falconiformes; family Falconidae; genus Falco; species Falco cherrug. The sequence goes on along the minus strand of NC_073710.1, from coordinate 12,351,875 downwards.
GGATTTTCTTTCTTCCTTTTGTGGTTGATAGTTGCCAAGTTTGTTGACAGGACTGATCATGAAATGTATATGCAATATACTTGTCAAAATAAGCTCTCTGGCTTTGTAGTGCAGGGACTGTGTTGCTGGCACCCTATGGTACAAAATACAAGTATACCACAGACCTGTTTGCGAGGATTTACATACATCAGTGGCTATTTAAATTGTCTTGATTTTATGAAGCTGGAATGCACTATGCAGTACCCAAAATTGGTCTAGGCCTGCCTTGGCAGTGACAAATAATCTTTGGTGTATTTTCTCGATATTCAAACAGCCTGCTTTTTCAAATGCAGCCTTGCATATTCCTTCAAATATAGAGGCGGCTGGTTAGTGCAAGACAGGCACAAGTGCAATTTGCTCCCATTCTTGCCTCAAGCTTTGCCTCTCTATTCGTGTGTCCAGAGCTCTGGGGAGAAGGTCTACATAGGAAAGTGAAGATGAAGTTATTTAGAGACTGAGTTTACAGGGGACAGAGTAATTCCACACTGTTTTCTTCCATGAACAATTCTAATGTGTGCTTCCTGCCTTTGTGGAAGTGGCTTCTTGCACCCTGAAACTGGGATCGGCTGCCTTATCTGCATCACTTGTGCAGGCAGAAGGAAGCTTGGGACATCCCTTGTCTAAGCTGGCCAGACGTGAGCCAGATTAGTTTTGAAATCCTTCTTTCCAAAGAAGCACTGTGTTGTGCTCCTCTGACAGTTTCTGATCTCTCTGTGTGGACAGAGCCAGCCCAAGTCTGTATGCAACAGGCTACTGTAAGCATTCTCCAGTGTCCCCACGGCGGTTGGTGGTGGGTTATATACTGCATTCATGTTCTAGTTTCCTGCCTGCTAATGTCTGAGTACAGGGAAAAAGCCTCTTAAACATTACTTTCATGTATTTAGGATATGTAAAAACATGTGATGTGTTTAATCAAAAATAATACAGTTACATTTGAAAATGTATTCTTTTCTAAGCCTTTCTTGGTAGTTTTGGAGTTTAATAGCATACCAAACCTTAGCAGTTTTTCTTTGAAGAACATCATACATTGTTTTAGATTGTTCCAGTAGGAACTTGACACATTGGGTTAAATTATTTTTTTTTTTATTGTTGATATTTTTTTCCTTTTTGATGGATTTCTCATGAGATCTGTTTACGGCTTTCCTTTCATAGAAAACACAGCTATTTGTTTCTAAATAGTTTTTAGCAGTTCTTCTTGAAGCATTTGTGTTGGGGAGTCCTTAGAGCGTCTTCTAGCAACTTGTATCTGTCATTTGAAAATCATTTCCATGATACTTAAGAATTTCTCTAGGCTAGTTCCTTATTATGTTTCTCATAAGCTTGTTTCATACTTACCTTTTTTAACATTTATGAGTTTTGGAACAGCATTAGTAGACTATTGCGTTACTTTGCAGTTTTTTGGTAGTAAGGCTTTTTCTTCATATCTAACACGTTAGTACACTTTACTGCCATTTTGTATCAAAGGCTTTTGTCACTATTGATTTCTAAAACTAAGGGTGAATTTTAGTCTTCATGTTGCATAGTTTGCTCCTGTGGTCTGGCACAGTGGAGTACATACTTAGTTGAATAGTATGCTGTTATAACACTGAAATTTTGTATTTTGATTATATGCAGCGTTGTTTTTAAGTATGTTCCTGTGATGAATCGTGAGCACTTACTAGATGAGAAAAATTCTCTAGGTAGCAGTCTGAGCTATGTATTTGTGGATTTCTGGCCGCAGATCTTTCTCAGAACTGAGCAACTGCCAGAAGTTTGCCTGGTTATCTTGCTTGCTTTATAAATCCTCACCTCTGGAAGCTCTTACTGACAAGAAAGGGGCAGATATATCTCATGGGCACGTTGTATTTCTAGATTGGAAGCACTGATTATAAGCAAATGACCAAGATACACAGTATTTATGTTTTTAAATGCAAACATTCGTTGAGTAAATATAGTTTCATTCAACCCATATTTTAAGGAAATTGGAGTAAGTGATCTTCTTTACAATGAAGAAAATAAGTGTGGTATTTAACAACAGAAAAAGCTTCTTCCAAAAAACCCAGACAATTCTGCCTATTCATGGTGATGCTGTTTATTGTCTCTAGGATGTCTCAGTATATAAGACATCCCTAAGTCAAGATTTCAAAAATCTTGAATGCTATCCAAACAAAAAAAGAATGTTTCGTTTGGATGTCAGGTAGATTTTTTTATTTTATTTTTCCCCACCTTTTCCTCCCTGAGTATAGAAGATTGATATACAGTAGATGATATTGCTGGACTGATCCGTAAGGAATGCTTGGGGTTTTGCATGCCTGCCTGGGCCTCTGTTCCTTTTGGAGATCTCTCAAGTGTACTGGGTGTACTTTGAAGAAGTATTTTATGTAGGCTTAGTAGACAATGTAAGAATCTAAAATAAGCAGCTCTTTATAAAAATATTAGAGACATACATAATTTAAAATGTAAATTAAGGAAAAACGGTTTTATCTTGTGAGAAACAGTATTGTCTATGATTTATTACTACAGCCACTTGGAAAATTTGTCTTTTCTAAGTATGTGCTTGAATATAAATCTTAACAAATATAAGTTGCAAGAGACCAGTGGAGCCTCTGTTTTTAACGAGTGGTTCTCTTTTTGTCATAATTGCCATATTGTGTGAGGTATTTCTTCCGTAATGGTATTTACATTCCTGTAGAATTAAATAACAACTTTCCTGGGTACATTTTTTAATTCCTAAATATTGTCCTTTTATATGATGGTAAGAGATGTCAACCTCTCAGGTAAAGTAAGTTACAAAACCACTATGTTTGCTGCATGAGAGATATACTGAGTTGTAGAGTATGCTACTGAGTGAGAGGCTATAAGCCAGTCATTTTCCTTTGTCTGCACTTAACATTCCAGTTGCTGTCCGGTTACAGAGTGTGCATTTATTACAAAGATTCCCCAAATGCTTAGACTTTATTTTTGTGCAAATTAATTTCTATATGTTTTAATCTGAAATCACATTTTCTGCTCTCTGAATTTTCTCTGCATGTTAATTTTCTTCAAGAAAAAGCAGTAGAACAGGCCAGTAAATATCAAAAGGACCAATATGTGTTACTGGCAATTATAAACTCAAATCTTGATGAATACTGAAATGTAAATATTACAACTGAACTAATAGATCAATGTAACATCAATTTTTTGCAGGTCACATCGGATGTGACCTGCAAAAAATTGATGTTATATTCATTTCCACATATCTGTATGAAAAATAGCTTTTTAGGAGAAATACTGCAACCATACCATTGAACGTAAGAAAGCTCATTTTTGCATTATTTGTGAATATATATTTAAAAATGTATTACTAGTTTTGGGTTGTTTTTTGTTCAGCATTCATAATGATTATTTATGTAATCAGTATTATAAAAAAGTATTGGAAATCAAGTTTATAAGGAGGAAAAATATAAAATGCTTATTTTTCCTTTATTAGCAACCAACTTCTGTAGCCACATCTACTGTCCGCCTAGGACTTCCAGTGCAAGCCAAAGTTGTTCCATCAACTGCTACCCCTGTCAGTGCTACAACTGCTGCGACTCTGCCTGGAGGCTCTATTCTTTCACATACCACAGTAAGTAGTAATATAAAAAGCAAAAGATGGGTGAAGAAAATGATGTTTGTAATTACATAGTTTTTTCAAAAGTGAATTTTGATGTTCATGTTTGTTTTTATTGCAAATGTAATACCAGGAATAATAATGAATGTATAGTCAGAATGTGCTATGCAGGTGCTGAGTGATAGCCTAGATCTTATTTTCTAATGTTTCATAGAATCACAGAATAGTTTGGGTTGGAGAGACCTTAAAGATCACCTAGTTCCAGCCTCCCACCAAGGGACACCTTCCACTGGAGCAGGTTGCTCAAAGCCCCATCCAGCCTGGCCTTGGACACTGCCAGGGATGGGGCATCCACAGCTCCTCCGGGCAGCCTCTTCCAGTGTCTCACCACCCTGACAGATTAGATATTAGGGAGAAATTCTCTACTAAGTCTGTGCTCTTTTTAAAACCATTAGCCCTTGTCCTGTTGCTACAGACCCTTGCAAAAGTCTGTCCCCATCTTTCTTATAATTCCCCTCCCTTTAAGTATTGAAAGGCAGCTATAAGGTTTTCCTGGAGTTGAGTTTTCTCCAGGTTGAACAACCCCAATTCCATCAGCCTGTCTTTTTTGTACCCCCAGTGTTTTTTGGGGTAGTGTAGATGCAGTTTTAAGCAAGCTTTATTTTTAAAGAGAAAACTTAAATCAGCTGGCCTCACAAATACTGTTTCAGTGGTGGACATGCTGCACTATGTTTGTTCCCCATTGAGAACTGTGGTATCTGCTGTATGGTCACCAGTGCTGCAGGACCCATGGCATCACCTGTGGCATTGCAGTGCCTGGGTCAGCTTGTTCTGCTGCTGCACCCAAGACAGAGCAAAGCTCTGCTGTCAGGCTGGATTGGGAGGTTCTGGTGGCTTCTGCTCAGTGTGTTAGGCTACTTGGCTGAGCTCTCTGTAGCTTCTGCAGTCTCATTTGGTGTGTCTGAGATTTTTTTGGCTCTTGGAAGAGTGGCTTATTAGGTCAGATAAAGTGTGAGAGCTGAACTGGATGAGGGTGGGGGTGTATGCACGTGGTGTTCTGTGCAGCCTGATAAGCTTTCCAGCCTGCCAAGGTTGAGGAGTGTGCCACATGGTATATGGCCCAGCTAGGTCCATCCAGGACAGTTTGATTCACTAGGTCTTTGCACTGGTGCAAAAGCATATATGCTGCTACTGGGCTCACCACTATTTAGGAAACCACTAATGGTTAATACCAGATTCACTAGTGTTAGTGCATTTGTCATCTGGATCTGAGCTGTCATTGTAACTGTGGTATAGATAATTGTAAACCTGATGACATGACCTCAGATCATTGGGAACTGAGTTGTTATATTAAGGGCCAAATTTACAGAAAGTTGAGTTTGAGAAGTCACATCATCATGGTGATCTTACATGGCTGGATAATAGCATCTTATTTTTTAGTGGCACACTTATTTTTGTAATAAAAAGAACTTTATATGAGGACTTTCACTGTTCAGTAAAGGGTGACAAAATTAGGGTTATAAGTAAGGTCAGTGGTTCTATTTGTCAGCATGGCTATATTTGAAAGGAAACAAGTTTTTCTTGTCAGACTTTGAAGAACTTTATGATAGAGTAAAAGATTTTAAAGAAGATAATCAGCTTTTTTCAATATAAAATATTAATAGGTATCAGTAGCTACAACAAGTGCTCAAAATTTATTCAAGACAACAGTAGCAACTGGAACGTCGGCTTCTCAACAACCTGCAGTAATTACTGGTGGACAAACTCAAGCTTCAGCACAAAACCAGGGTCAGCCTCGGCTGCCACTTCCACCTCATACAACAGCACAAGTACCAGCACAGCCGCAGGTCATACCGAGCTCTCCTGTACCTGGAACTACAGTTGTATCACAGGTAAGTTTTAAAATACTAGATACTTGGTCTCCTTAGTATTTCCTGAACTTCTCAGGTCTATTCAGAAACAGAAAGAACTTTTCCTGCATGCAGGCACGCTTTCCATGATGGAACAAACACTTTCCAAAGAAAACCTTCCCCTCTTTTCAAGTAAATTGGATACCAATTCTGAGAGGAAGAACACGTGTGGTTGGCTCTCCCCATCCTGCCATGTACATGTCAGTAGTGAAAGAACCATTCTGTTTCTGTAGGCAGAAGAATCAGGCCTTCAGTCTATGAACTTTGTTATTATCATGTTGCTGATCCTCAAAACTGTGGTTACACTGAAGTGTAATGTTTCTGTTTCTTGGAGTAATAACACCATATAAAAACAATGGCTTGAAAAATTGAAGCTTGTTTTACTACTGATGAAGAAAAGATTAGATATGGTGATGTTTGAAGACTTTCTAATTTGATTTTACTGCTGTAGCTGCTTTGTACAAAAAAACGTTCTGAATCAATAATTTAACAAATTTAGATAGCTTGGGGAACATTGTACATTGTGTATTGAGCATCTCAAAGGAGATTGCATCTCACAACAAATTGTTGTGTTACTTCTCATATTTAAAGATATTTTTATCAAAACAGACTGTAAAGTATTAAATATATTTCTTTCATTGTTTTGTGGTTTGGGGGTTTTTTTGTTAGTATTTGTGAGGTATGATGTTCAGTTACATAAAGAAGTGAAGAAAATGTCAGCTAACTAGCAGCAACTGTAAAATAGCTGCAGATGTATGTCAAATATGTCCTGCCTGAATTGGGACAATTCCATAATTTTCCCCGTTATAGTGATCAGAGCACACATTGATCCTAATGGAAAATAGCATGGTTCTGATATTTGTTTTCTCTGGCTTTTGCAGGAAATGCAAGAGAATGTGAAAAAATGCAAAAACTTTTTAGCTACCCTTATAAAACTTGCTTCTCACAATTCACCATCTCCAGAAACATCCCGTAATGTGAAAGCTCTGGTTCAAGATTTGTTGGTAAATACTTAGTTATCTTCATTTTGTCAGTTACCTAGTAAGCTTGTTATTTACATGTGCTGAAAACTACTGCTTTGATCTTAACCATTTTTTTTTTGTTGTAATGAAAGTGAAAGGAGTTGGGCTGCATCAAAGTGGTATGTTTCATGTCTTCAAAAATCTGTTAAAGGTAGGCTTTCTCTTAGTTTCTGGAAGGGGAAATGCAACAAAGTATGCATTTGTCAAAGGCACTTTTGTTTTGATGGATAATATTTTGGTCTTCTATTTAGAAAAATAGAGTAAAATACAGGATTTTTCCTTGAGGATGCGTGAAGTTTCTTTTTCTCCAAACCATGGTCTTCTCTGAAACAGTAAGAAGCTATTAAATGTGGTTTAGAGTTTCTTGGACTGAAGGAAAAGTATTTTGCTAAGCTGCTGAGTCCGAGCAGTTCTGCAGGCAGACGCTGCTGCATGGGGCCTTCACTGCAGGTGGATTTCAAGAGGCAAAGTTGTGTTTCTGCTAGACAGAGTCCTTGGGCTGAGAAGAAGTCTGACTTACTGTAGTCTGCAGTGCAACAGATTTTTCAGTGAATTTCATAAATGAGTTGCAAACAGATGTTACTGTGGAGCTGAACAAATGATCAAGCTTCTTAGAAGAAATTAATTATTGTCTATGAAGAACTTGGATTTAAAAGTATTAAAATATGATATGTATTTCTTTGAGTTCATTGACAGAGAAGCCTGTCTATTTTAGACAAGCCTAAGACTTTAAGTATGACCCATTCAACAATAATACAATTCAACAATAATAAGTGGTTCCAATAAAACCTCATTTGAACTTTTGAAAACTAGGAAAGATTAACTAGGTGAAGGTAACTACTTTAAATATTTTAAACAAAGTAATGAGACACATGACATGATAAATATATTTATTGAAGGTTGTTTTGGTTTGTTTGGCTTTGTTCTTGTTCTCTATCAGTGCAGGAAAGCTAATGAATGTTCTTATTACAACCTGAGATTGTAAGTAATGGTACTGGAGTTTTCTGGTATTAACTACTGAATATGTGAAATATATATATTCATAAGTGTATATTTTGTGAGTATATACACATGTCTACACATACACACATTTGTATAGGTGAAAATTCTGTGTATATAATTACATGTACGCTTTTTATATATGCATATGCTTTACATCTCTTTTATATATAAATACACATACGTATATTCTACTAACTTAAACTGGACCTTCAAAATTGGTTTTGGAATGAAGTAAAGATACTTTCTTATTACAGGGGCTGACATATTTTATAATAGTTTGTAAGGTTAGTTCAACAACCTGTTTTTTTTAATTAATATTTTTAAAAAGAAATCCCTATGTAAAGGTTAGTGGGAGAATGGAGTCCTAAAAAGGACTTAAGTGTTTGTGGGATCTTGTTGCTTCTTAAATTGTGCATCGCAAAGGGAGCTGTCTGAATTCTGAGTGGCATATTACATATATAAATTACCTCTTGACAGAAGGATTTTATAGAGAGGAGTTGAGGGACTTGAGCTTTGAAAGTTATTCTTGGTATGGTAGCCTGTTTAGCTGGAGATATATACATATATATTATCTGGAAAAAAAACAACCAGACAACTGAACTGAGTTTTTGATGATTTTCTTTTTTTCTTCCCCATGAAGGATGCAAAGATTGATCCAGAAGAATTTACAGGCCGCCTTCAATCGGAACTCAAATCATCTCCTCAGCCATATCTTGTACCTTTCCTTAAGGTAATAAGAATATTGTTTAGATAAATTTATTTCAGTGCAAATGTCGGTACGTGAAATTTTAACATATAGTTTTTAAGCGGAATTAGCTTCACCTGTCTAGAGCAGGACTACTCAATTTTTACTTTGTGCTGGCAATTTCTGCTGGCAAAATCTTCTTGGCTGGAAGTCACGTGCAGGCTCCGTCGCTGCAGGGCCAGCCAGGTGCTGCTTTCTGCTTCCTTCCGCGGCTGGGAGCTGTGGCTGCTGCTGCAGCTGCCTGCGCCCTGACGGGCTGAGGGAATGGTAAGAAAGGGGATCCCTACAGGAGGGAGACCTCATGTGTTTGGGGCCTTGGTTTAGGTTTAAGAAAAAATTTATTTGTCATCCAGAGCTGATCTGGAGTTTACTGCTTGAGTAGCCCTGATCTAGAACATTGTAGTAATTAGATTCATATAAAAAAGCACTTACTCCCTAGCTTGGAATTCATCCATTATCTATTCTGTAGTGATCCTTTACTGTTATAATGTATATACTTTTCTGTGGTAGTAGGTAATGTTTTTTGTGAAGAAGTTCAGCTTTCACTTTGGAAGAGTCAGAAGTTATTTCTGTAGAATGCTTTAAGTAATTTGATAAGCTTTTTCCATATTGTTTTTTTAATCTACATTTGAGTCATTGATAACTTTCAATGTATGTGTTATGGTCATTATGAAAAATGGATAATGCTGTTGAAATAACTGATTAGCTGATCCTGCTTGTAATCTGGAACTAATCTATAACAGAAGATCTAATGCGGTACCAAATGGATTTATTGTTGGGTCCTAAGTTGGTATAGGTGGGGGAAAATTTAACTTCTAATTGGGTCTTGTACCTTAGCTACAATAGTTTCCATATGCAAAATTATATACAGGCATACAAAGCGTGTTTAATTATGCCCCAACAAAACCACAACTATAATTTAAAAAGCATTTTTCTTCTAGTCCTTCTCAGTTTAGGGCAGATTTCCTTTCTTTCTTCTCTCACTTCAGCTTTTCTTCAGAACTCTCTCCCTCTGCTTCTGGTTTTTCAAGTTATCATTAACCCTTTTTTCGTGCCTTTTCCTGCTCTTATACCACAGTCACTTTAGCATCATGATAAGTTTTAACTTGCTTCCTTTCTTTGAAGTCTTTTCTTGGCAACTGGTATTAAGTTTTTAAATAAATATTAGAAGTTTAGAAAGAACTGTGGCTTGGGCTAAACACTGTTGCATTCTACAGCTGCCTGGGGGGAGCACTTCAAAGGAACACTACTACCACTTAAAAAGTAAAAAGTTTATGGGTGAAGGTACAATATAGCCTTTTAGAACTGTATTTTTTAGTTGAACTGGTCTGAACATGAAGCATACAATAGTACACTTTCCTAATCCAGTCAGAATACATTACATCAGTAATAATACAGTAAACAGCTATTGCTGTAGGGCATCAGCAGTTAAATCATCTTGTTCTAGGTACTGGAGTCATGTCAGGAGAAGTAAATTGGTGCAGCTTACTACTTCTGGCATGCAGTGGGAATAGGGGGTTGTTCCTATGGTTCTGCCTTTTCTGTTTCCATTTTTTGCCCTTCCAAAGGCCTAAGCTACAAGTTCTAGGTAGTCTTGAGGAGGAGAGTGTGATGTTTTACTGCTGTGCTGGAATTAGGGCGCATCAAAATCAAAAGGGTTGCTAAATCGAAATTGAAAGCTTATTAAAAATGTAAACCGAACTCTCCCTCTTACAAAGTATGTTCAGTCTTACTACTTTTTGACAAATAGGCAGGTAATAAAATTGGAAAGAAAGCTGCATTCTTTTTATTGTGTTTACAGCAAATTTAAAAATATTTTTTTGTCAGCCTAAATTTGATGTTTCATAAACTTTCTTCTCTTTTTAGAAAAGTCTACCTGCATTGAGACAATCTTTACTGAATAGTCAACATTCAGTTTTGCAAGGACAGCCGTCTCAGCAGCCGCTTCAACAAACCAAGCTATCACAAGTTATACCTCAGCCTGCCTCGGGAAGCATTTCCTCTGTTGTCACAACACAGACAATAGGAATAAGGCAACCAAACAACATTTGCACAGTCTCTGTATCAAATACAGTGCAGCCTCCTCAGGTTAAGGTGGTACAGTCAAATCAGAGTTCTCAACTGGTAGGTACTGTAGTATCAAAGAGAATTTCTTGACAAACTGAATAGCAGTTTTCAATGTTATTTTTATTGCAGCTTGTTTGGGAAAATAATTTTTGGTTTGTCTGTATCATATTCTGTGATATGTAGTAGTACCTTATTTTATGGCAGTTAGTTCACAAGTGTGTTCAACCGTTAGTTTAGATAGCATTGTTAACATAGCTTAAATCTACAAAAGTATGCTCTTGGCCTTTGTGTCTGGACTACAGTGATTGTTACATGAGCACAGTGGAATTTGTTAATTACAAATGTAGAACAGAAAGCTTTTCAGGACTTACAGGCAAGAGTATGATTTTTAGTATGTCATTAAGTATGCTGCTTTGCTTAGATTAGTTTGCATTAAAATTAACTCTCATTTTAAACTCTTCTACATATAGTTGTAAAATCATGTAGACTAGCTGTACTGTTTTAGCATGTTTTGTTTAGAAATAGTGCCATACTTTATTTACTGAAATATGTCATTGTTGGGCATATTAGAGTATCACATGCTTAGATTCATTCATTTCAAAGGCACTATCGTTAGGGCAACTATACAGCCACTTTCTCAATGGGTGTGTGGGGAATTTATCCTGCTGTTACATAGGATCTTGCTTGTGTGTTTACACTTGTAATTAAAATACATTTAGGATTTTTACAAGGCCTTGAATTTATACAGGCATTATCATCGTTCAAGCAAAGATGTAAGTTCCTTTGTCTGTGGTTTCTGTGTATGTATGAGTACAAGTACTTGACTAAAGTTTCAAAATCAAACTGTCAAGTTCCAGAAGGTGTATAAAGTTGGTAGCAATTTATATTACCAAGATTCAGAAAAGCACATACAATAATGTAAAACTTTACAGTTACCTATCCTTCTGTTCATAGGCTCTATAAACGATATAAATAATTTGTAGGGTGTGTGGAGAGAGAGTATTTCTTTTGCTTTAAAAATAGTTGTGCACACTGAAAATGTGTGAGCCATCTGAGCCATGTCTTTTGAACCTTACAAATACTTTCTAGTAGTTAAATTACTTTAAAAGGAAATTATTATAATTTTACCATCCTTTAGTGAGCATAGTTTTAATGTTTAAGAACATCTTAGATGCTAAGACTTCTGACTCAGGCTTTTGCAATACACACAAGATGCTTGGATATTTTGCACCTTAACTCACCTGCTTTCTGTTCAGCCACTTGCATTCTTTTTTTTTCTACGATGGGTTCCCCCCACCTTTTCTGGACTGTTGTATTAATTAGAAATGTGTGCCTCAGACCTTTTGTGACTTCTTTTTGATTCATCCATGTTTCGTAAGACTGAATTGACAATAGTTTTGGTACTTCCAAGGTAGTGGAGTGGGAACTGGTTGCAATTACAGGCAATAAGTGTAGAAATTTCTCCTTGTCCTGGGGAGAGCAGATTTCTGACAGCGGCTGACAGGTTCTTTACTGGCCCTGAATGTTTATACTTATATGTCTAGCCTTATCTCACGCTACAGTCTTAAGGGGAACCTACTGCCAAGTAACACAGCTTTTTCCAATGTTTTGCAATCGACTTTAAACATTCCTGTGCCTACTAGGTATGTTGCACCCCACCTTTTGAGGAACGCTGATGTGTCAGTAAGCCCACAGGAATTTTTACTCTTACGATTATAGCTCTTGTGGAATATTTTCTGAATGGGATAAAGTCAGATTTATGAGAGACACCTTCTGTGTGTCTCTCTCACATGTCAATGCATACTCAAAGCAAGCAATTGTGATGTTAACCTGAGCAGAGATTAACAACGTGAAGAGTTGCTACGTCGTCTTACTTAACATACCTACACAGTATGAGGGAGCTGAAAAGTGCTGAAGTGGTATCTTGTAGAGATTGATCTGATGGGCAAAAGTTGTTTTTCTCTCTGTGTGGAGGTCATAAGCCTAGGTCTGAATTTTCACCTTACTTGAAATGACTGCTACATTTTCAAAAGGTAGCAAACAATGCAGAGCAAAACTAAGCTTAATTACTATGCCTTGTCTAGAAAACATTTAGGGAGAAGTGAATACGTTAAAAATTATGGTTTGTTGGCTTTATTGCAAAACTGCTTTCTGTATTTGTTTTCAATTTATCAGTAATTACTTCGTAGAACCAAACGTCACATTAACCAAGCACTTCTTAATGGCCCTCAAATTAGTTCTATACAGACAAAAGCAGCATCAGACAGTAAGAGTTTACTGCATTAAAAAAATCTCATATACCACAACAGCCATCAGCTCAGGTGCCAAGCAGACAACCCAGCAGCATCTCCATATCCTGCTAGTAATTGTTTGTAAGTATTGACTTTTTTTTTTTGTGGTGACAGTGATCACACTCTTCTCACTTCTTAGTGCTCCCCAAAATCAGAGCACAGCAAAGAGCTGCTGGCCATCTTGCCTGGGTCTTGTCCGGAAGAGGAAGATTACAGCTGGCTTGCCTAGGGGTGGCCAGCAGTGATGGAGAAAACTGGCTGAGCTCCAGATTTTCCAAGCCTGAAGCTCACTGGAGAGAATTCCAGCTGGCTTTGCAAACTGTCCAGCTGCAGAAGGGCAAGCCTGTTTTGGACTATAGACCCTTTCATACCAGCCGGTTTACAGTAGCCTAGTTTCTTTAAAAATGTGGAGAATCCGTTAGCGGTTTTCTTTATTTTGACTTTTCCATTTTACACAAGGGTCAGATGTGGTGATACTTCTTCCAGTTATATTGAGTTATCTTGCAACATGGTAATTCTGTCAATGCTGTTCAGCATGCAATGTAGATTGTGCAAAGGAGACTTCAGCATTACAATATATAGTGTTAGCAGAGATGAAAGAGGGAACTATTTTATTTATCTGTTCTGTAAAACACTGGAGTCGTGTTCCAAAACCATGAAAAAGCTATGCTCTAAAGAGCTAGATAGTGCTGATATAACTACTTCTAGCTAGGGAAAAGGGGAATAATCTTAGGCTAATATTTTATTGATGAGACACTAATGAGATAATCCAGCAATCAATTTTTTTTAATTGTTCCAAGTGCCATGTTCAGAGTTTCTCCAAATTGTCATTCTTAGGGTGCAGGAGCTCTGTATAGCCTTATATATGCAGACTGCCTGTCTTGTTCTGGGTGTTACAGGGGGTAAAATTTCTATAAGAGAGATGTTCTTTATTAAATGTGTTGAAGTTCTAAGGGAGATCAGTTAGCACTTGATATCTTGTGTTGACACTGCATCATAAGGAGAAAGTACTCCTGGAGATTGAAGCCAATTATTAAATTTAAATAATAAGGAAACAGTAAGAAATTCAAAGTGATCCATCTTAATTAAAACAAATTCAATTATATGGAAAGCAACATAAAGATTTGTGCAGGTCTGTCTAGGGTTAGGAAAGATGTATAGAAATACATCTGGACTGTTGTTGCTGCACTAAATTGTGCACAGTGTCCAGAGGGGAGATTCTGCCGTCTTCTAAGTTACGTTAGAATAGTATTTTCTAAAACATTTACTAACACTTTTCCAGAGACTGTCATAGTGGTTGGAGGGTCCCAAAAGGTGAGATGGAGTAATGGAAATTGGATACCAGATGCAACAGCAGAATAAGCGTTAAGCTATATGGGGGTGTTCTGCTTTCCTTTTTAATTTTCTGCTGAAGCTTCTTCTGGCATCATTTTTCTGTTGTTGAATGATTGTCATTTTTACACGTTTTAGTGACTCACAGGAAATAATTTTCTTTTTGTCCTGTGTGCAGAGCAGCTTAGAAATGAAAAAGATGGCTGTTTGGATAAAAGGAGTAGTTTCTATTAATGAACAAATAAAGATCTAGTCACTGACTTGGAATTCGGTGTACAATAAAATTTAAATAAAAATGGCTGTTGAGCAGTAGACATCTGGGATCCATTAACAGGAACAAAGCCTGTACTTGACAAATTGTATGCCTATTTGAAGTACAGCCTGGTAGTTTTCCAGGTTGTTATCATGGAGTTTACTTGCAGAATTTTGTGCACTGTACCTTAATATAAGAAGGGTATTGGCAAGGAATGCGGTTTGGAAACCAGTAATAAAAGACGGCAATTAAAGGACAGGCTTGAAAGCAAAGACTAAAAGAAAAACTTAAAAGAATTAAATGCATGCAACTTGGTCAAACAGTGGCTAAAGGGGAGGATAAAAAATATTTACAAATATTTTAAGGGTTTGATCATCAAAGTATATTGATGAATGAATCAGAGCTGTCTAAGAGACTACAAATACGAATAATAGGATATAATTAAGCAAAGCTGGATTTAGGCAGGATATAAGGCAAAATATCCTTACAATAAGACAGATGATTAGATGGCAGATCAGGCTCCCAAAGGCAGCGATGAAAAAGCCATCACTGAAAACATTCAGAATTAGACCAGGTGAAATACTGTAGGAAGAACTGTGTAATGAATTGGGGAGCGGGTAGGTCAAGTCATCCTGTGGCTTTTGACTTTATTTTTCTTCATTGCTTCTTTAAAAATATATACTCTGGAACAATGTAGTAACATTAAAAATGATGTGCCAAGTTTTAAAAAAGTCCTTTTTTATTATTATTTGGGAGGAAAAATAATTGTTTATGCAAATTTTGAGGCACTGTTGAAAAGTTGTAACTGCTACTGTTTCAGCATGGTAAACAATGGTAAATATGAATTCTAGGCCCATAAAAGCATGAACATTGTAAGTTAATGCTGCCAGATTACATGATAGCTGAGGTTTGATATGACATTTATCTTCAGGAGTGAGTAGACTGATAAATCACAAGTGGCATAGCCACAAGTGAGTTAGCAAGTGTTTACTCATGAGTGAAGATAAATGTCATATCAGACCATAGCCATTCTGAATTTTGTACATTTTACAAGTGGCTTGTTTCTTCCTTCCACGATACTACTTTTAACTTAATTGAGAGAAAAAATGCTTGGTAAAGGATATATTTTCCAAATTTATTTTGATTTTCCATTCTTTGCAGAAGCTTCTATTTCATATGCTTTTATTTTTATTGCTGTATTTATTTATGCTTAAGCTTTTGGATCAGATGCTTTTGTTGCAAAGTGTGATTTATGTAAATTGAGTCAAGCTGATTTTGCAGCCCTTACTAAGTAAGGGGAAGCGTATCATTGGGACCTCATGTATCTGCATTGGTAAAGGAGTATCTGAATTGTTGAGACTTGCAAAATCCTTGTCCTCCAAAACCTCAGCAGTGAGTTTTAATCTAATTGTCTTAAAGGACTTTTCTTTTTAATGGCTTGTAAATAGTCGATTTCATTTTTATTTCTTATCTTCTGTTTAGGTAAGAGAAAGAGAGCAGAAGTTACCAGTCTTTCTGCTTTTATACATTATATGTGCTTTGCCTGAATTCTTTCTCAGTCTGTATTTGTTGGTCATTTGTGGTGTTAATTATTGAAACATAGAATCATTTAGGTTGGAAAAGACCTTTGAGACCAAGTCCAGCTGTTAACCCAGGACTGCCAAGTCCATCACTAACCACGTCCCTAAGCACCACATTGACACATTTTTTAAACACTCCCAGGGATGGTGATTCCACCATTTCCCTGGGCAGCCTGTTCCAGTGCTTGCCCACCCTCGTGGTAAATTTTTGTTTTTCTTTATATTAAATTGAAATTTCCCATATTCTGACTTGTGCTTATTGTGTCACATCCTTCTGCTCTGCAGCCCTGAGAGAGTCTGGCTCTACCTTCGCTAGATCTTCTCATTAGGTGGTTGCAGACAGCAATAAGATCTCCCCTTTTCTGAAGGCTGAAGTCATGTCTCCGGTAACCTCAGTGCACTAAAACATCCAATTCTGTGTCTTCTGTATCAATCTGGGCTAGTAAATCAGTGCTTACGAACTGATAATTTCAGATTCAGCATCGGTTCAGCATATGAATAGATAAAATTAGAAGGGGTACACTCATTGTGTGTATTTTCAGGTTGTGAGAAATATGAAATAATTTGGTTGTCAAATCATCTCACAGACTAGCTTGCTAGTACCTTGTTCATTGTCTGCACTTTTAAGGCCAAGTTAATGACATAATGATAATGTTAATTGTGTTGGAAAAATAGGCAACAGGATTATAGAAGAGTTCTAGTTATTTTAGTTGATGAGGGATGGTTTAGATAGTTTATAAATTTTAATGCAGGGTCCGTTACCTCTGATTCATCAGTTTTTACTACAAGGTTATACATGCTCTTTCAGAAACGAAGTGCTAATGTTCATCCTTAATCACTTCCAGATCTGAAGATTACACCTGTGTTGAAATGTGTCTTAAAACTATAGAAACTGGAATTTAAGTTAGTGTAAAATGTTGCTCCAAGTTAAGTGCTGTTGTTCCTTTTAGAGAGTACGTGCTTGTCAGTTTCTGCATAGGATTTAAAATGATGATTTTGATCTGTGCCCCTTGGAAAAGTTTATTTCTCAATCATTTTCTACACTTTCAGCACTTTTGCATATGTTGAAGTCCTAGTATAGTACTTGTTAAATTACATTTTTTGAATGTATTTGGTAGTAAAGAAAACATTGCCGTTTTTTATGTCATCTAAAATGGTTAAACACTGTCCTGTCTTTAATGGCGTTAGTGGCTCATTTTTTAGAGCATTCACATGAAAATAATCAGGTGAAACAGAACTTGATTCTGAATTGTAGATCTTGCTTGCTTCAGAGAGAAAAAAATCTAATCGCAGGTGATTACTGTAATAGCAGATAGTAGTTCTATCCACAGGTCACGCACATCTTTTTTTTTTTTTGGCCTGGCTTCTGGCCAGTTAAGCTGTAGCTGATTTTCTTCACTACTCTCTGAAAAGTCATCCAATAAATTACTGTACAAGTGGCAACATTCTCCTTTTTCATACCAATGTAGTCTTCTTTTTCTGTGGGCTGTTTTGTCTCCTTACTTATTAAAATACACGTGTACATGTTTCCTGTGCATCAAAATGCAGTGAACTACAACTTTTGCCCTGATTTTCACCTATCACCTCTATTTCTTTCCTGATTTTAAGCATGGTAGCTACTTTGTTCTTTCCCCTCTGAGTGTCACTATTTATTCACTGCCTGTGTTGACCAAGTAAATTGACATCCATGTGCTCCATTCCTGTGCTTGGTAAATGCTCCATTTTCCTTCAGTGTCCATAGTTGAAGCTGAATCCTTAATCTCTTTTTTTCCCTCTTTTCTATTTCTGCAAGGTAGCTATTGCTAATGTGTCTACATCCACAGGTTTATTAGGAATTTTCAGCTTTTAATATTTTAGGATGTACAGCATGCGATACCATAACTTCAGAATGGCCCTGGTTTTTTTTTTTTTCTCCAGAATACATTACAGGTCTTGTTCCCTCATTACTCTCTCTTGTAGTTTTCACCTCTCTTCCTTCTGATTTGGGAGCCCTGGTTCCTGATGATGGAACAATTTCCTATTTGTTCCATAGCCTGTTCATTCTGTACTTTTACATCTCATTTGAAAATACTGTTTCTCCTTCCCTTTTTTCCATAGCATACTTCGAAGTCAGAGATTTGGCCATTCATTACTCAGCTAAATAATATTGTTTTAGATACACCTTTTGTAAGAGTAATGCTGAGTGGTGCTGAATAAAGGTGCACTGGTTCCTGTTTGCTTCGTGTAGCCGTGTGTAGTGTGGTGTGTTGTCTTCTGGGAGGGAATACTGCATCCTGGGGGTGTGAGACCAAGATGTCTGACTTGGAAGCAGCAGGCATGTTACGCAATGGGAGTAACATAGTTGTGACTGTGAAGAGCAAGCACATGACTTCTGAAGTTGTCATGCCTGAGTTGTGGTTGTAATCTTACTCGCAGTTATTTGTCTGTGTTTTGTTTTCAGAGTTTATTTATGGATTATTTTTTTTCCAGCTCTGCAGTATCCACACGTCTTTTTGAACCTTCTGTTCATCTGTGCCTACCTTGTATGTTCATGGAATCAGGGACATTTCACTGTTGCCTAGATATGACCCTTGCAGGTTTATTCTTTTTGAGTTGTATATGATTGAAATTCTAAATTTCTAACCCAGTTTCAGTATTGGGTAAAGACTTCAGAACTTGTCTTAGTACTAAGTGAAACCTTGAGGATGTCCAGTTAACATTTAAAAGATGAATAGTATATGCTCACCACAAAACACTGTTTTCTTTCTTGTGTATATCTGACTTTGGAATCCATGTATTTTAGAATTTACTTTTAGTGTATCTTTTCTTTAAAAAGCATAGATACATAGTGAAAAACCTAATGGTTGTAGGTGGACACCACTAAAATTATAGCAGCATTTTTTTCTACAGAAGTGCTTTTCTTCCTAGTAAAGTTTCTGAAAACAGAAGTCTAAACTTGAATATTTACCTTACTACTTTGAAACACATTTTTGATGAAGGTTGTGCCATATGACATTTGTGTCGAATATTATTTGACTTTTTAAAAGCATAACAGCAAAATAGGTATATACACACACACACAACCACATGCATTACATGAATATGACTTTTGTCACTAGCTGGTTGTGCTTTTAGAGATCCACGTGCTTATATTAGTAATTACAGGTATTAGTGTATTTACGTTGTGTGTGTTTGTGTATAAAGAGTATAATATAAGTATACTTTTTTTTAATAATAGCAGATTATCCAGTCAACATCTGCTCAAACTGTGAAACGAAACCCTGCTTGCCAGACTACCCAGATTAGGATGCCAGTGGTAATAACTCAGACCATTAGACCACAAGGTATGGGTTTAAATGTTTTAGTGAGATTGTTACCTTTGTATGAATTTCATTGTAATTACAAACTCGTAGTATGGGAAAAGCTTACAGTGTTGACATTGGCAGGCTTGACATTTATTTTTTACTTCGTACTGGCTGAGGAATGCATGTTTTCACTATGCAGTTTCAAGGTACTTCAGACCAACACAATGAAATGTTTTGAAACAAGTTTAGAACTAAACTCTCACATGCTTAGCTCCTTACTCAGCAGCTTTTCATGGGAGGTTCTGAAAGAAGTCAGGAACTTGACTTGTACTGTCCTAAGCTCTAGCTCTGAGCCAAGAAAGAATTTTTTCATTTTTGTCCTGAAGCCTAGAGGATGCCTCAGTTTAATCGTCCTACTTTTAACTCTTACTCCTGAGGTGGAACTTGATAGCCACTGACTGCAGCTACAGAGGTCAAGGTAGGAGTTCTAGAGAAATTTCTCAACCCACATGCTCTTTTTTTTTTTCTTTTTTTTTTTCTTTCTTTTCTTCTTTTTCCTGCCAGTATGTTTACTCTTTGGTGAGGTCAGAGACTAACTGCAGCAACCTGACTTGCTGTGTGTAGCCATGGGAGCAAGAGGTGTCATTTGTACACAGCTTTCTCATCTGTCTGTGCACAGGTGGATTAATGTCTGACTGATACATCACAGTTTTTAAGAGGGTTCTTGAAGCTGCCTTACTTTCTAATAAATATCCATTTGTTTCTTTCCACCACTAGCCCTGTTAGGCTCAGCTTTTGTTTTTTAATGTGTGTCTTTTTTGATGTGGGCATTTAGATGATCGAGGGTTTGTAATGGAATACAGAGCTTGTCATCTTTAGGTATTGAATCAGAAATCAAACTAGTTTAAATGCACATAAAAGCTGTTGCTGGCTGTTTGACTTTATTGCTTGATCTTTTCTGTTCTCCTTGGGAAAAGAGCATCAAAGCCCCCAGTGATCACAGTTAATAGCAGCAGATATTCTGCTTGCCCTGTTGTCTTCAGAGAATCCAAAGGTTGAATGGACATGGAGACCAAGCTGTCACTGTAATCCTGTAGGCTGATCTTCCAAGTTAGGAAGAAATGCATTTACTTGTCATAAAAGGTATATGTTTGATAGCACTGATACTCATGTCCTGAGTTTATGAACAGGAAAGGTAATCAGCATCTTGTAGCATGAACTTTAAGTTCTGACTAATGTGTCTGAGACTGAAGGCTGATTTCATTTCTTTGCTTGTCCAGTATCTTAAGTTGTGAATGTCAACAGTGTGCTAAGAATTTGCATGATACTGGCATCTGTCTTCTACATAATGGATTCAGAATATGAATTTGTTCATGGTAGCCATGGATCAGCCAATGAAATACAATTTAACTCACAATTCAGCTTAAGACAGACAATGGTTCATAAAGGCCAATTCATGCAAAGCCCTGCTTTCAAGTGGGCTTATTCTTATTTACAGGCTTGTTTAAGCCCACCACTATATTGTTTTAATTACGCAGACAAAGCAAACGCCTGTGTGCTTGCAGCTGGAAGAAATGCCGCTATGGCATTCTGTCAGATACCAGTTTGTTTTGATCTTGATATATTGTTAAAACCTTCTGCTGTAAACCAGTGTAATGATATTTTTTACTGGCCTAGGTATTCCTGTAGAAGGTGGTAAGATACTGGCATAGGACATGGTCTATATAGAAAACTGCAGTAGTGTACTTTTGAGGAGACTGACTTTTTGAGGATAGTTGCTCCAGAACTGAACTAATTTCCACAAATGGTCCATTTTCCTTCTTAGATAAGAGTGAATCTCCTACCGTAATGTGTCTTTACATTAATATTAATGCATCTGTGTGAACAGACTATAATACTTTTAAAAAACAGAAGTACAGATAAGTTGGCAGGCTTTAAGGACTTTTATATTAATAAAATTATTTCCATACCAGGGAAAGTAACAGTATAGTTATTGCACAAAAAATTCATACTTCTTTATCAAAGCACTTATCAGTATAATGATTAAGTGAATTGCATCTTATGGATGGGGGAATTGAGCCAAAGAATAAAATAATTAGGCAGAGTATTCATTGCAACTATTTAACCTGTGCAGAAACACAGCTAGGAAACTATAAGCTCCTAAATCTGGGCTTCTCTAGATGATGCTACTTAAAATTTGAAACAAGGACCCAGTGGTGAAAGACTCTGTATGTCATTACCAATCCCATGAAATATCTAGGCCCACAGGTGATTTTAATTTTTAAAATATGCCCTACCTCATAATAGAAATTGATGTTTTAGCCTTATTTTGTGTCTTAACTGCTTAACCATGCATAATTGTGTTTTAAACCAGAAAACTTGTATGTCACCCCAAAACTTCTATTTACTTTGCCAGATCCATTTGAGTAGAATTACATATATATGGGGTGAAAGAAAGTGAGACTTAATTTTTCTATATCCAGTGTAGACATACTGTTTTCCTTAGACCAAGAAGTTAACTTTTCTGTTGCTGTACCTTTTCGGTTTATTTTTGGGTTTTTTTTTGTGTTCTGGGTTTTTTTGTTTATGGGGTTTGGGGTTTTTTTTTGGTCCAAAGTTAACATCTGTAGGAAAAAAACCCCAATGATACTAGTTCTAAAGGAATATAATGTTAATTCTGAAAGAGTGCCACTGCTACCTTAATTTTGCCATTGTAGTGATTTTCAGGGTTAACAGATTTTTAGTCTCCCAGATGTTAATTGTAGAAAACAGAGATCTGCTAATTTTTATTGTATTATTTCTTTCCTTTCAGTTCACTTAGTAGAAAACCTTTCAATTAGTTCATCTGAAATACATAAATTGTCTGGTCCATGAACTAATGCTATCTGTGAGACCTCATGGACCTTGAATATTCTGATGACAAAAGTATTTTTGTTCCCCAGGCTTGGAGGCTGAAGTCCTAAATCTTGTTTTGTATTTGCTAATGTTGAGAGTCCACACAACAGTTTATTCATACAGATTAAAGAACTGAATGAACACTGTCAAATTAATTTAGCTTTAACTCATTCAAAGCTAAAGCTTTGTTTCATCCAAAAAGTGTTCTTAAAAGGATTTGTTGGGATAGTTGTGTTTCAGGTTTTTATAATTCATGAAAGAAAAATAATGTAACTCTGCTAAGGTTCATACCATGCCATTTATATGCAGTTGAGTCATAGATGTGCAGAAATAACTTTAATGTGCTTCTCAGTCTCAAACACTATATGTGTGTAATGGTCAATAAAATCGAGTGATGTGTAAGAATAAGGTGAGATCTTTGAAGTCATGTAGACCTACAAATTAATTATTTTCACATGCCAAAACACAGGTGGGATTTAAGGAAACACAAAATATAACCCAAGTAAATGTGTTTAAGCAGTAAAGGAGGTTTTACTCCAAAATTTTCATTTGTCAATGCTTTTTCAGTTGCATACTGATATGTTTATAATAATAGTAATAATAATGATAATACAAGTCTGGTGATTTACTAATTCGTAACATAAATTTGTAATTATTTTTGGTAAGATTTTTCCCAATGTCAGAGACTAATTAATAGCCATTTTTCAATTTACTGTCAGAAGAAGGTGGATGTCCACCACACTTAAGCTCATTTAGAAAGCCCTGTTTTACTTCCTCCTATAAACCTGTGAAGTCTAGATACAGGTACGAATTAAATCATCAATTTCAAAATAAGAAAATAGAAGACAGTCTTTATGAGGGGAGTTTTGTCAAATTTTACAATAGTGATTTTTCTTTTACGTAAAATATAAAACATTTAGAAATATTCAGAATAATGTTTTAAACTCTAAAAATACACGTTTTTCACTGCAGCAAAGAACAACTATATAATGTGAAATGCATAGTTAATACCCTGAGTGACTGTGACTTAAAGCATCTGTATTAAGAACATTTCAAATTATTATTCTTTATTCTCTGCAGATTATCTAGAAGAGTGGTTTACTGGCAATTGCAAACACACTAATAGCCATTTGGTGTATTATAACCAGCTATGGCCAGTGGTTTTCAGTTTTGGAATCTTCAGTATTCTGTAAATATTGAACAAAATGTAATGTTAAAATAAATTTTGTATTTAAATTGCTCTTCTTCAGCAGTGTAATCTTTAAAAATAATAACTTCCTTTGTTTGCAATTTACAGACAGTTAAATTTAGTTCCTGGACAGAAGGTTCTTTGATGTAAATTGTCTAAGACAGCTCATAATAACATTGCTTGGTGTTTTTCAGGCACAGTAGGGAAGGCACCAACAATACAAGCCAGCAAAAGTCCTGGGGGCTTTGGTGTTCAGGTCTCTGCAAATCAGAAAAACAAGCTGAATGACCCTGGAGGTGGTTCTTTCAGGTAAAAAAATAAAAAATAATAAAAAAAAAAATGCAGGGGGGTGGTTGGGTGGGATCTTAAATATAAAATAGAATTTAGAATTGGCTTAACACCAGAGGGCACTGTTTTACAATAATTCCTGCCTTTTCTTACTGTGATTGGGTGACAATTTTCTTACTTCGTCCTATTTTAAAAAAAGGGAGGGGGTCATCACATGTCTTGAGGATTTTTCTCTAAATGCTCTTTTTAATGTTTAGTAAAGCCTTCAATTCTGTGGATTACAATAAAACTTACAGTAAATGGAATTATGTGTATGAGGTTTAAAAAAACCGCATAGTTGGTTTTATGTATTGGATTCTAATATTCATATGGAATGTGTCTTGCTGAGAGGATACTAATTATGACAACAAGGCATCCTGTTGATAGGCTGCTGCAGCTGTCCCCTTATCAGCATAGAGAAAACACTGTATGGTTTTGGTAGTGGGTTTTGGGGTTTTCCTCTGTGTGTGTGTGTATGATTATTGTTCTTGGTTTTAAAGAGAAGACATTGCTGTATTTATTCTTCATGTGCTTACTTAGGTAGCAGAGGTTGAGGCATTCTGTGGGTCCCTGTAGTAATCAGGTGCTGCAAAGGTTCAACACAATAGCATTGATGCATTGAGCTGCTATACCAGTTCTTTTGTGCTACAAACTTTTATTCTTTATGTATTTTAGATATTTTTACTGTTTGTAGTAACAAACTAATCCTATGGTTTTTGCTTTCGTTACCATTGTTTTTATTTTTTTTCCACTGGTGAAAGCACATTTGTGTTTAAAGATTTTCTTTCTTTGTTAAATGACAAAATATTCATAGATTTTCATTTTCGTCTTCTGGAATTCTTATGTTGCTCTGACGTCATCAAACCAATAATTAATTTTCAAGCTTATGCTTTTGCAGGTGAGGTAAAAAAGAATTTGCAGCTCTTAGAAATATCTCTGCTTTGAGGCATGTCAGTATTGCAACTAATAGTGGTAGTACTTAGTATTAATCTAAAAGCAAAATCATTCAATTTTTTATTTTCCAATGCTTTTGCCTCCTGCTGAGTATTTAAATGATTTAAAACGTCTGTTGGGTTCAATTGTGCTGTCTTAATAAGTATTTTTTATGTTTGTAAGCAACATGAGCATTTATTCTTCGTTAGTATAGCTTTCAATTTTACATACACCAAAAGGGACAGCATTTTTTTAACTGGATGTTGTAAACTGTGCCAGGATTGATTCTTGCATTCACTTAGTTTATACATAGAATATATTAGGTTAGCTGGAATTGTTAATTTTCCCTTGGGGAGAAGCAAATGCTCAAGGCACTGATTGATAAATCAATAAATCTTTAGTGAGTTTGGTAAATAAGCTGTCAAGGGTGTATGTCATTTTTCCTCTAGAGAACAAATTTTAGTCAGAATGAATGTGTTTGTTTCCTTGCATTGTTTTCTTCTTCAAAATAGTAAGACACAAAGCTGCATTTAAATAAGTCCATAAAATTGCAAGGATTTATTAAACAGCAGCAAAGATCAAGCTTTTTCTTGATATCTTAACAAAGAATTCAGTTGTTTGCATATTTACATTTCAACCCCTAACCTCTCCTGAGGACAAATAGATGTCTGACTATTAAGCCTGAAGGCACAGCACTGGAAATCTGTATTAATCCTCTGAATGCTGACTAGTTTTCCTCAACATTCCCAGCGTGTGTGAAGAATGTGTTTATAGCCAGAAGGCAAACTGGCATCTAAAGCAAAGCAAGAATTTTGAAAAATAGTTGTGTTATGTATAAATTTATTTTGCCCTTAGTGTTTTATTATTGTATATTTGTTTCATTATTTTATATTCTGCTTTCTTTAAAATAACTTACTTGAGCTTTTCACTCTTGTGAGCAAAGTGTCGGTCACTAGAAATGGAAATGTGAACTTCGTTGTTTTCAGTTTCTTCTGTTCTGGACTGTGGGAGATACAGGAAGGAATTAACATAAAAGACATAGCAATTAGGAATTTTGCAAATTACAGCTTAGCCTTTAATGTCAGCATTTATTAATGAACTGTAAGAGTGCTTACATGAGTTCACTGGATGTTATAGCAGCTCTTCTATGATGCAGAGTTTTCGACCCAAGACTTCTGCAATGTGAAGTTGTTGTATTCATGAAATTTTATGCCACCTTTTTTGGTATTAAAATATATTGTTGCTAAATTTTTCAGAGGCAACTATAGACGACTCCATTTAGTTGACTTTCCAACTGTGTTAATACCTCAGAATGGAAATTTTAATTCCATTTTTTCTAATTTGTTTGTTTGTTTTACAGTAGAGATCCAGACTTAGATTTGTACCATAATAGTCAGGCTAGAGGTTTCTGTAGTTGGGAGAGATGGAGCAGAAGGCCCACTGAAGTGTGCTAGGGGTGTGTGTATTTGGCTACAGCTGCTGTGTACATCATCATCTAGTTTGGCAGTCTCAGAGCTCCCACTAACATAATCCACCATTGATGACGCTCAAAGTAGCAGACTCAAAGTGATGCCCATAGTTCAGATTGCGGCCAATATAAAGAACTAGTGGAAACATTTGTTCCCCCCCCGATACTGAGTCAGAATAATTGCAGTTGGAAGGGACCTTGGGAGCTTGATTAGTCCAACTTCTGACTCAGCGCTGATTTGGTTAGGTCAGGGTCTTGTCCAGTTCTACATATGTAAAGGATAGAAGATACATGTTTTTACTCCTGTATTATCCTACCACTTCCTAACTGTATTGAGTAAGGTTCAGTGGCATTGCACGTAAAATGAAGCAAGAAGTACATGGAACCATTCCCATAGTGTGTGTGTGATGATGATATGTTTGTGTACCAGTGTGACAGCTAGCCAGATGCTCCTTTCTTTTCACGGCAACCTTTCTTTTTCTGTAACAGTATTTCAAAGTTACATGTAACCTCTTGGAACCTGCAGTATCAGGTTTTATGCAGCCAATGTGATGGGGTTTTTTTTTCAGAATCAGTTCGATGAAGTGACTGGAATCATTAGAAGCTTATCTTGGTATTCGTATTCTATGCTGCTGACTGGCAAAATGCTGAAGTAGAGTTTACGTGGAAATAAAATTTGTTTTCAGACCTCTTTTGCCTTGCCAAAAGAATCTCTTGCCTATTATTTTTATTGTTTAAAATAAAAGTTTAATAACATAGAGCAATATGCCTCAAAATGAATGATGTTGTATCTAATTATGTGCAAAGTAGCCTGTCTTTAAGGAGAGAGAGAAGGTTAATGTAGGTGTTAAATGGATAGCTTCAAAGTTTTAATCTCAAAAGGATATGACATAAAACCTTAAGCTTTAAGGTTTTTTGTGTTCTTCCAAATAAATACTTAAAGCTATAAGATGACCATGTATTTTTTTCCATATTTTTCAAAATAAAGTGCTGACCACAAATGTGATATGCTCTGTCATCTCTTTTGCTCATCAGTGGGAAGATCCAACGTAGACAGTGAAGGAATTGTATGACAAAGCAGTATAGGGAAAAATTTCAAATTAAAGCTTGAAGGTCAGAATAAGCATTATAATAAATCTGTGTGAATACAATTTCTGCTATTACAAAATGTAATATAATAGTGGCTGTTACTGTAATTTCAAGCCACCGTTTATATCCGGTGTGTTATTGTTGATCTCAGATCTTGTGGTCCATGGAATTTGTAGACTTGCTCAGTCTTGCATACGTGTAGGGACTTTGCCCTTATGTTTTAACTTTTGAGAGAGAGAATGGAATCAATAGTATAGTGTTGTCTCAGTTGCATTGTATATTCTTATAGCTTATTTGGAATAAGTTCAGTATTGCAGATTTGGACAACATTGGCTCAAATCTTACAAAGTGCGTGAGGAAAAAGCAATATGCAATTGTGCAGTTAAGATTTATAACTATAGTTTTATAATGGCTTGTCTTAGTTTAAACAAAATCTCTGAAGCATGTTACAGGCAACTGTGCAAATAGTTTGGGTTTTCTTTCTTATTTTCAAGTAAGTTGGTTTGAGGTTTTATTTTTGTTTGTTTTCTGTAGTTGCACAAGTGTTTTTAATGAAGAGGAGAGAGAGAGAGGTGTTACAAAAGGTTGAGTATAGGAGGAAGAATTGAACTTTCAGACTGCTTTAAGATGCAGATTGCATTTGGAAAGAGTTTGAGAACCCATGCTGTCATCTTAAAAACAGCATGCATGTTGGAATGTTGGATTTATGCCATAAAACTCAACTCATTTCAGTAAAAAACTGAAATAATTACTGAAACAGTATAATTAGTATGAGCACAATAATATAGGCCAAGAAACATGAAATTGTTAAATACTCTGCTGGGATGAAAAGGGAAAGATAGACAGTAATCATCAATCTAGATGACCACTGGATGGCATCTTTGTTCCACAGAATGACTTCTGAAAATTCAATCATCTGGAATTAAAAGTTGACTTTTATAGGAAATTGTTTGGCAAGAATGCCAGCCCTCTTTATGTATAAAGGTTTGTGTGTGTGTTTCAGTATCCAAACCCAAGCTCTTTTTTGTGATTAAGTTCCTCAAAGTCAAAAACAATATATTGATAGAGTTTTTCCCATTGGACTGGAAAAATTGTAGTCCCAACTATGGTTAAACATTTCCTACCAGTCTTCCATGTAACATTAAAAAAAAAAAAGATGTACTCACAGGTAGTGGATTGCCAGTGTAAGACAGAAGGAAATGATTCTGTCCTGGAGTTACAGTGTTCGTCTTTGTAAATGCTGTTGTATTGATGTTGATAATTTCATTAGAATCCTGGTTTGTGCCCAGATTAATTGTCTGTGTTCATTTAAAACTATTTTTTTAATTATAATGTGGTCACAGATCTTTACTCCAAATAAAAGTTGGAATAACTTAAGATGCTAAGCAGAAGGAAGGTAAAATATTGATTCTACTTTCTATTAAGCTATTAGCTATTAAGTAGAAGTGGAGGTTAGTATAAACTCTTAAAAAACATGTTTGTGAAGTCAAGAGTGCTCTCTCGATTTCTGTATGGATGATTGTTTGAGGGAGATGAAAGTACCTCAGTCCTGGCAACCTGATCTGGGAATACTGGGATTGAGACTGTATTACTGCTAGCCAGATTGTGTGTTACTGTGTGAGAAGTGCTTGCTAAAGCAGGCGAGATCATGGGGGCTGCATATAGAGAAAGCATTCGAGTATCTTGCTCAGTTAATATTTTAGCAAGACCCTTTAAGCCTGTGTGCTGGGCCCCTCAGGAGGCAGCGGCAGCCAGGCACTGCCCGACCTTGCAGGGCCTTCACACCCACAGTGGTGAAGTCTTTTTTTCCAGTACCTTCCGCCATCTTACATAGTTTTGAGTTTGTGTTAACGGTAACTACCTTTATATGAATTTGGTTTTGCTGTGGTTTAAAAGGCCTGCTGGATTTGGGCCTGGTGAGCCCTGGGTAGATTACGTTGGGTGGCGCTCATTCCATTTCAGGCGTTAAGGTTTTTAACTCCCTAAAATCTTAGGTTTTTCTCTTCTTGCTGCTTTCCTTTTGTAGTTAGAATCTTTGGAACTCATCACTAAATATTGTAAGTCACTGTTAGTTGCTACGTGGCCGAGTATGTTTCCCAGTTGCGGTACCGGGGGCCAGTTTCATGCTGGTTGGACAAGGCCAAGGACTAGTCGCTCAGCTGTGCGGTGAACGTGTGGGAGCCCAGCTTCTTCATGGCAGCTCCTGTCACCCTCCTGCCAGTATCACATATGTAATGTGAAATGTAAAAACGAAAGTCCTCTAGGCCCACTATGAAAACCATCAAGGCAGGAGATCACTTTTGTGACACTATCCTCTGGAACTTAATTCTAAGTGAAGAAATCAAGTGCTTAGCACTTGTGGAAAATAATAAAAGCTCATTTGTGTAGCATTTTTCTGACAATCAGTAAAATTTTCCGTTTTCTTAAGTGTTGAGCACGTTTCTCCAGTTTTATACAAACAAAAATCCCTTCTTATATTTCTTCCTGCAAAGAAAACAAAATCAATATCTAACAAACCATAGAAGTTGTCCACCAAAATTGGCTGCTGTAGTGCAGATATCAAGGAGAGTATAGGAGGACAGGGAAAACCTAGATTATGGATTTCTAGATTTCTCTCCTTTTCTTCTCAGACCTTACTTGTAGCTTTTGGTGTTTACTGTAGGCCTTAAACTTCTTAAAAGTGACAAAGTTTTCTAGGGGGCCTAGGATGACATCTATGTAATAATTAAATTAAAAAAAAAATCTTCTACATTAAGCTTTTGTTTGTTTGCTTTATGCAGTAGTAGGAATCCAGACTTAGATGTATGTGGATGTTTTCCATATATATATATATACACACTCAAAGGTTGTGTAATTGTTCCTAGAATATTCTGAAATACAGTGTTTGTGCCAGTAATGAATGTGCTAAAAACAGATGGTTGTTTCCACAGTTATGAGTCATACCTCATAGAGGTAGGAGGTAAAAAAAATGCTTGGGGGAGATACAGGTATGGAAATTCAAATTTTTTTAGTCAGTACTTGCTCGAGCTGTTGGGAAGGGTATTACAGGGCAAGCAGTGGCCTGGGAAGTGTTGCTGTCATCTTCCCAAATGCAGCTCATTTTTCTAAAACTGGTTGACATGTTCAACTTATTTTTGTGTGTTGCCAGAGAAAATACCAGCACATATTCAAACTACGTTTGGAACCCAGACTTAGCTATGTACTCATCGTGGTCAAAGAATCTTTCCTGACTATTGCTGAAAATGCTTTGGTGCCCGTTTTGATAGGAACGTATGAAACTGTGCAGGATTCCAAATTCATGATTTTGCTTTTAATGTCTGTGGGGGTTTTATGTATTTAATCATTTTGCTCCTACTTTTCAGCATAAAGAGAATAACCAAATGGTCTGCCTTTAGTGGGGATTGTTGCTTTTAGTTCCCTGGCCATCCTGGTGTCATTGATATCACTGACTCGCAGATGAAGAAAAGACACTTTTGTCACACCACCTGTTACAGACAAGTGGTCCTGCTTCTAAAGTTTTCCTAGTGTGATCAAAGAAATACTTGGCTATTTCTGAATCTGGAATATATTCTATGAAAATGGAGACCCTAGTGGTTGTGCTTCAAGTTGGCCTAGCCACCAAGCATGTTGCATGCTGATTACTTTCAGGGAAGCAGATAATATACAAAATGAATATATCACAAGCAGAATTATTTTTATTTGTTTGTTTTTTTTTTTTCACTGTAGAGATGATGATGACATCAATGATGTTGCCTCTATGGCTGGCGTTAATCTTAATGAAGAAAGTGCCCGAATTATGGCTACCAACTCTGACTTGGTTGGAACCCAGATACAGTCCTGTAAAGATGAACCCTTTCTTGCTGCTATACCTCTACATAAACGCATACTTGAAATGGGTGAGAAATGTGTCCTTTCCTTTTGATAGTGTTTCCTTTGGAGTTACGTGATTCTGTGTAACAGAATATTCTTAGCACTTAAGATTGTTTTTTAAGTGTTTTATTACATAATCTTGTATTACTAAACTTTCAAGGTTTTTGTGATAAAAGTAACTTAGTTATCTCAAGTTGGGAAAAAATAGTATACTGTTACTTTTATACTTCATGCTTTCCCCCTGTTTTTTATATCCAAGGATCTCAAAGCTCTTTGCAAACATTAATTATTTCTCACAATTCTCCTTCATGTTTTACACATGAGAAGATTGAAACAGAGAGGTAAAGTAAGTAGTACAGGTCACAGAGGACACCTGTGAATAACATTTAACAGAATGTTGAAGTTATCTGTCAAGATTTTCTTTCCCCATACAAACCAGTTACACAGTTCTTATACCTGCATCTATTTAAGCTCATAGTGATTTTCTTACAGCATGTTTTTCAAAAAGGTGTATTTATTTATCCTGGCAAAAAGGTGTTTTTATTTATTATGCCATTTGAAAATAGAAGTTAAAAACTTTAGTAGACAAAGATAACTACTCAAGATTAGTGATGTTTTAAGGTTAGTAACTATGCTCTGAGTGTATTTTCTATGACATATTTGATTAATATATATGTTCTACTACCTAAATGTGTCTTTCTCAACATAATTTTGGTAAATTTTCAGAGCTATCAGTGTCTTAAGATACTAAGCTCAAATCGTTTAGGGGCATAAATCATCTGTTTCTTTTAGACCTATGCTTACATCACTGGTTAAAGTTGTAAAATTTTTAGGCATTTACTTCTCATAGTTGTAAAGAGAAGACCAAAATCTCCTTAGAAGTCGGTACAGTTAGGTTTTTAAGTCATGCGGTTACTTCTGAAATGCTATTTGTGTTTGTATTCATTGAATTAATGGAAGCCTTTTTATATTGCAATTGCAGGCAAAGTTCTTCATTGACTTATTGTCAAGCTTCACTCTTGTATTTTAATTAGTGCCCTTTTAAGTTCTCAGGGAAATGAATTATTTTGCATGTTATAGTTACCATGATGTGATGATGTGATGACGGCATTATGTGATGCAGTTGGGGAAAGCGTATGTGCAATGTTTTGTGAGACGGCTTACCACCACCTGAGATGGAAAGCCAGAAGATGTTGTGAGGGATGCTCACGTAATAGTTTATACAGGTGTAAGAAAACAAAAAGGAAGCAGACATAAAACTGTTAAAAAGAATGGGAAATCAGTAATGAACTTGCCATATAAGCCTTAATGAACTGTCTGGGTGTAACAATTGCTGCACAACATGAAGCTGTAATTACAAGTGCAGGACTTACAGGAATCTGTACATACTTTAAGAGCCACAGAACCCATCACACTATTCATCACTGCCTTTTGGGGTTTGCTCCTCTGAGGAACAAATCCCTATGGCTGTTTTTGAAGCTTTATTGGCTTTGATAATTGAAACGAAACTTTCAAAGCTTTTAAAAGCAGCTGCAGGGATTTACTTCTCAAAAGCAGTGAATCCAGAAGAGCGGCCACTCCTAGTGATCTCCTGCAGCCACTTTTAGAGCTTTATTTTGGCTTTACATGAAGCCTTTTATAGTTTTGAAAGTGGCTGTGGGGTTCACTAGTGGCTACTATCTGGGATCTATGGCTCTTGAGGAGAGAATTCCTTCAGCTGATTTTTGAAGTTTTAGAAGCTTGGTTTTCACTGTGTGTGGCCAGATTTGTTGTTTGCATAGGACCACACACAAATTTAGTAGTTTGTGCTACTGGGCACTTAAAATAACGACATTTTAAGTACACGACAAAACTCAGTCTTAGCATATGTTGCTGTGCCTAGACACACCAGGACTAAGCAAAGAAGGCTGTGACCTTCTCGAGCACGTTAGGAAAAAGAAAGTATGTTATGTGAGTCCTCACTCTTCTGTTTTCATTCTGCCTGTTGACAAATGAGATAAAATATTGTTTCTCCTTACTTTTACCTGAATGTGACTTAAACAGACCTTATTTTCTACCTTTAAATCTATTCATATTTGAACACTTTAGTTTTAGGGCACATTTTAAATGTTTTAGTAAGAGAGGTATTTGTGGTATGTACAGTATTAGGAAACTGCTCTTCTCTCCTTTCTCAGAAGCTAGATCTTTCAAGTTTTCTGTAATATTAATCTCCTTCTCTTTTCTGAGGAAGAGCTCTGTCGAGCAACTCAGTAGTGTTCCCTAAAGGCTGTTCCAGAGATTGTGCTTCCATTCACCAGAGTCAGAATATAAACTGCTAAAGTGAGAGCAGATGCTATTCAGTCTTTGGCAGTAACCACCAGCCAGATGCCTCAAAGTTATAGTGAAGGAGGTTTCTTAATATATTGTACATTCTTATCTCTACTGTAACTTGGCAGTGTTGTAATCCAAAGTTTATATTAAATCTAAATGACTAAATATTATTATTGATCCTTTTAAATGGAAGAAGTAACCGAAAGGTAATTCATGCAAAGATATTAATTCACTTCCCACATACTTCCTTATCCAATTTTGTATCTAGTCATCTTTGGCTGGTAATCATTGCCATTTGTTCATGTAGGAAGACAGGGCTGTGGCTGTTTCAGATTTTTCTTTGATGCAAAATCAAGAGTGGGTATTTCTTAGCAGATAATGTATTTCTTTTGCTGTTCTGTTCAGGATCATAAAATGTTGCATCCTGATCTTTCTACATGACAGCACAGCACAATTAAGCATATGCAAAGAGTTGTAAGGTTTTTGTTTCTGTGTTTGGGAAGTTGAGAGGCAGAGGTTGGCGTTCATGCACGTGCATGCTGGTGTGCATACAAACTCGTAAAACTTTGAGGGTCTTTAACTTTAGTAAAACGAGTAGTATTTCTTTAAAGGGCAAGATAAGCCAATTAGACTCTCACAAATAATGCTGAAAAATCCTAACTTTTGCATGTGGTTTTGCGGGAAAGAAACAAGAACAATAACTTGAATAATTTGTAATTGTTTCACTTTTATTAATTCATAAGCTATTTCCTGGTGGGTAAGAATACTGTATTAGTTAGGTTTTGGAAGTTAATTTTTGACATTTTGAGTTTCCATTCTTTACCAAAAGGGGCATCACTTCAATAAATAAAACATTATGACTTAGCAGGTTGTTTTAAGTGTGGCAGTTTTCTCTGGTTTGTAACCATCTTGTGAAAATAGAAACTCCTTGACTCAGAAGTTACTTTTTATTACAGCATTGTTTCTGAGAGCAGGTAAGAATTAGGCTACGCTGTATTTTATATTTAATATTAGTGAAAGGTAGCAGGATATAGTGAAGGATGGGATAAAAGGTGACCCTTTTTATGTTGCCTGATAAATAAATCCATGGAAAAAGGGAACAGCTATGTTGTGTACTTTCCTGAGAAGTCTTTTGACTGAGAGTTGGTGTCTCTAGAACTTCCACTAGCACTTCCAAAAAAACTTTGCTTTATATTTTGGGGTCAGCAGAGCATGATATCCTCACAAGTTTAGAATCTGCAGCAGTTCATTCATTCCCACAGCTTTTGTTTTAATTCTGACTTCTAGAATTCTGGTTCTTCTAGAACCAGATTATGCATTTTGCTTCTTTCTGACCATCTAGAATTTCAGAACTTGTGGAGAATCTTAACCATAAATTAACTGTCTTAATGCAATAATAATGAAACATAAGTCTGGCATAGTGTATTCTTTGACTTAGATTGTTTCTTTCTCTCTCTTCACTTTCAGTGTTCTTCATCCAATTTTTCTACTTCAGTTTTTATTATTACAGAGCACTGGCTGAAGAGAATAATTACAAATGTGACATTCTGAGAAATGCGGGACTGGTTTGGCCATGTTGAATACATTTTAACTGTCCATCTTGTATTTCCAAATTATTTTTACTTAAATATGTATGATGAAAATGGAGAATCATCAAATATATTTTTATTTTACATTCATTCAGAAATATTTTTACATCTGCATTAGGAAATCATTTTTTTCTATAGTATGATTTTATGAAATGCTGTATTTGTCTGTTGTCTAGCATTGTGACAGATTTCCTTTGGAAAAAGTCTTAGTACATTGACAACATAGTATGCACACCTGCAACATTTCCTGTCACAAAATCAGTACTGGATTCTGATTTTTAGGGTAGAGTACATATAGTGGTGTGGGCCAATTATTATGAAGCTTGAAAATGTGCTGATGAATCTACATTCTCCTAGTCCAGTAGTTAACAGGCCTACAGTCTTCCTTTAAAACAGCTTCAGGGACTTGATAGAATTAAGCCACTGTCTCTGTTAATGTAATGGTTGTAGGGTTAGGCTCAACAGAATTTATAGATGTAACTTTTTGTTATTTTACATGTAATATATTTTTTTAATTCTGTCTGATTAAATATTGATCATTTTTCTTCCTTGATTCTTTCGTTGTTCAGTCACGCTTGAGTTGCACGTCTGCTACAAGAATGCATGTTAAAACATAAGGAAATAGCTTATCTGTGTTTTCTGTATTCTGGAGTGCATTGAATCTACTATGTGGTATCACAGTGGCAGCCCAGTTGTATGCTTATGTATATATTTTAAATAAATAATTTGTATACTCCAGAGGGCATTTTATATTGTTAAACCTTCTTAAAACTGATAGGGATGTTCTTCATGGAAGCAGGCCCGTAGATTTCAGAGCCTCTATTTAAAGCATTTGTTAGTAGTTTAATAAGAGAGTCATTCTGTCATCCCTGTTTCATCTGTTTGTTTGTCAACAGTTGTATTCATGTTTGAATGAGATGAAACTGTACTATTGATGATTGCTCTTTCATATACAGAGCTGTTCTAACATAAAAGTATACTTATTTCCCTGGTTGGTTTACTTTAGAGGGTTTTTATAGCTGCTTAGATTACAGTTGTTGTGGCTTCTGAAATTTCGAGCTATCAGATTGCCTGTGAACATAATTTTTTGTTTTCACTGCACTTCTTGTTGATGTCACTTAGTCGTTTTCATTGCTGACTTAGGTTTTTATCCGTGAGTTGATTTGTCTTCAAACTTAAATACTCCTTTTAATACCAGTTTTTCCACCACCATCTTTCTGTCAAGATGACCTCCTTAAATACCTGTGGGCATAACTCCTGATTGTGTTTGGAGATAGTTCTAACATATACTTGTTCTTAAACATAGCATTTTGAAGTTGTGCATTGTCCTAATGACATTCTTAGTCCACTTGAACTGTACCTGGAGTGGTGTTTTCTGTGGTTCTGGGCGCCTTTTCTCAGGATAAAAATGTTGTTAGGTATTGTATAATCCAAATTCCAAGTTACTGTGCATGCCAAATACATTGGCTTTCTCTGATTCTTACTTAGATTACAAGGTGTGCATTGCTCCCTGTCTTCCTACCAATGTCCATAGTTGTGATAATTTAGTTTCTTACATTGAGACTGGAGTTTATTGTATGTTCAGTAGAGAATCTGGTTTTATATTCCAACCTAATAAATTGCTAATGTTTCAATATTAAAAAACAATTATATGTTACTTATATTTATTATTTCTTTTTCAAAAAGGTGGGAATACATTCCCATCTTAGTATCAGCAGCAGTGTTGCCAAATAAACATAACCAGTAAGTATTTCAGCAGAATGTTAAACTATATTGTTGTTCTTTCTTTAATAGGTCCATGATTAGACTTCCTGTTTTACAAGATGTCCCAACATGTGTTGGAATGGTAACTTCAGTACCACCTGAGAGCTTGGATTTTGCCTTTCTGTGAAAGGTAGGGCAGCTTCTGTTCAATATTTTTTGTGTATTTCTAAGGTTTTCTTTTTATTAATCTTACTGGTTCTGCAACACTACAGAATCTGAGTTATGCTTTTAGCAGTATCACCTCTAAGTGCCAGAATTGATAATATTTCATCAAACAGTTATTTTTTAAAAATAAATGTAGATATGTTCAAACTATTTATGAAGAAAATGAAGCTGTTTCTTCAGGCATAATTTTCAGAGGTTTAACTCCAATTGAACTGAGAGCGTGACCGTACTACTTGCTCTCAAAAATATTTGGAGAATTCAGGTTCTGTTTTCACCATAATACCTTGCTTCTGTTTCGTGAATGTAGTGGAAGAACCTTCTTTAAAAGGTCTTGCTGTTTCTGGAAGGCAGTTCTGGCCTTCAGGGCCTACCAAAATACATTGCCCAGCCTCAGAATAAGTTTGTGTCTGGGAATTGAATGACTTAAATTTCTGGTCTCTGCAAAGGAGAGTAAAAGTAAGACCATCATTCTGTGGAGATGCATTATCTACCAGATTCATTTATAAAGTCCATCTCAATAAGAGATTTCTGGTAATAAATATTAGATGTAAAATAAGAACAATAAAAAGAAAACCTTAGAGAACCATTCAATATTGCAATAAAGCTGACTTACATTATCCCTGTAGGCAAACTCCATGCTCTAGAGGTGGTACTAATGTCCCCAACTCTCAACACATGTTGGAACATCTTTGTGGAGGAGGAAGTCATTGATCAGTGAGCAGCATCTTCAAGGATCATTTAAGGGGGAAAAAGCAAAAGGTAATATTTTCTGAAATATGTTGGAGTGATTGTTCATTACGTTTATTTGGCAATCCTGCTGCTCATACTAAGGTTGTAGTGTTTTCATTTCTTAAAATTGCTGAAAAACCTCATAAGCTTCACTTTAGTCTTTCCTTTTCCCTTGAGTTTGAGTTGCATTTGTTAGCCTCCTTCATGTTGCTGAGTTGACTGCATACGAAGTCCAGATTCTACTATAACTCATTGGCAATTTTCAAGCCTTTTTTCAGTGGTTATAATACGGAGAGTGTTAGTCTGTGGTTTAACCAGTTTTGCAGTGTCTGGTGTTAAATGAAGTAAGTCACAGCCAAATGTTGCAAATGGTTGAACTGGTACAAAGACATTCTTCTGGTAATGAAAGGGTATTTGTTTTCAAGGATGTAGCTGTAACCAGATGAGGCACCACTATCTGTTCTTGCACAGTAATGTAGAAGTGCAACTTCAGTATCAGCTATCATAAACTACAACTATTTTGAAAAAATCAAATGACCATGTCTGATCTGAATACACTTTGTAGTGGTGGATGATCTAGTGATGCACAGGTTTGGTTTTAATGAATGTGGCACAGTGTCCTGATCTTGACAACTTCTCTAATCCTGGACATACACAGATGAAGGTGCTGACATTTTGAAATTCAGGTTATGGTCTTCAGTCTACCTTTCTGGTATCCTTTATAATTTAAATTTCCTGTCTTCTTTGTGCATATCCTTTCCAGATGACATGCCCTTCCCACCTCCTTAAAATGAGGCCTTAAGTTGAGCTGGTCTGCCTGGTGTCAGGCTTGTAGTGGACAACTGTGATATCTGTTCAGATGTGTCACCAATAAGGCTTTTATAATGTCAGAGAGATGGTTTCTCCGGGATAAAAAAATATGCCAAAATGTCTGCATTGTTTACAGAAGTTGCTTTAAAAGAACCAAAGCATACAGGCAAATTCTTGTACTTGGTATTCATTTTAATCCTAGCGTGGATGTGATTGAGAGTGTGGTCTGTTACTGTGAGGACTATGTTACAAGATGTTGGCATCTGTGCCTCCACATGTGTTTGTCATCTCTGACGTTCTTACAACAGTTCTTCTCCATCTCTCTCACCTGACGTACTCTCATAATAATATACTTCTTGTATTTAGGCCTGAGGTCCTGTAATAGGTTAGTATCTTTTGATCTTGAACTTTGTCTAAGAAGCACATTCTTCTAGCCTGCATGAAAACAGGTAGAGGATAAATCAACATCTCTGTTGTTTTCATAAGGACTCTTATTGGTGTAATTGCCTTATTAGTTCTTTACCATCTGGTCCCTCTAACAATCTCTTGATTTGACTCTGTAGTGAGTAACCAAACACAGAAGTACATGGAGGCATGTACTGTTATTCGTAAAAATAGTGAACATATTTTCCAGTTCTTTACAGTCAATTTGTGTTTATTCTTGAATGTTCCTGTGTCTTTGGATATGCTTATTATGTTGTATTTTTGTTTTGAGAAAACTGAGATTAAAAAAACCTATGTAAGTGTAATCTGTGTATTCTCATCTGACTTGTTAAGGCCTGCACCTATTTCAGTTCTCATCTTCTCCTCTGTCTTTTACATTTTCCTCAAACTGTTCAGTTGCAGCATGGATTATGGGGTAGGATCTGGTTGTAGTTCTCAAAAATTCTTTGACCTTCAGTGCCTCCCTTTTAATAACTTCAGCATCCTCCCTTCTTTTAAGATATACAAATGAAATTGCACAAAAGGAATCTTAAAGAGGAATTATTAAAAGAGAAGGAATTAAACATCAAAATTAAGGATAATGTGTTTCCTTAGTACACTCAGATTTTGATTTCTTCTAAAAGAAATGAAGTAATACACAGTTCAGTTACAGGAAAAAAAAAAAACCCAGAAAAGTTTAAAAGCAGTAGCTTCTGTTCCATCAGAGTTTACATTGTTTCTGTCCTCTCTGATCTAGCTGTTAATACCAAATATTTTCTTCTCCCAGATGCGCTGCTTCCTTGATTTGTGGCAGCTCCTTCCATTTTCCAAGCCTCCACATACCTGTACATAATGTTTGGTGACTAGCTTGGTTCTGTTAGAGACAAACCACTAAGGATAATAAAAAGACTGTTTAGGGATGATTAATAGCTACCTTTCAACTGTTTAATTATCTAGCTTAGAGACAGAATTTTGGAAACTGGATTGTCTGGTTATATATATTTTAGGTTAGACCTCTTCTCAAATTAGTTCTTTCTTTTTGCCAAAAAGTATGAATTATGTGTGGGTTCCCAGACTTACCCACCTGGTTGAGAATTCTTAGAGAAGTGAAGGCTTCCCCCCCCACCCCCACCCCCCCCCGCCTGCATTCTTACATGACTTTCATCAAAAACACCAATTGTGTAAGTAGGGTTAAAAGTAGGATTCTTGAGAAATTATTTTTCTACTTGATGAATTTTTTCGTCCTGCCCCAAATCCCACCAACTTGCATAAGAGCTTTGAATCAGCACAGAATCAGACATTTTGGCCTGGGTTACACATAGATTTTGTATGGATACAACTATTTCTTTGGTTCTGTTGTGTTAAAATAATTACACCAATATGACCCCCTGGAATGGAGATGTATTTCTGATTTTCCCACAAGAATTAGGAATATCAAATGAAATCATAAGGTAAAAGTTCAAAACAAGCAAAAAGAGCTATTTTTTTTGCCAGACAAGTAGTCAAGTTGTGGAACTCTTTGTTTTAAGATGTTGCAGGTTCAAAAAATTACTTGAAAAATGAATGGGAAAAAATTTCCATCCTGACTTAACAGAGAGGTAGATAAGATCCTCTAACTTAGGATGGTCCTGGGTTGTATTTTGTCGCATAGTTACCAGTGCACTTCTTTTTTTTCCCTAATAGTCTTCTAGCATCATCTCCCACTATTGCTATTAGAGAAAGGATGCTAGACTGTATCAGCCAGTATAGTTTTTCTTAAACTTTTTATACAATTCTATAAATGTGTAATTATTTATTATAGTATAGTTTGTACAGAGTAAGTTAAATCCACTGTAGTACCTGAAAAAAGCTTTATGAGTGGTTTTGT
Source organism: Falco cherrug (assembly GCF_023634085.1). Classification (NCBI taxonomy): domain Eukaryota; kingdom Metazoa; phylum Chordata; class Aves; order Falconiformes; family Falconidae; genus Falco; species Falco cherrug. The sequence continues at coordinate 12,311,351 of NC_073710.1, read as the reverse complement.
ACCAGTGCATTCACATTACAGATGTTAGGAGTCTTAGTTGAATCTTACTTTGCTAAAATTATTTGGTTGGCATTTACTTTGGAGGGAGTAGGAAGAGAAGAGAAAATTAAGATTGGTGTAACGTTTATTCGGAATTTTTTTTCCTTTAGGTTACATTACAATTGTATGGCTGGTTATCTTTTTTTTTTTTTCCCTGCTGTGTCTTGCACTGAAAATAGCTATGTATTTTGAGAATTTTAATCCCTAAATTTGGGATTTATTAATTTATTTTTAAAAAGTAACTGATGTTACACCAGTTTCTCAATTCACAAAATGCCTCTTGGGGAATCATCTCAAGGTGGATTGTTCTGAAGAAGTATAGAACAAGTACTACACCCAGCAAGTCTTGAGTTCTCAAGATGACTGTCCACTTTAATCCAGAAACTGGCTCATGAGATATTTTTAATCCTATGAGAGGAGGAATGTTCTTTTACAAACAAGCTTACTGAAATAATCAATGTAGGGTCTTAGGCTACTTTGTAATTAACAATTACATGGTGATAAAAAAATCATTCTCTTTAGCAAAGGCAGTTTATAACATACGGAGGTGAACTGGAAATATAGTGTTGGACAGTCAGTGTCAGATACTGGTTTACAAAATCTTTCCCATTCCAGTTCAGGGCTGGTTTGGAGCTCTGGAACATACCTTGGCCGTCCGCCCCTCACAGGGGGGTGCTGGGTTTGTATCTGCTAGAGGGAATCATTTACCAAATCTCAAAGCACTTGGCGCTGATTCTCTCTCATTTGGCAGGATACACACCCTAGCCCATGGCTTCCCTAAATACACTCCAGGTTATGGGTTCCTCAGAGGCGCCTGCTCAAATGACTTCCTTTGCATTGGCTGTTTTTGTGAAGGTTAGCAACTGAAGTTTTTTTGGTTTCTCCTTTCTTCATCCTGTCTTCCAGCACCAGACAGGCTGTTGTACAGCACATGAACATTTATTATTTACGTGTTTAGTTAGTAAGACTTAGTGACGCTTTATTTAAAGGACTGAAAACAGAAAATTACAGCTAAAATTATCATACTGTTTCTTTTGCCTGGGATCACTAGGTTATCTTCTACCCCTAGGAATCTGTAATCCTAATCATCAGAGCTAGTGATTTGTTGTTTGCGCGATCACTCTGTTTAACAAGCTTTTCCTTCAGTTTTTAATACTTGAAGTCTGTCTGGGGCTCTGGCAGCACCCCCAACACAACCCCAGGGTATTCTGTACCCAGACAACCTCCTCAGTGTTTTTCTTTGGTGTGTTCCATCCCCCATTCTCTAGTTTAATATTTAAGATTGGGGTTTCCCTTTGAAAGCAATATGAATGAAGTATTGATGGATTACTTTGAAGGCTGAGGACACTGTGATATGGGAGTTGTACCCCATTTTTAAGTGCCACCTGGTTAGGTTGGGACAAGTAAGTTCAATAATTGGCTACTCAGGATGCCAAAGGCCCTTACTGCATTCGAGTTTTCCCCCTTGTGTTTAGTCAGCCTGACAGCTAAATGTTATTGCTCCATGTAGAATTAATAATATAAATAGTATGAGACAAAGCACCTATTGCTTTCTGTTGATTTCATGACCTGCTTTCTGTAGAGACCACAGGTGGTGTGTTTTAGCACATACAATATTGCTTGTCTAGTTTTAGCAGGTGAAATGCTCTCCACTTTCCTCCAATTTTTTAAGCTGTTACTCTTCCAGAAGTTCCTATATAGCTTAAGTCTTGAACAGTGACCACTTAACTGATCATGTTGTATTTAATTACATGTAATTTTACAGAGATTAAGGAGTTCAAAATGTTTCACTGCTGACATCTACAGCAGAACTATAAAATCATCATTTTCCTTTATGCTGTTGAAATGGAAGAATGGAATTTATTAAGGAATAGTTTGGAAGGCTGCAGAAATTCAAGTGTTAGTTTTACCAATACCTTGCTTTTCCTGATGGGAAAGATTGCAGAGGGACTGAGGCATGTAAAGCTGTGGTGGTTCTGTTGAGATAAAAGAGGAAGGGGGCTTGAGCCTGCAATTGTAGATGCAATCCAAGGCACAGCCTAGTACTTACTGTGCTGTGGGGATGAGGTAGGTAGACACAACCAGATGCATCTTTGTTACGTTATTCTAGATCTGAAGTTCTGATGCTGTTGAAAGAAGTTTAAAAGTTTAAACAAATTATGCCCCAGACTGAAAGGAGATGGACTTTTGTGATTTATTTCCATCTTTTAGTATGCAAGCCAGCTGTAACAGCAGAAGAGGCCTGGACCTAAGAAATCTGGTTCCAGTTGCATCTTGGGTCAGTATTTCATGCACAGAACTTAAAGTTTAAGAAGTTGCTCCTGGTTTTAAGATGATAGCAGAGAGTGCTTTCAGCATTTCTGACTGACCTGTGATTAGGGCAAATAGAAACTCATTATGCGTGTTCTCCATGTTTCTGTTGAAGGACAAGACAAATTCAAGCCCTAAATACATGCTGTTTAACTGTTTAAAACCAGTTCTTCAAGGTTTTTCTGTTTTAAGTGTAAACGTAAAGAGATTTTATACAGGCACTCAATAATTTATCACATCAATAATCAGAGTCAGACCTGATGTTTTACAAATAATTTTTTTATCTTTGATCTCAATCCTGTCAGTCCTCTTAAAGTATAAATTATTAAAGTAAGTTTTTGATTGTTTGAAAGCCTATCTGCAAAGATAGTATTTTTCTTCTGCTTCTCAAATAGGGCAGTACTCTTCTTACGATTTATTTCAGTTTGTTTGATCAATAAAATATAATTAAACTTTTAAAGTGCAGCAGAGCCAGTACCTTTCAGATAGCTAAGCAGATGATAGCACTCTTCAGAATTTTCACTTCTTGGGACCTGAAAATTTTCAATGACAAGGTTTAGGTGCTTTTATGTTTGTAAAAAACAATCTTGTGCTAGTGACACATATGCCAATATCAGAATAATATTGCTGAATGTTTTTTCCCCTCAAGGTTTTTGGAACTTGTATATAAGTTCTAACTTTATAGAACCTCTACTGCAGTATCTCAGAGTTGTAAATAGAATATAGTTTATTTGTAACAAAAATATTCTAACACTTATACTTCGTTTGCATACTGTTTTGTATACTGTAGATCTTTATGAAATGCCGATTGAACCATGGTTTGCTATTAAGGCTTCCAAACATGTAAATAAGAATTAATAAGCAGGCAGGCTTTATTGTGTTGTTCTATAAATGCTTGGCAGATGAGAAATCTGCTTATTTGGGGGGTATTAATTTGCTATCTTATACTTTAAATACAGGATGGTGTTACAGAACTGACTGCTCTCATAGCATTTGATGCCTCTGAGGATGTGTTGAAATTTGGTCTTGCCACCAAGAATTGAAGTGTTCATGCAACTGGTCATCAATTCCTGATGGCCTTGTACAGTTCTGATGTAGTATAGATATGGCAAGAAAATTTGCATGAAGAATGTGACCTTAGTTGTGTCTTCAAAAATACCAAAACTCAAATTCAAGTGGAGAGTTAAATGGTTATAATTACAGCTTGGAGCACTGCTTTGCTCCAGCACCATTTTTGTTGTTATCCTTGGTGATGTTTTTATCATAGCTCTAGGAAAAGTTCAGAATTACATTGCTGAAGTAATTTTAAAGACTTATAGCATGTACTTGTTATCAAAAATGTCTAAATTTAACAAATGTATTATTTAAAAGCAAGCAACTTTTTTCAAATTACATATGTCTTGATGTTTTACTTTTAAGTGTGTGGCTCCTTACTGCTTTAAATGCAGAATTTGGGTTGCAAAGCTGCAAGTTTACATGGCCACATTATCAAACTTAAAGCACATTAAGAAGATCACCTAAAAGTCAGAAACAAGTTCAACTTTTTTAAATAAAAAACAGATGATAGCAGTCTGTTGATATAAAACATTTTTTTTTTTTTAAATCTTAATTTTATGTTTGGGTTTTGTGTTTCTGTATGCATGTAAGTGTATATATTATGACTTACTGTTGCACTGATCAGGTGGTGCAATTAAGACCAGAATCCAGAATGCTAGGACCTAAATAAAAATATCTGTAGATGAAGCCACTGTCCAGTGACTTGGTTAGAAAGATGAATACTATATTGAGGATATTTGTGTTTTGGTGTTTTGTGATACGATCAAAGATGTATAGTATTTTAAAATATATATGTGTGTATGTACACATTTCTTAAAATGATATATTTCTTTTCCCACAGCATCATCATCATCAGTCTGGGGAATCTTGTAAAGGGAAGAGAAGCCTTTCTGTATTAAAACTGGGGAAAGTAATTATGCAGACTAGGAAGAATATCTCAGGAATTTCCTTTTTAGAGTTCAGCATTATTTTCCTTTGATGGCAGACAGAATTCCGGTATGCTTTTTATAAATGCGAGTGGATGAAACTCAGGAGGAGATGTAGCAGTGAAGAAAAAAAACAACCTAAGACTTTAGTATAGAAACATATGAAAATTAACAGTTTCCAGCCCTTTGCAAAGATTCAGTTTCTACTTGATGTTTTCTCTGAGTAACAGAAAGCAAAAAAAGATGATCTCCAAACAATACTACTAGAGCTTCTTAGGTCAGCAGATCAGTAAGGTGGTATGCATGGCTGTTTATGAAAGTATAACTAGGCCAGCCTGTCCAAGTGTAGATGAGATTGGTAATTTTCCCATCCTTGCCCCAAATACAGTCCCAGTATTTAAGTACTGTGCCAAATCTTGATGTAATATACAGCCCTGGAATGCACTCTGCTTGTGACATCCTATGCTAACAAGATTTTGACTAATGTCATTTAGAACAGGGAAGACGCGATGATGCTTCCACACATGATGAATGTTGTGCATGACAAGCTGACTTTTAAAAAATTTATCTTTTTGTCTTTTTGTAGTCTGGTTTCTTGGCACTAATTCATTTTTGGGGAAATTTGTTTTGTATTATTTCTTCCTTAGCCTGTTTCCAAAGAAAGCTAGCCTTAAGTGACTGAACAGTCTGTTTGCCTTCCTTCTCTCTCCCTTCAGGTAACTTTTGAGTCCATTGATAAATTGGCAGCTAGATAGCCCCTCCATGTTGAGGGGAAAATCAACTGTTTTTTTCTTTCCTTTGCTCTTCTGTCTTGGTTGGCTGCCGGTCAGCACTCTTGTACAAACTGGCCAGGCTATCCTCAGAGCAAGCTGGCTGTTCCCAGCTAGCAAGCTGGACAGATACGGACTAGGAGACATGCCAGGGGGTGGTTCTAGATGTATGAGGGAAGTAAGGGTATTTTGCGATAATAAGGAATATGGGAGGATGTTGGAGCTATGCAGGAGGACAGGGATCATTGAGTCACTCAGGCTGGAAGAGAACTTGAGTGGTCATCTACTTCAACCTCTTGCTCAGTGCCGTGTCAACATTAAATTCAGACAGAGTTGCTTAGGGCGTCATCTGGCTGAGTCTTAAAAACTTGGAAAGTGGGAGAATCCACAATGTTTTTGTGCAAAGTGTTCCAGTACTTAATTATCTTCATAATGAAGAATTCTTCCCTACATCCAGTGAGAACCTCTGCTGTTCTGGTGTGTGATGCTTCTTCCAGGGATCCTCAATAGAGTCTGGCTCCATCCTCTCAATAACCTCTTCCCTAAGCCTTCTCTAGGATAAAGAACCCTGAGGTTCTCATATAGGTCATATGCTTCAACCCCATAACCATCTCAGTGACTTTTCACTGGACTCTGGTTTTTCCAAGTCATTATTGTGCTGGGTACCCCAAAACTGATTGCAGTATTCTAGATGTGGGCTGAGTGAGGAGGACTAATTGCGTCCCTTGTTGTGTTGGTTACTCTTGATCTAGCATTGTGCTGTCGATACAACCCACTATGCTGTGTCTTCATTGTTGCCAGGATGTGCTGCTGAATCCTAGTTAGCCTACTGACTCGTGTGCTTTCCATCAGCGATGCAACCCTGGTAGGCAGTCCCCAGCCCATATCGTTGCAGAGAGTTAGTCCATCCCAGGTGCAGTACTTTGCATTTGTCATTGAATGTCACAAAGGTCCTGTTGGCCCATTCATCGGGTCCTTCTGGCTGGCAGCCCTTCCCTTTGCACTACTCAGTGTGGTGCCATCTGCAAACGTGATGGGGGTGATTCGTGCCTCCCCCTCCAGGTCACTGAGACAGGTGTTAAAAGGTGAGTCCCAGGACAGATTCCTGAGGGACTCAATTTATAACTGGCCTCCAAGTAGTTTTCTGGGCTTGGGAATACTGTGTTGAGGGTTTTCAGGAGCAGAAGGTTACTGGGATATTGCAGAGGCCAGTAAAAAGGATGTAGGACAAGAATTGTTAGGAACCAGGTGGCTCAGGGAATGGTCCTTCGATGATGGATGAATTTCTGAAGAGTTGAATAGGTGAAACAAGCCACGTAATGGTTGAATTTACTTAGAACAAAAGTCTTTGAAATTAGGGAAACCTTTATTGTGGAAAAAACCAAGATGGTGATAGTTCTTCATTATGAAAGGATTGTGTGCGTGCACATGTGTTCAGGGAAGTTGGGTAGCTGTAGTTACACTGCTGAAATTCAAAGAATTATTATTTTAACAATTACTTATTTGTACCCTTAACCTAGAATAGTTGACAGAATTTTCCATCTCAAACCTCTTTTCTGGATACTAGTTAATTAAATTTCCCTTCTTACTTGCGTTTTATCTTTCAGACTAGGTGGTTGTTTTTTTTTTTATTGATAGCTTTGCATACACATTTTTGCATAATAAAATGGTGCATGCCTAAATAGGTCTTGATATTGCATGTCCGACTTGCACAAATAGCTGCTACCAATATGAATAGTCAGACTGACTTCAAGGACTTAATTTGCATGAGTAACAGTTGCAGCACTGGGATCTTAATGCGTCTGTCGGCTTTCCATTACACGTTCAGCTTTCAGCAACTTCAGCAGAGTTCCATCTCTATTACAGAGGGCAAATTGGGCACCAAGAAAGATTTAATTTTTTCTCAGCGATAAAGCGAAGATCAGTTAACAAGCGTATATACCTATTGCTGAAGTCCTTCAGGTAACGTGTGCAATCCAGAGTCGGCAATGGCTTAAGTTTGTTTAAGAGATAACGACTTCAAAAGAATCGCTAAAAAAAATTAATATCAGAAATAGATGACACGGAGAGCCGTGCTCTGGCAAGCGCGGGCGCGGCGCGTGCAGCGCGCATGTCCGTAGCTACCGCGGATCGGCGCGGGGGGGAGCGGGTGGCGGGCGGGGGGGGGGCGGGGCCTGGCGGAGGGCGGGGCCTGGCAGCCGCAGTGCCCCCTGTCGGCGGGGGTGGCGCCCGCCCGCCCGCGCTGTGATTGAGCGGCCTCCGCCCGGCCCTGACAGAAGCCCAGGGTGATGCTGAACGCTGCCAGTTCGTCTCAGATCACATCATTAAAATAACAGAAGTATACATCCATGTAAGACCGCTGCTCACTTGTTCGTCTTCATTTTTTAGACGTGTGATGGTTTCTTGCTCTTGGATTTGGCCAGGAAAAGATAGGAATGCCTCACAAAACACACACTCCTTCTTAAGCCTCTCAGGTTTGTGTTTGCTCAGGGACTCCTCCCGCAAATGAAGACTACTTTTCTAATTAGCTGTTCAGGAAACACTTTCCAAAATATTATCAAACAGATGTCCCATACTGTTTTTGCATACCAATTAATATATCACAAACTAAGATACTCGCAGATGTTTTTAAAAGTCTGTGATCATTCAGTGGAAAACTGATTCAGTGTAATCAGAGTATTTACTCTTTTATGGTGGGTCAAATCCAGTAATCCATACAAAATGCATCTACTCATTTTTCACTATATAAAATACATGTGTATTTGTGTGTGCTTACAGAGTTTTCTAGCCAGAAAACTGACCCGCTGGCGCTGCTCATATATATACATCTTTGTAGGGACTGTACCTTAGATTAGTATGTATCTCTACAAATTTATATCTAATACTTAGTAATTATTTTGATCAGTTTAGGAATTCTTAAGTGTTACCCATTTGCTGTGCTTTTGTTTTTAATACAGCAGTACATTAGACTGTAGAGTGTTTCCTTTTTGTATAAACTCAGCACAAAGTATCAAAGGTCCAAAAAACTACAAATGTCTTTAAGTAGTGTTTGGGGGACAACTGATGTTTTTAAGTAATTTTTTTGGTTTGTTTTTTTGTTTTTGGTTTGTTTTTTCTGTGTTGTTTTTTTAAGATGTTGTTAATATGACTTTGTTTCTTCATATTCAATTAATAGGGTTTTTTTCTGAAGGATTTTTATTATCAGTAGTGTGCCAACAGTGTAAGCTAAAGTACGCAACAGTATGCTTTGGGCTGCAGCCTCATCTCATTGACAAATTAATCTGCGCTAATGCTTCTGAAAATAAAGAAATTGCTTTTTCTTGTGTAGAACAACTGAGAGAACTCAAATTGTCTCATACCCTATTATGCTTTGTTTTAATATACTAAGATCAACTTCAGTAAAGCTCTTAAATGCTTTCTAAGTGGTAAAAAAAAAGCTCTGATTTCATTTTCAAACTTTAAAGTGTAGTAACACCTCTTTTCATGGGGTCATAAATATATCACCAAAGCTAAATAAATGTTGTTATGGATTTTTCTGTTCAGGAAAATGAAGTTATGACTTTATGTTCTTTAGAGGTTTTGTTTGGTTTTTGGTTGTGTGTTGGTTTGGGGTTTTTTTGTTGGTGTGTTTTGTTTTTCTTTGTGGGAGGTAAGCTAATTCTGTTTTGTTTTGTTTTTTTGCTTTAGCTAAAAAACTAGGAATTACTGATGTGCCAGCTGAGGTGGTTACTTTTATTTCCCATGCAACACAAAACAGATTAAGAACAGTGATAGAAAAAGTAACAGTGATAACCCAGCACCGAATGGAATCATACAAAGTAAGTCTGCAAAGAAAGGTACTGTAACAGAACAATGCAGTGTGACGCCGTTTTTTCTTAGCATACAGTAGGTGTTTTGTGTTCATTCTGTTGCAAAGCGTGTTTTTAATTGTGGCTTTATCTGCCTCAGCAAATGGAAAGTGGTGGGATGATAGTAGCACTTCTCAGATCTGTCTCCCTCCTCTGTGATAAAATTTGTGTGTAGAATTATATTTTCATCCTTCTGTGCTGAAGTGTCTAGCATGGAGCATCTGTTAAGCTGTTTCTGCTCATGGATTGCAACTAAGACTGTTGATTCTTGACGTCTCCTTTTTTGACCAAGGTATCTATTGATTGGATAAAAATTGCTTCAATATGTGAGAATCTATAGTAACTTTACATGTCCTTGGCTGTGAGAAATACTAATATTCTACAAAAGCTACCAGTTTGTCTTAAACCATCAACTACAGAATTTATCTGTAAATTCTTCAGTATAATTAGACAATTCTGTTTAAAAAGAACATTTCAGGATAAAATGATATTCTGATTCCGTTCTTAATGATTGTATTCTTGAAGAAAATTTAAACGATTTAGGTACTTAAACCAGGGAGAAAATTTAAATAAGAATCTGCAAACCAGTTTGAAATTTGAATAATTCCAACATCTTTATTGCTAAATTTGAAATACCTTCAAGAGTAAGATGATAATAGTTTTTAAACTCATGTAAAAGCAACATTGCAATAACCATAGTTGTGTGTAAGCTGTGTTTAGATTTAATAGCTCTGGTTTGGTTTTTTGGTTGGTTTTGGGGGGATTTTTGTTTTCCTTGAATGAAAGCCTGGTCAAACAGCTTTGGACTGTGTCTTTGCCCACCTGTTTCCCAAACCTGAGTCACAGTTGGATAACTGTATGTGGTATTTGCAAGAAAATTATCTTTGGGATCTGTGACTAGAATCAACATTACTGTGATAGAAAAATTGATTTAAAAAAGGCCACTACGCCTGTGTTTACCTACACTTACATCTTTCCTTGCAATTGATGGATGTATTCTACTATATTTGACTAAAAGTAAAATCTCCTTGTTTTTTTCGAATATTCTTCCTCAGCTTCAGCAGTTTAAAATTCCTTCTCCCTAGAACAGTGTCTGAGAAGAAGACACTTCATTCAGTCTGTGTTAAGCCAAAGATGCATTTAAAATAATATCTTAGCAGATTCTTAGAAAAAAATCAGTGTTGTCTCTGGCTGAACCATAGCATTTTCATTGTCTTCTGCATATTTCTTGGTTCATGGTTTTCTTTGATTTTGTAGCATTTAAGTAAAAAAGAAAAATATTAAGCAGATAAATGAGGTGGAAGTAAGATGGATAACTTATTTTTTGACTGACATTCTGAGTGTTCCTTGTGTGGCTTGTGTCATAAATTCTTACTGTTTGTTGGGTTCTAGGAAAGCTTGCATACTCTTAGCTGTCATAAAGTTCTATTTTACTTGTAATGAGAGGCGTATTTTCAACTTAATTTTTAGCTCTAATGCTTTTATAGTGCTGCATCTTAATCATGTCTGTTCCTAGTTGAAGATGAGTACAAATACAGGAACTGCAGTTTATAACCAGGCTTATATCCTATATCTATGATTGTTCAGTAATAAAGCTCAACATATTAGGAGTTTTTAATCAGCAAGTCTGTTGGTTTTATTTTTTTTAACTCTTCAATGTCTCTGGTGCTGATAATCAATCCTTGGGTTTTTTCATTTGCTTAGATATTAAGTAATCAGATTCTAGCTGCATTATTAACCATGGGCTGGCTTCATTCCCCTGAGCTTAAAAAAAGGGAATTTATTTTTTAAATTGTTAGGACAAGGGAAAGATTTTAATGTATAACACCTATGGTTGTCTTTAAATGCATAGTCTTGATGAAAATGCATGTTTTTGTAGAACACTGTTCTTATTTTACAGGATGATGAATGGTATGAACAAGCTACAGATGTCCGATCACAGTTAAAGTTTTTTGAACAGTTGGAGCGTTTAGAAAAGCAAAGGAAAGATGAACAAGAGAGAGAAATCTTGCTAAAGGCTGCCAAGGTATCTGTTCTAATCCGTTGTTTTTAAACCACTTAACAAGTCATAGTCTTCAAACAATTACTGAATTTTGTGAAATCTATTTCATAAACACATTTTTTTTTATATAACAAAAAGATACTACTGTTGTGTCATCACACCTTTAATTCATTAAGTCATCCTATACTGTCTTTAATGACTCCAGACATACCTGCTGGAATGATCCTGCATTTTCAAGATACAGTGCTGAATTTGATGAGTTCTTGGGAATGTAGGAGACAATGGCTAACATTTTCAAAATAACTTGGTGAAATAACTTTCACAATTGCCTTTGAAATTTAATAGATGCCAGGGTTTCTGTGCCATTTGAAAATCATAGCCTACACTTCTGCTATTCAAGCACAATTCAGTAAATTGTTACAGATATTTTTGAGGCTTTTTACTCTACTTCCTGAGTTTTTTAAGGCTTTTTACTGCTTGAGTTTCTAGACTATTTTTTTATTCTTTTTTTTTAAACAGTTTGGTTCACTTGTTTATTTTAACTTAAATACTGTGTGTCCCATTTGGTGTTCTGGTTACCTCTGTATAACTGCCATATTATTCAGTTAACTGTCAGTTCATCTGGACAGGTTCCTTTGTAACTTCAATTCCAAAGACTAAATTTTCATACATGCAATAGAACAAACTAACACAATATTGTTTCTAGAGCATATAAGTACAGATAAATCTCCTGTTTTTAATGGGAAATTTAATTGTATTATATATATGTCATATCTAACTGCAAATAAGTTTATGCTTTAGTTATCTCAATTTTCATTGCATTTTCATTTGTATTGAATTATTTATTGTATATTCTGAAGATATTATATAAAATAACACAATGCTTAGTTGTAACACTCAGCCTCCTGGTTTTGTGCCATTAATGTTCACAAATTGAGAGATTTTTTTTTTAAAAAAAACACCCTTGATTATTTCAGAAACTTGTTTCTCAACTTGGCTACTTTTATCTGTAATGTTTTCACTCTTAACTTACAGTTGTTCACATTGTTAAATACTCCACAAATTTCCACATAACATAAATACTCTTTGAATGTTTATTTTTTTAATAAAAATTTTTTTTTTTTAATTCTGTTTTCTCCATTCAGTGGATACATCTTGATGAATCATGTCTTCTTTTCTGTGTATCCTGCTGCTTGTTTGTTATGTTTGTTGTTTTTTTTTTTTAATGGACATTGAGAAAAATACAGTAGCTTGTAGTCATTAGTTCAAAAACATTTACCTGACTGCACAAACCCTTGTGCAGACTGGTCTGAGGTCGGGCTAGATGACCTCCTGTTGTCACTTCCAACCTAAATTACTTCATGATTTGATATTCTGTGGTTTTGGGTAGGTTGTTTGGGGTTTTTTTGTTTTAGTCTTGGATAATACAAACTCCTGTGAAGTAAAAATTTAGGAAATAAATACATCAGCCACAAGTTTGATTCCTATAGATTACAGAAAGAACAAATTAAGAGAATTCTATAACAAACGAATATAATAAGAGAGTTCTCTACTTGATTTGAAGGAATGAACTTAATGAAAATAATGAATGCATATATTAGCTTCATAACCAGAAAGTGATAGGAGACAGCTTGGCATAAATACATGGTCTACTAGAAGAATATATGAAGGCATTAAAAAATCAAACCCAAGCCATAAAGTAGCCATGGAAGAGCAATGCTGATTTATCAGTATTCATGTTTAGAAAGAGAAGTTGAAGATACTGTGAACCTTTTGGGAGGTGTTCATGCAATGTTGCGATTTAAGTGTAAATGCCTATTTGGAACCGAACTTAAAATGATAGCATCTTTTCTTTGTGGAGTGTTCAGCTGGCTGTCAGCCATTCTGTTCTGATGGATTGACGCCCTATTACAGACTTATGTAGGGCATAGTTTGGAAAAATGTGGTCAGATTACAACTTCTTATTGTAAATAATAGGTATGTCATGATTTCCTTAGCTTCTAGGTTGCTGCTCAAATGCAAGACCACCGTGTACGTTAACAGTGATAACTGTTGAGGTTTTTATTCTGTATTCCTATGTACTAATACCTTACCCAGGATTTAGTTTTTCTTTTTTTTTCTTATGAACTTGCCTAGTTGTCTAAGGAGATCTAAGTCTTTGTGGAATGGAAGCAGTAATTGTAATGACACAGTTATTAAACGGACACAGTTAAAATCTGCCCCAGCTGCCCTGATAAATAGTGATAAAAATCAGTAACCATTTCATGTCTGTCTGTGGCCTGCTGCATGGATACTTGTCTGCAAAGGGGGTAATGACTTAGCTGGCTCCTGAGACTGAAATATCTGCTTCGCAAAGACATTGTTTCCTGGATCATGGCATCCTTGTCACTCTGACAGTGTCTTTAAAGGTTAGAAAACTTGGGATTTTAAAATGAAATTTCTGTTTCTGCTTTTTTTCCTATAGATGCTTAAATCTAAAAATCAGAGTATTTTTTTTATAATTGCAGCTTCTTAACGTGCCTTTTAGATTAACAGAGTGATCTCTTCTATGTGTTTTGTCATTTATTTTGCAACATGTTTTTAAGGTTACTCAGCTGAATAATTTTAAAGAAAGTTTCAAAATTGCCTGCTAGTCACGCCTCATCTACTGTCTAGTATGGAAAAGTTTGAACGGGTTTTACTGGCACAGTGAAAATTTTATTTTAAATATTTACCCTTTGGAGCCTTGTTAATAGCTAAAGTCCAAGTTATGACCAAGAGTAAGATAATGACAGAAACATTCTGGGCACTGAAGTGGATGGTATTAAATAATCAAAACCAAAACAATCAGCTGAAAAGATGATGAAAAATGCAGGAATAGATTGAAATTAAAGGAGATTCAGCATGAGTCTTTGGGAAAGCCTTGAAACCAATTTGGTAATGTTGCATTAGAATTCAGTGAGAGGTAAGAAAGATATATAAATAATTATCAAAGAAACTCTTAGGTTTGCAGGTTTTTGTTTTTGGGTTTTGGGTAATGGGTTGGTTTCTTCAAAAGGAGAAAAGAAAATATTTGACACTAGTGATCCGATTGATCTGCAACCATAATTTCAGTTGTTAAAGTGACTGCAGAATTTGTAAGCACCCACATGGGGTTGGTTTTGCTTCAGGAAATGTTTTTGGGAAAAAAAGAGACAAAATCAGATGGGGAGATAGAAGGGAAAAAGTTAGGTTTCAAAAAATATTTTAAATTTCTGACATGCTAAAAAAAGTCACTATCCAAGTTAAAAATTGTGAAGCTACAAGAGTATCTTTAAAGCAAAATAGTACTATTATTTGACTTGTTAAATGGGAGAATGTTACAAAATCTTATGTCCCATGCCTGGGAAATACTTGTGAAATAGAAACTTCATACCACAAGCTTAGAAAAATAAGAACTAACTGATGTTTGCATTCCAGTGAGGTGTTTTGGGGAAAGACAGACTTGACAGGAAAGGAAGAATCGTAAGATATACTATAGTAGCAATGCAACATACAAATATTTTTTTAATTAAAAACCTAAAAATTAAAACCAAGACTGTTTCAGGAGCTAGCACAATCTCTTGTACCTCAGGGATCTCTGCATCATATTCCACAATGTATGCATACCAACCTAGAACGTATGGCCCAAAGCATTTCTCTGATTTACTTCCTGGTAGTTATTTTTATAACAGAAGTGTTTAAAGACACATTGGTCCCCAAAACTGTGAGATCCAGTCACCTGCTGCTTTTGGAACATCAAGAAAACACAATGTCAAATACAGAAGCTGTACAGGGAGAGACTGCAGCTGCCTGATTGTTGTTACTTTTGGGTTATCTTCCTGATACATGAATAACAGCGTAAAATAAAAATGGCACAAAGAGGGGCCATCTTGTATGTAAACACATAACATAGAGTGCAGTCTCTTTAAAAGAAATATTTGGGAGAGTCAACTCTTCACCCTCGTTTGTTTTCCCAGTAAGAACCCACTGGCTGTTGTTTCCACGTGTGTGCAGAAGCAGAGATTTTTTTGAATTTGTCTTTGGTGACTGGTATGGGAAATTGCAAGAAGGGCTAAGGAAAGACTGCAGAAAGGTCAAAAGCCAGACTAAAATCACTTGAGGAATTTACCTTTACATTTGACATGGTGTGTGTTGTGTGGACTTTCTGGGGAAAAAAAAAAAACCAAACACCAAAACAAAACAAAAAAACCCCACAACCAAACCAAAGCACAGTTCTTGCTATAGTAAAAGATGTGTACCTTCCTGCTTTCATAGCTATTTCCAAAACCTGGAAAATGCAGGTTGTGTGTGTCAAATTGAATGAGGTTCTGTTTCTGGGCTGATAGTGGAAATATTTCTGGCAGCAGGAGGAATAGGAGTTTGTAGTTGATTTTTTTTGGGGGGGGGGTGGGGTATATTTGTCCATTGTTTTTTGGAGAGTGGTGCTTTCTACAGTAAAGAGGTACAGCTTGGGGGTTTCCTTATTTTCAGAAAATCAGTGAATAATACTTCTATGATATAGTCTATAATAAAGTGGATCATGTTCAAATTACTGTGGTAATTTCTCTGCTCAAACAGGCTATATGCCTGTTTATAATCAAATTAATTTTGAGAATTTATTTCCAATGTATGCATTCTATTAGTCTGTTATTTTGAGTGCTCTGTATTAGTAGCAGAAGCCTGTCAGGTTTTGGGGTCTTAAATGTGACTATCACAGGAGTAAGATCTGTTCTGTAAAAAGAATAATTATGCAAGTAAATGAAAAATTATCTTTAGTTTTGTTTGCAAAGTTAATTAGTATTTATAGATGACAGAGACTTTTATAGTGCTATAGGCTGAAGGGCTTTTTTATTGGAGAGTGATCATTGAAATTTGGCAGTGCAGATTTCCTTGCAGACGTGTCTTGTGATTACTTGAAGGGGCTACCTCTTTGAGCCAGACATGAGTTCAGTCGTCATGCCAAATTAATCCTTTCCCTCTCTTCTGAAAGTACAGTGGATGTAATGCAGCTTTTTGTGAGATGAAGCACTCTCTGAACGGAAACTTATAACTCACTTCAGATGAGAGGAGAGCAAAGAGGGAATTATTGTGTTGAGATAGTTTTCTGAATTTTCAGAAATTTGTTACTTCAATTTTAATGATTTTAAAATAAAATCTTTTTTTAGACCTGTACTCTTGCATTCCACCTCACTGTGGTCGTAGCTCTGAATAGGGTTTTACCCTCAGCTATGCTGCTTTTAACTTTCACTTTTTATTAACAAAGCTAATGTGAAAGCAAAGTGTTTCATGTTGCCAATTTAATTTCTTTAATTAAAAGTGAAAGTTATAAGCTGGTACAGCCGTGGGTGAAGTTCTAATGTCATCAATGGGGAAAAATAGGTTTAAAATTGAAACTGTTGGCACAGCGGTGGCTCTCAATAGTACAGCACCTGCAGTTGTGACTCCTAACTTTATTTAATGAAAAAAGATGAATTTGAAGCATTAAAGACTCCCAGTGTATGTATTGGGAAAGGGGAGTAGAGCTCACAGAAGCTGTGTAAATGCCTTAACTGGGATCAGAAGTTGCTAAACGCAGGAGATGTATTTAGGAGGAGAGACCCTGTGAGACATTTTCTAACACAGATTTAACAAGCTGAGACTTCAAAATTATTATAAATCTAACAGAAACCTTTTTTTGTTAGTGGGACGAAAATGTAACAACAGTGCATCTCAGACATTACAAATTACAACAAAATACTGAATAATTATCATAATTATCATAATTAAATATGTCAGGAGGACTGTTAGTCTGCCCTTCTGCATAGTCACAGAATATTCTCCAATTTCAAAAATTTGTTGCATATAGTTAGGTATTACCTGAGTTACAGATATCCTTATTATTTTAAAAATACTGTTGCTTTCTAATGTAAGACAGTTCTATGAAATACAAAATCTCCTTCTTAAAACTGCGCTGTTACGTGTGTAATTAGATGCCCATTTTTGTGGTATTCTTCCTTAACACAAGCAAGGGGAAAAGCTAAGGTTTGGAACATTAGGGAGTTTGGTAACATGTTAATGAAACCCCGTATTTCTAATGTGTTTTGAATACACACATTTAACATATGCTACTTTTCATACTTTGATATTCTAATGTTTCCATAGACGTAATGTGATTTATGCAGTTTTCAGATAAATAAGGTAGCAAGTTCTCTGACAGAAAGCGCTTTCATTCTTAACAATTAAAATATCAGGCTGTCTGGTCTAATAAAATATCTTGTGTTTGGGAGAAATGTTAATAAACCTGGTTTGGTAAGGTCTCAGTAGGAGACAGCATTGAATGTATTTAAAAGTATGTTATCTGGTTAGGATCAGTCCTAGGTTTCTCTAAAATTACTATGGGAAGCTGGCTTGCTTCAAAAGGTGTTTATTCATCAACGTGAAAATATATTACGTAAACCCAGTTTTCTTTATTTACAGAAGAATAGAGAGGGGAAGGGAAAGGAGTTGTGATAAACTCCTTGCAAGTATTTGAGTTAGCATTCTGTGATCGGTAGGTGTTTCCAAAGCTTTAGAGGAAGGAGGCATTGGTGCATTCAAAGGTTTTGGAAAAAAGTGTTCCACAGAACAGCTCTGAGATGCAGCATGTTAAGATTTGGATGTTAGAGGGAAAGGAGAAAGGAAGACAAAACCAAAAATGTGAGATGTCTTCATAGAAAAAAATTTAAACTGGAATTTAAATAAAACCCTAGGAATGATTAGTTAATAGCTTGATGAAAGTAAGTGTAAAATATTGGTACAATTGTGGAGTAAAAATGGTGACATATAGACAAGCACTAAAAGGGCTGAGCTGCAGCAGAATTGTTTAGACTCTTCAGAAGCAAGAGAAGGTGTTCATATGTGGAATGGAGTGTAAAGAGAAGCCAGTGACATTTTTAAAGCTTATCTAGGCACCTCTGTTAAGCTTGACATTTTCATTTGCTTATGTTTGCTTTAATCTGTGTTGTATCAGCATTGAAGAAGGTGGCTTTTATAATTTACATTAGATAATAAAGTGAAGGATTAATAAAGTTTTCTTTTCCTTTAATATGTTTTAGCCTCCATGTGCTGATGATTTTGTTTCTGAAACTTACTGATTTGCAAACTGATATGGTAGTCAGCAGGAAGGTATTTTAGTTGTAATAATCTATTGTAGGTTTTTTAAAATCTGAACACAAGAAGAAACAGAAAAAGACAGTTAAATTCTTTGACTTTTTTAGTGTTACTTTACACCAGTAATGACATATCCAGTGTAATGTTGGAATTGCACTTGCTTGAAACAAGAGCTAGCCTGCGCTCTTTGAATAGGCTGTTGGGAGTGGGTTCAAGGAATAACCAGAAACTGATTGCTTCATTCTAAATGTAAAGCTAGTTCTACCTTCACCTTCAGTCTGGGGTTATGTAGCTGACATTAGCTGGTTATTTTAAATCTTCATTACTGAAAAAAAATCTTGTATTTAGTCTCAGTCAGGAGTTGAGCACCTGTTTTCACCTCTGCAGTAATGTTTATTATTTATTGTGAATGAGCTGGAGGGTTACACAGAGTAGATCATCTGCTTTTGGGATCTGCTTTTTCAGATTATTCTAAACTCTAGTTCTGCTTTTATTTGGTCAGTCTCAGGAGAAAAAACTGTCAACTTCTAAGAGTGTTTTTGTTTTGATCTGTAGCACTTTCAGTTTTTTCTTCACTTATGGACTCCAGGAAATTACAATGTTATTTTGCTTCTGTTGCTTTAATTTTTCGTACAATGTCCCAAAACACAATGTAGATCTGGTGTGTTTTCCAGGATTCTATCACTTTCTTCTAGAAACTTGGTAACAATATTAGAAGTCTCGGCTTGATTCTCCCAGGACACTCTGCTTTCTCCTTAAGCTGAAGTGCTTTTAACTTGTACTTTGCATTTGGCAAATGATTCAGCTTCATACGGTAGTATAACAACACTTTGTATTTCTGTACTGCTTTCACTGTGAGACTCAAAAGGCAATAGAAGTTTGTTGTACATTCATAAATTTATCATCAAAACCCATGAAAGGGCTAAGTATGATTTTCCATATATCATACTGGAGAAACTGAGGCACACGATGATTGAACTGCCATCACAAAATGACAGAGCAAGGACCTAATTCAGTTCAGTTCGTACTTATCTAAGTCCATCTCCTAGGGAAACAACTCATTGAATGTTTTGGGGGGTTTTTTGTTTTGTTTATTTGGTTTTTAACCTAATAGGTATAAATACAATAAAATTTTTAGTAATTGTTTTACTGAATAGAGTCCCAGGTCTCCAGCAGATCCACGTATTTTGTGAAATGCCTTATTTTTCTTTAAACGTTAACTAGATCAGATTGTCTACATTTTTCTTTTTGTCTGGCCACAGCAGTTAGAAGGAATCTCAGTCTTTGTTAAGATGGAGTTTCTTTCATGGTTGGCACAACTACAACATGAAATTTGGTCATTAGCTATCTACAGATTTTAATTCCTCATTACTTTAGTCCAGACACTGTCATGTCAAACTGCATTTTAGGCTAACAGGCACAAAATCACTAGTAGGTAGTGTTGGAGGATGAAGCTCCATGTGAATGTGAAAGAATCAAGCACATCTTTTAAAAATCTCATTATTTTTTAATTTGGGCATCTGAAAAATAATCCCAGTTTAAAACAAACAAACAAAACAACCAGGAAAAAGGATAGAGAATTCAGTGTCATTGGTGCCCCATCTGCCAAATCGTAGTCAAGGCTCTTTCCAGGTATATCAACAATATATTACATGTCCCCTTACCCTTAAAACCTATCTCCCTTTGGTTTTCTTCATGGATTTTTAACTTCTGAACAGAATTTGTTATGAAAAATTCAAACAATGGGAAAAAACCTGAGCATATATAAGTTTACAAACTAATACTCTTTCAAGTTTCAGGTGTGTCTTCAGTATAGAAAGAGGCAAAGAAAGATAGCAGAGGGGGGCATAGATACTCTTATTCCTTTAGGAGTTGCGTAAATTATACCACTTTAAATCTCAAAGAAATACCAAAATAAAATAATTCCATCTTTCAGGTATCAGAAACAACAGTTTTCCACGGATGTCACAAGTTTTATTGCAGCTTCTTACAACTTTTTATGCAACCTTTTCTTAATACTGACCAATCGTGCAAATAAAGAATTATAATGCACATATTATCTGCCTCTCAAGTTATGAATTCCATCAATATGAGTATGCTTAGTGAGCATAAATAAGAATTTAATAGTTTTAACATATGGTTGTAAAACAGTCTGTATCTGAAGAAATGTACTGTTACGGCTTGTTATTGCAATTAAACAGTTATTCTTAATGGGGTTTTAGAGCTATTGTTCCTGGTTTTGAAGGAAAATATGAAAGTTCCCATCTGGCAATATTTCTCTAGTTTTAAAAATTACAACATTAATATTATTAGTAGTGCATGAATGAGTTTAACTTATGTATATTTCTATGCTGCGCTCAAAGTAATCTTATATGGATAGTAACGTCTTTATCATGAAGATTTACTGTTTGGGAGGATGACTTCACAACTGTTTTCTCCACATTCTCTGCAAACAGCTAAGTAAAAGCTTAGCTGCAAACAGTAAATTATTTTAAAGAAATGACTGTAAGGAGGTTAAATTAAAAAGTTCAGATAATGGAAAGAGTGTCACTTCTGCTCTCGGATGCCTGAATTTCTTTGTATTAAATGATTGAAATCTAAACCTGTATGGAAACTTTGGCATTGACAATAACATGGTAATTTTTAAAAATTTAAATCTAGGGTAGATCTTATTTACAACTGAATATTTAACAGTCTTTTGGGTGAGGCCTGTGGGTTTGAAATGGCACTTCTATGAATGTAAGCATCCTATCTTTAACACCCTGTGTCCTGTTCCCCTGTCTTTGCTATTTTTTAACTTACTGCAACAGATGAGGGGTTCTTAAACCATCTGTTAACCTTTTTTCCCCATTTTTTTAAACATGTAGAGTCGCTCAAGGCAAGAAGACCCAGAGCAAGCTAGGCTGAAACAAAAAGCAAAGGAGGTAAGCAGAGCTAGAGATCATTACACTTGACATTTCAAGGCTTGAACATATTAATTTTTTATGCCTTGCTACTTGTATATCGTTAATAAAAATCTGACTAAAAACTTTTTAGGATGTATTTGTTGCTTTGCCTTTGATCTTAATGTTTGCAAACTAATACATTAATACATGTGAAGCCTAAGGAGATTTTATAAGAGAATATTTCCATACATTACATTTTCATTTCCATTTTAGGTAGCTGTAGCTTTTGTTGGGTTGTTGATGACAGCAGCAGTAGATTTTGGTGGAAAATATATGCCTTTGTCTTTTTGTGAAATGTCACTTTCTTAGGAATGTGCTATTTAACAATTTTGTTCTGGTAACAGTCTTTCAAGTAATGTAATTGGCAGTCATTTTCTCTACAGTGTGGTTCAGTGGACTATTTACTCATCAGTCTAAATTACAATAATCTAAAAATTATTGAATAATTTCAGATGAAGTTTTGATATGTTTTTCTAAGAGTAACAATTTGTGAACTGCTGAGTACCTTAATTTGCTGTAAATGAGAGGGGCTGTCCTTTGCTTAAGGCATCTCATGGCTTAGGATCAAGTTGTAACTTAAATCAGTTAGACTAAAATACCTATCAGTTGAAAGTCATTCCTATTTTAAAA
This sequence comes from Falco cherrug, assembly GCF_023634085.1. NCBI lineage: Eukaryota > Metazoa > Chordata > Aves > Falconiformes > Falconidae > Falco > Falco cherrug. Next base: position 12,289,697 of record NC_073710.1, on the reverse strand, counting down.
AATTAGCAACATCATGTGCAGCAAACTGGTGCTGCTTTTTTTAGCCAGCTTCTTTGGATATGTGTATCAGAAGGTAATAATTATACATTAGAAGGTAATATATACAGAAAAAAATGCATATAACAACTTATTTTGTATTGACCTGTTCTTCCTGTTTTGTTTTCCCTGTTGCAGTATTCTGTAGTTCCGTTAGCTGTACATTTTTTATATATATATCTTGTAAAAAAAATCCAAGTACATCAGTTTTGTCTCTTTTTTTCATTATGCGATTATGTAGTAAGATTTGCTGAAATGAGTTCTTGTAAGCATTAGACCATGCCTTAGTGTTTCCAGATTTGGGTTTGTCGAGCAAGTATTCAAATGAAATAATCAAGCTATTTGGCAGGAAAAGACACAGGATTTTAATACTGCTTGAGTTGAGTATGTAGCCAGTGTATGCAAAGGAAGAATCAGATTTGTGAAAATAATTGATGGCAGGCAAAACTTGCTGTTGAGCTGAGAACTAAAACTGCCATGCTGGAAGTGAAAGCGAGCTAGAAATAAATGCATTTCTTGCTGCCACAATATTTGCATTCACTGTAATTCTTTTTCAGCCATTGGAAACTTAAGGAAGCAAAAGTAAACAACAGGGCTAGTAAGAACACATTTTCTAGTAGTCAGGAGTGGACTAGTGGTTCTCTTTATAGCTGTGATAGAAGAGTTGCACTCTAGCCGGTGGTGTTGCTCTTGGTGTAGCTGCAGGAGTTCTCCCTTGTATGAAAATTTGGACTGTCCCATCAGCTGTATTTCTTACCCACTAGAGGGAGTGACACTGTTCCGACATGTGAATAAAAGAAAGTGTATGGAATGTGTTCTGAGTAATGGTAATAGTGGCATTAGGAAAGAGCTAGCAAATATTTTGGTGCTAACCTAATTAAAAATGCTTAGATCAAACTGGTATGTGATTTTAAAGTAGTGGTGTTCCTGGGTATGATAACATGTTTGAGTAAATGCAGAATGAATACTAGGTTTTCTGTTTGAGTGCTACACCCTATTCTTTTGTACAGTAGACCTGCCTTTTTTCCCACCCTTCTAATGAAAGTGTATATAATATGCTGGCACCGTGCCTCTCTCTGAAGTTGAATTTCATTCTACATTTTTGAAACCATAAGCAATATAAGCATGTCTCTGTTTTTAGTAATTAGGGTTCTAAAAGCTCTTTCTTCGACTAGTGGAGAGACTTGCACCTAAAATATTCAAATATATTTAATAAAAACGCACTCTTTTGCATTAACTTTTGCAAAGGGGAATGGAGAAGTGGGACTAGCAAGATTCTGGTATAATACAGTTCATATTTTTTCTGCATTGGTTACTGAATATATGCTGATGTCTCAAATTGTATTGGACTGCCAAAAAAACCCCAAACCAATTTTATAGTATAAAATGTCAATTAGATAGTGTCTTTGGCATGGCTCTGTTATTTGAAATTAAAAGTTTTGAATCAACTTCTGCAAAAATGTAAAAATTCCAAAATTTCACTGCCAGCTGGGCTACTCTTAAATGTGCATATGACCCATCAGTGAGAGACAAATTGGGTTTATTCCAGGGTTTGTTTAAGCTGGTGAATATAATACTGTCAGCTTTGATAATTTGAAGCTGTGTTTCCATGTCTTGAGTATTGCCTGAAGACCTTTGTTGCTCAGATATTCTTCTGGCCAGTAGTACAGTGGCTACTAGGTAATGTTTTAAAAAGCACAAAGAGAGCATCCAAGAAACCTGCAGCATTCTTAGCTTACGTTACCTGTTTAATGATTCGACTGTCAGATAGTCTGGGGTTTTGTATCAGCAAAGCAGCTGATAATTTCATCATTATGTTCTGGGAATGGATAATGTTTCAGACTTTGCAGTGGGCCTGCATTTGAACAGTGACACTGCTGCATTCCTTGTGCTAACCGAGCAGTCTGGAACTGCCCTCTTCAAAATTGAGTGCCATCAATGCGATACCCTGGTTCCCTGCCAGATAGAAAAGGATGAATATCTAAACCAAATGGAACTCTTATGTGAAGTCTGATAAAGAGAATATAGCCATAGAGAATAAGCCAAAGATACACAAGACAAAAATCAGAGGGAGAAAGTGAAATACCAAAAGAAGTAATTTAAAGTCTTTAAGAAAGTATTCTAAATCTTCAAGAAAAGTCTTCTTGCAACATTGGAAGAACTCCAGAAAGCACTGTCTTGGAATGCAGAATAGATGTACCATCACAAGAATAATGTGATGAAGAGGGGAGAAAGAAAACTAGCAAAGGATGTTTGTTCCAAAACATTCTTCTTTATGGATATTTTAGAGCCTTTCATTCCATAATGTTCTCTTTTTCTTCCTAATTTAAAAGAAAAACAGATCAGTCCAATTTCTTCACAGAACTTCTACCATTAAGAAGACCCCTTCTTGCTTGTTGGTGTCATCAAGAAAATGTACAGGGGGGGTCACTATGTCCTTTAAACACATTTTTAAATTAATTTGATAAGGTGAAGATTATTTTATGTTTTGTTCTGTAACTCTATCTTACTCCATTTATTAACTAGCCTTCAAACCACTCTGCATATTGTTTAAGCCAAACTGGCATAAATCAAGTTTAAATTCTTACCAAAACAAACAGAAGATCCATCTACATATGGTCTTATTGCAGAGACTAGACATAACAGTCAGATTTCATTCACACAGACTAGCATTGTTTTAGTTATGTCAGTGCAAACCCACTCTTATTTCAGTTTGACTGACTTATTTTGCTTTAGCATTAACCTGTTTCAAATGGACTTGAGTGAAAGCAGTAGGAGAATGTGCCTGTGGGGGTTTGTATTGCTTAAAACTCTCCGTTTACTTTCACACTTTTAAATTGGTGCAGCTTTTTGTCAGTGAACATTATATGATTGTTTTAATGGTAAACTTGTTTAATAAACTAGTGAAAAACATTTTCCATTGAAACTATTCCAGGGGAAAATGCTGCTCTTCAGCTGTTATTTGTTACATTGTTTTGTAACAAATTCTGAAATGTTTGACTCTCAGTACAACTTAATATAAGAAACAGCATAATTTGTGAGCAGTGTCTACTTCATATTGCATGATTAAAGCTTCTAACATCAAGTTTTAGAAAATAACACTGATTTATGTAGTCTGTTGGAAGCATGGAAAGCCACAAATGTAAGTTAAAGAAATTGTGAGTTCTCTAATTTCCATTAAAAGGGTTCATTAAATAGGACATCCAACAGGCAATATAACTGATAGCAGGAATAGATCGAGATGAGGAATAGAGTCAACACCTAGTAATTAATCATAGAAATTAGTTAAAAGAAAGGCAGGGTAGGTAAGATCCTAAACGGCCTTTCTGTCACTGATATTTTCCTACATATTCAAGTGTCTGTTGGCTAAAAAGCTTTTAATTTAAAAGTCAAGTAGCTGAGTTTGATCCTGAAAGATTAACTTGGTTAAAATCTTTGTGTCATCACCAACCAAGAATATTGCATAATAATAAAAACTTAAACCAGACACCATAAATGTCTGGGCATGTATCCAGGACCTAGATCAGTTTAGATAACACTCAATTGAGTCTGTTCTCAGATGTACTCATTAACCATGCAAGTGAAATCCCAGACCTGTTGATATTCATAATAGCATATTATTTCAAGGGAAGACAGAAGACAGCCTTACGTACCTTTGTCAGCACAGATAGCCCATCTTTCTAGGACTGGAAAAAGTCTTTAATAGTGGTGTGTATTGAAGCAGGTTGCTGCTGTGACAGTTACACTGGCTAGGAGCTTTGGGAGTACCCAGTTCTTGCATAAGCAGACCATGGAGAGGGTCTTTCTCATACTCCCAGAAGGAGCTGTATCCACTGCAGTGCTGTGGTGACCGCTCTGCTCGGGTACTGTTATTCCCCATGTCTGCAGTGTCTTCTGTAACAAAATCCTTACTTGGCTAAGTTTTAGATTTTGAACTGTATCCTTTTCTGAGTTACAGGCACAAAAATATCTGGACTGTTAGCAGGTAGAGTTCTATAAGAAGCCATATGATCCTTCTCATACTTAAAAGTATGTACATCATATGATGTATATTTTACGTAGCTCTAACGCTGCTTCAGAAATTTTAAAACCCACATAAAAAGATAACTTGTCTTAGCAGGGTTACTGAAACTCCAGCATCATACATTTAACAATTAGATTATGAAAACAATTTTACTCTGAATAATTTATTGTCACCACATTAATATTTGTTTATCAATCAGTAAGAATGGTTTCTTTTGAAATATTTAAATAATAGTTTACAGCAGTTATCCCTGTTTTCATAAGGTGTCACTGAAAATGAAAAGGATTTTGTTTTGTTTGGTAAGTTAATTTATTCACCTTTTTAGCAAAACTAAAGTCCTTAAGGATGTACTAGTAATGCGGTATCTCTTGTGACAAATCTGAAGAAGTTTTCTATTTTATCATGCCTGACATAAAAATACTGATTCAAAAGCAACAATCTTCTCTTAAAAAGGTTTCTAATAAAACATTCCATTGAGAAATGGAGCACTTGGACAGAAATAAGTTTAAATGAAATTTCCACTTACACTGACCCTCAGATGGGTTAGAGCTAAAAAGAAGGAAAAGCTAGGAATATGATACCCGAAGTAATGATAGTGCAACATTTAGGCAGTAATGATTCCTCAAAACTGAGTTGTTTCATAAATAATTTTCTGCATCAGGTTACCAATGCTATAGCTGTGATGCAGAAGGAGTGCAAGCATTTTTGTCAATATGCGTAGAAGGTTAGATAAGAGTCACTTTGTTTACACTCTCCCTTTACCACAGGTCTATTGTTTGTACCCAGAAAAATGCTTTGACTATTCCGGTGCTGTCTAAGCCCATGCAACACTGCCATGGATTTGGCTGTGGAGTACAAGATACTCCTGAAATGAAAAATTTGTTGCAGTGACTTCAAATGTTAGTATTAAACATGCATCTCAGGGAAAAGTAGTCCTCTCTGTTATCAGTTGAAATACTTTAATGAAAATGCTGCTGTGTTATCAGGCTTATTGCTTTTGTTAACTGTATTTTTTTCCTTTTTGAGTAGATATTACTGTAGATGTGCAGATATATTATGATAAAAGTCACAAATTCTGATAAACCGGAGTTGATTATGAACCTGGGAAGGACAGGAGAGGAATGGTATTATACTGGCGTATGAAATAACTGCTGCTGAAGAAACAAGATGATCTGTAACCAGTAATACATTTCTTGCATATGAATCTTGGTGTGTAGATCTTCAAAATTTCATATTAGTTTAAAGACAGTGAGTTTTGCCAGAAAAAAAAAATCCTGGGTTTGCAAGGATAAGGTATTACCCTGCCATGGATTCTACAAGTCAGGAAGAACTTTCAGGCAGTAGTAGTCTTAGTATTCAGCAGAACTTTTTGTTTGCATATCTCTTTGCAACATTGAAGACCATGACTTCCAGCCTGATTTCCTGCACTTAGAGCAGAAGTGATGGCAGATGTTTGGCTGAAGAGGAAGTATGGTGTTACCCTTGCTGTACAGACAGTCAGAAAAACTGGGTAATTGACAGAAAAATGCCAGGGGATCAAAGGAATGGCCATAATATTTTCCCACTGAGTCAAATTGTTTTATTCCTGCTTAGGTAAAATGTGTATTAATTGGAGTTGAGTCAAGGGCTAGATTTTTTTTTTTTTTTTTGGTCCTTTTTCTAACCCGAACTTGACCCAAGATTACCTCATTAGTCTAGCAGAAATCTAAATTAAATCCAATCCTGTCCAACATAATAATTTCCTTCTACAGAATTGTTAGTGGAGTGCCATAGTGATGCATGATTTTAGTGTACATAAACTACCTAGCTCTTGTTTAGTTAACATGAATGCTTATTTTTTGTGACTGATTATAATTGTTGTTTTTAGCGTTGTAGAGTCAAATGTTTTACTGATATATGTGCTAAATACATGGCCTCTTCTAAGTAATAACAAACTATTTTTGTACTTGATACGTCTTTAAATGATATAGGACACTCTTATGTTTGTTCATACTTGCTATCTAGAAAAAAAATCCTTGGAGCTTTGGTTACTCCCCCACTAGAGTTACAGGCAAATTTGAATGCACTGAGTGAGAAGGATCATTAGTATCGTATTGATGTGTTGTGCCACCTCATGATGACCCGTGTCAGATTTGTGCATCTTTGTATGTGGGATGTTCATAAGCACAGATAAATAAGGTTGCATAACTTGGAGAATGCAGAACAAAATGGGACAGGTGAATATGCAAGAGAAAGGAACAAGAAGGCAAGCTGTCTAGTCAGGCATTGTTCATTGTTTAGCTGATGTCTTAGTGACTCTAGAAGAGGTATTTGAAAGACAGTAGCCTTCAAATTAACACAGCAGCAGTGTAATTTCCTTAGAATTTGTATGACACGTATTTGTACTGATGCAATCTGCTATTTGGCACATGAGCACCTGTGTACACAAATACAGTAATTGTCTTACCTGGCTACCAAAAGGTTCCCATGTGACGATCTAAGAATCTGGGGACATTTAAACAAGTAAAGAGTTGTATACATTCGTAAAAGTTGGCTTTTCTTTTTGGGATTCTTACTTGTTTTCCCAAGAAAATTTTAAGTGTGTACTCTTAATTCTCAAATTAAACTCGTGTGGAAGACTGGAGACGCATTTTCAAATTAGAGTTTAGCTCTTCTGTGATACATATTTGGTTTGTGTTTGAATATTTTCAAAAGAGCAATACTTGTTACAAATTCTGCTCAACCTAATGGATTTCATGTTTTTTAAAAAGCTGAAAAGGAGACAAGGGAGGAGAAATCCATCCCTGTTGTTTATGTTGTCTTCCAGAGTGCATACACACCAGTGGAGTCCTGCCTAATAACAGATTGTTGTAACAAGTCGTCTCTCATTATAAAGCAACAGGACTACTTAAATATGAATTTCTAGAACTTGGATTTGGAATGGTATAAGCTTTTTGTAAAGAAATTCTGAAGCTGAAGGTGACTTTGCTTTTCTGTATCTCACCAAAATACTCCAGCAGGAACTTCCTCTTGTAAAATGAATTCTCTGAAGGTGGTGTCAGACTTTTCCACTGTAGGAAAGTGACGGTAGAATTTTCAGCCCTTCAGATCCCTTGCAGTTTTCCTTCCATGTCTGTACGAATAACCAGTGCTGCTGCTTTTGGATTTTGAGGCACTGCTAAACAAGTGGAGGGTGGCAGCTCCCTTTTTCTAATCACTTCTTGGGGCCCAGACAACAGAGCTCGGTGAATGTTTTCTTCCACCTTTGTGGTGTGAGATTTCTGGTAAGGATGGTTTGGCTTTGCCTCTCCTGAGTAGATGATTGCATACACAGGTTCCAGGAGAGGCACTGAGGAATGCAGGCAATGTTACTTCCTTTTCTGAAAGATTTTTTTAAAATTCTTCTTATGTATCTAAATATATACACGTAAAGGTATCAGATCGTTTTTTGCAAGGAAGACATCAAGACTGAGTTTCCAGTTCTCCTTCCGCCTCTATGGTATTTTGTCTAAATATGGGTCTTCCTTGGGTAGAAACAACCTTGTGCTTAATTTCTCACTCTGGCACAGCCAGAAGAAAAAAAAAAAGGGGGGGGGGGGCGGGATATTTTCATATGGAGCAAGCCGTGAATGTGGAAAAAAAATATCACGTAACTGTTTTATCTGAACACTGCAACAGATTTACTTCCCTGCTGATCTGGCAAAGTAATAGCACTTTAGAATATGATTGCCTATTTATTAAGTAGAGGGCAGCAAATGTCAGCTGTGTCTGCTTGTCAGAAACTGAGGAGGTTGCTTGGACAACAATCTAAATTATTATTTAGATGTTTTGGTCCCTTAGTCAAGCCTGCTTTACTATATAGAAGCTTGCAAGGAGAGGTCAAGGTGTACTTAGGCTTCAGCCTGCAGGGCAAGTTTTCCCCCATCCTCTGTATGCACGTTGGTTTCTTACTCCAAAATAAACCTGAATGAGGGCTTTAATTCTGCCGCTGAGCTAACATGTTTGTAAGCCCTGTTTGGCAGCCTCGGAGCGCCTGAGGCAGCACACAGCTGCCAGCTTTCATCTGCCCCCAGTTCCTCCGGGCGCTCCGTGTCACATGATATAACCTAAGGGGATCGAGACGCACCTACTAAATCTTCTGTTCCTCTGCCCACTCAGCCTGGGTGCTGCACATTGCACCGGCAGCAGGCAGCTGGCCATCAGCAATCAGCTGCATACCTCCTGCTGACAAATCTTCAGGCTCTTCTTTGTGCAAGACCCACATACAAAGATCAACCCCTGGTCCCCACATCTACTTCCCGGCTGTAGTCTGGAAGGGTATTTGCATGTTCTGTCATTTTACAGTGGCAAGACCTTGTTTGAAATGAATACACTTTGTAGAACATGCTGCATTTCATAAAATCTGTGAGCTGTTTCTAGCCTGTTAGTGGGAGATGAAAGAGTTCATGGGAGCAATGTTAAAGCTCAAGTTGGAACCATAGTAGTAAAATTTCAAAAAGAGTAATATTAAAGTTCCTTGCCAGCACATTTTTGAGAGTTGAAATATGTGCATGCAATACTTCTGTGAATCTCCAAGTAGTTTATAAGATACACAGGACATTTATTTTCACAGATCTCTTGAAGAATATTTTATTTAGCAGATCGTAAAATCAGATACAAAGAAATAATCTGATTCTGTAAATCTGCTTTGTAAAACTAAGCTGCAATTTTCCTACAAGGTTTGTCAGCATCTCCTGTCTGTGCTGGGATGTGACAATTTATGGTTATGTACTTACATATGTATGTATTTACTGTGGAGTAATGTGAACATCAGCTTTGTTGTCATTTTCAGGTAGTTTATTGTGGTAGAGTTTTAAGGAATATTTAATGCGGTTAGCAGTAGGGTAAAAAGTGTCAGTTTTGGCTGTAGTAAATACTAAATGTTTCTATCCATAGCTAGGTTATATGCACACTCTTCTCCTAAACTACAAGGCTAGTCAGTAACATGTAGAGGTCGTGAAAGGTGTGTTAGCATGTATTTCCTATTTTTAGTTTAGTCTTGTCATTAAAAAATATCTTTGTGTCAGCCTGTGAAAGTCTCACAGTATTGCATCACCTTAGTTGAATAATGAGATATTGCCTAACATACCCTGGAAAAATAGTTCCCCTTTAGTAATAGTAATTTTTAAATAAATAAAATGTATTATTGCCATTCACAATGTAAACAGGATGATTGGTTTTCCCTCAAGTATGTGTTTACTAAAGGTAGATATGATTATCTCTAAAATGTAAACACATGAAAGGTATTACTATATTTTTAACGTTGTAAGGCAGTTGAGCAATGATGTGTAAGACTTGTGTTTTCAGTTAGTGTTGAAGATTGTTCCTGAATTGGTGGTTAGCTTCTAGTTTTCCGTGGAAATGGTCAGTAAGATGTGAATGAGATTTTCCGGAATGCGAAAGTATGTTACATGTTTGTGCTGACGAGTGTACGCTGCAGTCTTACAGCTTCCTTAAAACTGGTATCTCTGTATCTGTAGGATTGAAGCGAAGCGTATTGAACAACAGTATGATGCAGTTATAGGTGATAGGTTTATTGACTCTGCACAGCCATGTGAAAATGTAAATAAGCAATCTGAAGTACAGAGTAGGCTTCCTTACACTTTTGTGTCCTTTCTCTTCGCAACTAGTAAATCTATTTATATTCAGAACAGACATTTATATTCTTAGAACAGAAATAATGCCATGTAGATTTCTGAAGATGTCTCTTAATCTTGTGCTTTGACTTTCACCCTGTATGGCCAAAAGCTATATTCACATGTTAAGGTGCATGAAAATCTATTAATTTCCCCAAAAGTAAGAATAATTTTTTTTAAAAAAAGAATCTGTCCCGGAATAAGTGCTTGTATCTGGCAAACTTGTCAGACAAGTCAAGCTTTAGGAAGGTGTCAAATACACAAAATGGGAAAACATAAAAACTGAACTGGGGTGCTAATTGTGTACAGGAAGACAGGAGAGAGGGAGAATGTTCACTTTGCTGGGAACATAGTAGAAGTGAGATTGGTGAGAATATAGCACATTTTTATGGTCTGGAGAAGTAAGATGGGCTCCCCAGTATAGGGTACCTGTAGAATACATAGGGATATCTGCTGTGTCTTACTATGACAGGTAATAATTAAGGTGGTTATTGAATATACATTATTACTTCACCGTATGTGCTGCTGTTTAAGTAAAACACTTTCAGCGTCCTATTTTGAGGAACAGCAAATTCAGTATTCAGCAAAATTGTTCTCTATTTTAATAATGGTCTGTCATTAGCAGCTGCCATTTTTTCCTTCTTAAGCAATATGTTCAGGAAATCTGTTGTTTGCTAGGGTGTGTCACAAAACATAAATACAGGATGATTTTTTTCCCTCTCTAAGAATATAAATTGTTCGCATCTTTTAGCTATTTTACCTTTTTAATAATCTAGGTGACCACAAGATAAAGTGATACAGACCTCCAGCTTGCATGGAGAACATCTAAAGAACATGCAGCTACACTAGCTAACCCTGTAAACTTCTCTAATTGAGTCTCAGGTTCAAAACTTGTATGTTGTTTTAGGATGCAGAAGTCAAACAATGCTCTTGAGAATACTAGAGGTGCCTTCTCAGAGAAGAAAGGTAACTTAAGGTCATGAGAGTCTGGCAGAGTTTTCTGAGACCAGTCATTAATCCCAGTTTTATCAAGGTTTGATGTCAAGAATTTACATAGAGGCAAAATACACTTCACTATTGAGCTAAACTTTTGTGTGTGTTGCATGCAGTTGTGGTGCTCAGTAGAAGGTGCTGGATTTCGGTAGTACATGATGGTGTTCTGCTCTGGTTTTTTTTATGTTTTAGATATAGAGCAATTATAATGCATATTTAAATATCTTATACATTATGTTATTTAAGACATTATGCATTTTTAGATTTGTCAACTGATGCTTCTGTGAACGTTGCAATATATGATAATTTCTGTGATCTGCTTAGCTATACAGAAGAAATAAATTCCTAAATGTACGTTTCATAAATATCCTCAGGTAATTTTAACCGAGGCATTAAAAATAATTCCTGAGTAAAAAATGCTCATCTGTCCATCTATCTATGTGGAGAGATTCTGGTAAGTACTGAAATTTGAAAATCAACCCCCCTAAATCTGATGGACAAGGAAATGTCTGCCTTAGCAGGCATGCCAACATTCGGGAATGCTGAGAAAATGTGGTAGATTATGTGGCAAATATGAGAATGGTCTGACTGTGTTGTCTGAGAGGTTTTTATTTTTGCCCTGTTTGCCTCTCTGTGTGCATTTTTGCTCCTGTCACTTCTTAAGTATATGCTTGTCATATTCAAAGTATTGCAAATTGAATTCTTCTCTGTCATACAGTTGTAGCTCTGGAGTAACTCTATTGACATCAGTAGCAGTATTCAAAACAAACAGAATTTGTCCCTCTGGTATTAGATATAATCTCATATTAAAACATCTCCTGTGGACAATTAGGATTTATTGTTATCAGCTGCATTTAACATTTTTACTTAAATGCAAAATATTTTTAATTATACATATAAAATAATCTGTGTTTATCTGAAAATCAACTACAAATTTTGTGATTTTGCATTAAATTTCTGGGTTTGTATATTCAGCACATATTTCAAGTCTCCTCGCTTTGATTTTGTTATTTAAGATGCAAAGAAGAATGTAAAGCTTTCTAATGCAGTGAATCTGTTTTCACTTTGCAGTAGTTTCACATTTAATTACAGCTGTCTTTGATAATAAATTGTGTGCCACAGTTTGTAATATATTTTATAAAGTGAAGTCCTTTGGTGAGTTGCTTACTGAAACAATAAGCATTTGTGACAGGTTGTTTGCTGAATACTTCCTCTGTGCATATGGCAGATCATAGTTCAGTTGTTAGCAGATTATCCATTGTGCCTTGATGTTAAAAGAGGATACTTTTCAGCCTGTGTTTAAAGCTGTGCTGCACTGTCCTAAGAATGGTTATGTTGAGTGGGATCTAAGAGAAGTTAGGGAAAGTTCACATGTACTAAAAGGAAAAAAAAAATGAACACAGCAAATAGCTTGTAGTGGTTTTAGCATTCTGCTCGTGATCTCTGATAGTATTGTGAATTTTTCTACTGATTTTAAAACTGCTTTGAAACAGTTAATCAGTTCTACAATAGAATATTCTTCAGATTTATAGCCAAAAAAGAGTATTTAAAGGCATGTAGAACCACTATTACTTATGGGCCAGTATTTTAATCCCCTATTTTTAAAACTGGACTGGTCAGGAAAATGAGGGGTTTTTTAGACATCAGTATTTTGAACATCAGTCTTAGAATGTAAGGATATTTTACCCAATTAGAAGAGGAAAGTCAGGAATACTTGTTTTCATGATTATGAGGAAGAGGAACCTGTAATGGGGGGGCATAAGCTGTGGTTTTCCTCACTTACTCTAACGTGCCAAGGAATAGAGAGCAAAGAATATAGTGGAATTTTTCTGTGAAGAATTGTATTCTGCTGTTGGTGACACACATTTTAGACTTGTAATATATTGAAGGATTGTTAAGATCTAAATCAAAGGTTCAATTTGCCATAAATTGAAAGTGAATGAAACCTCCATGTGTTGTTTTGGAGATGGGGAGAATGTGTTTGGGAAAAGCAGAAGGAAGAGTGAAAGATTAAAAATCTTTCACTTGAAAAGATGAATGTAAGGAGGTATATTTTTAGATCATCTCATTTCCTTTTTAATGCAAATCGGCTTCTTTGATTATTCACTTTTATTATTTATTTATTTATCCTTATACAAAACTTAGAAAATATTACATATTTGGAATATAGGCATTTTTATAATGCAATAATAATAGTGCAACTATTGCACTCATTTCATGTGTTGGTGAGAAAGCATTTCAAGAAAAAATATTTTGAATAGAATTAATTTAGGGATTTTTAAAGTGCTAAGCTTAATGTAACTGCAGTTCTTTAAATCAGAAAAACAAGAGAGAAAACAAATAATGCCCCTTAAGCAGATGCTCATTCACGTAGGATAACTACTCTTTGATTTTGGAGAGGTGGTGTGACTTGCAGTTGGAAACCTTGATTTATTGTGTCGTTATTTATATCTGCAACAAATGAGGAATAAGCATAAAACATGAAAAGGAAAATTAGGTATTACTCTAGTTCTCTTACTTTTTGTATTTTATTTACATGAAATATAATTATTTTTTTTTAATGGTGTGTTACTGTGCCTTTTGTTGACCATATCTGAACGCCAGGTCTGTCTGCTTGTTTCCATTGGCTTGTCATGTTCACTAATTAGGGAACTGCTGCATGATTCACCTTGTTAATTAGAGGGACTTGCACACAAAGGCCCTTCGGGCAGCGCGAGAGAAGAGCCTAGCACTAGTGCCCTGAGAAAGCTACAGCCTGTGAAGTAATTCTTCTCATCTACCTTCTATTTTTTATTTGAAATGAATAAATCATTGAGATTTTCCTTGTGGAGTGAGAATGCAAGAATTCACATCTTTGTAAGATGTAAATTATATGTGATCAATAGAAGGGGATGACTACTGTATTGTACTTACAAGATTCCCTAATATACAACTTGTCAGTGTATGAAAAATTGCTTGAAATATTTTGTCCCCACACTGTGGTATGTTGTTCCCTTGATCTGCAGGAGAAATGAGCAGTAGCGGGTTTGCTATAGTTAAATCTAAAATAAAAAAGATGTAGATTATTTAAATTTCAAGCTTGTTTTGCATCCCCAGTGGAACTTCCATTTTGCAAGTGAACCCCCAGTACTACCACCACAACTTTTAAGGGGGAGAAGAAGGTGGGTGTCTGGCTATTTTTGTTCCTGATATTGCTCTGCCTCAAATCTCACTTTCGAAAAGAGTAGCATACTCGCTATTTTGTGTATTCTTTAGTTGAATATAGTTTCAGAATAAATTAAAATTGTTTTTGTCATGTCACTTAGACTTGATCAAACCACAATCCAGACTGCAAAAAAGGATATTGCGGTGAAAGTGCACAACCAGTCTCTACACTCCACATTTCCCATCTGTTTATGACACTTCAGAAATTAACTTCAATGCCATTCTCTCTAACTATTTGATTAAAATTACTTATTACAGCCAAATGATTTTTAGTAGATTGCTACGTTTGCCTCATTTCCTCAAATGATGCTGGCAGTTTCAAGATGCAGATTTCCCGTAAGAATATTAGAGGACTGGTGTCAAAATCCGGGCATTTTCTTGTGGAATAATCTAGTTAATAAAGGCTCTTACCAGAATTTCTGATTAAATAGTATTTTAAATGCACTTAAGATTTCCGCTACTCTGAAATTTTGTGGTAGTGGCATATAGGCAGAGAAATTTTACCAAAAAATAGAAATAATTATATGGGGAAAATGTTTCAGGCTGATTTGAGATTTTATGGTATGACGTACTGTCGCTCTTCACTTCCACAAAGCTGAGATTTTCCTACGTATATCACATCTTCAATTGACTCCATTGATATAGTCACCAAGAACGCACCTTCCCCATGGTTTTGGTACAGTTCTGGTGTACTGGTTCTTAATTACTTCAGCTTTCCAGTGTGTACCAGAGGTGGGAATAGAAATAAAAATAACAAAGAGGCCATGCTATGCTATCAAAATTCGTGAGGCATGGAGAAGATAGTGCAGATAAAATTCTTGATCGGAGGCTCATGGTACCAACAAAAAGTTGTAGCAACCATGGAAAGTTTTCACTATCCAAGTAGCTGCTGTATTACTCAGGTACAATGTAAGATTTTTTAAAGGGTATTTTCAAAAATGTTTATTTCAGGGAAACTTCACCATCTGAAAAATAGCGCAGTTGATTCATGATCTAGTACAACCTTTAATACAGTGTTACAGTGGACAGCATAGCCTCTGGGAGTTACTACGTGCACTCCATCTGCAACTGTGGGGAACTGCTAGAAAGCTCAGTTGTGAGGTTCATCTGACCCTCATATTTTCCGGTGCATGATTTTAAAAAAGCAAAGCAAATTTTCTGACTTCTCATAGTTGAGTTAGCTCCCACTGTACCAGTGTTTCTTTCAGACTTGCCTAACTAAAACCACGGCTCAACAAGTTTGCGTCCTTTTGTAACTAGTCTGTCACTCTAGACATAACTGTCATTTGTACAGGTTTTCACTGTATTTTATATTCCCTAATCTTCATTAAAGCATCTGTTTTGGGGCCCTCACATAGTGTCTCACATCAGGGGAGAAAGGAGAATATCCTAGAAATCTTGGGAGGATCGTAAACCCCACTTACATTGCCAGAGGGCCTGGGAAAAGATCTTATCCAGTCTTTCTCACCAGTGCCCCAAGAGTGAGGATATTCTTCTGTTGCTTGCACCTGAATTCAGGAGCCTGTGGGTAAGCCATCAAGCTTTTTGACTGGTGTTCTTACTATTCATAATTTATACTGTATGAGTATGTGTCGTTTCCTTTGAAGAACAGCTTGAGAAGATTTGTAATTGTCCATTGTTGCATTGCTCCAAAATAAAATTGAGACGGATAACAAAAACTAAAATAACATATCTTAGGGAAATTTTTCCAGAACTTCTTCTGATCCTATGGCAAGTTACTGGCATCCAGAAAAGTTGCCAGGTCTAGTAATGCTGATCCTGACACATGTCTGTGCCTCAGAAACCATTTGCTCGAATGATCTGGATTTGGCTCGCAAATCTACCAAACACTATTATGGGACCTAAGAAATATAAAGGCTTAAAATAGGCATCTCTCCAGCTTGGAAGAGCCTGGAACTGGTGCTATTGGAGGGAAGTTGTTTGAGGAACAGTATAGCCAAAACCAGACAAAATATGCTGGAGCTCCAACAACAGATTTTGAGGATTGAAGAAATGTAATGATTATGGTTACTGAAAGGACAAAAAAATCCATTGTTACAGAATCTTCAGAGGAATTGGAGGGATATGTTTCTAAAAAAAGTTGTTATGCTTTGTATTACTACAGATAGGAATATGTGCCTTGAGATGATCAGGCAGTTGCAGAAATGAATGATTTTAAGTTAAACCAAAATAGTGCATTGTATTTGGAAAATCAGAAAGGCAACCAACCAAGAAAATACAGAATTAACAAAAAGAAGTTCATAGATACCCATACAGAGCGTTAGTTGATTAAGGGGACTAGTGGAGTAGGAACGTCAAACTATTTGGGGAATAAAATAGTACTAGGGACAAAGTATATTAAAAAAAATACAAGATTTTAAAAAATCACTTTCAAAATTCGTCATGTTTCTGATTTTTTTGTAAGCTATGAGTAAGCTTTTGAAGAGACTTCCAAGAAAATTAAAACTCCAAGTGTGAATATATATATGAATCAGTTCAGACAACATGTGGTCTTGAGTAGTAAGGAGATAAAATTGTAGGTTTGCTGATGATTATTTTAAAAATCACATTTAGCTAGGTAATGTACATGTCTGGAGAAAACTACAATTAAGGCTTTTTCTCAGGGAAAAAACAAAAATGAAAGGCAGGATGCACCTGGCATTTTCTATAATCAGAAGTTCAGTGTAGATTATGTTGAAAGTAATAGGGCAAATGTTAATGGAAAATTTGAGTAAACTTCTGAAACATAATGAAATTAGATGTAATAAACACAAATGTCTATTATAGGAAAGACACTTGGTCAAAAGTACCCCAGTTAGGGTTCCAGAACAGTATTGAGATGCTCATTATTTTGAGAAACATTCATCTTGGGGGGCTGAGATGTTCCCAGCTTAGTCTTTGCCCAGGGTGATTTTTTCCAAACACTGTGCAATAATTTTCGACTCTTGTTAAAAGCGTTTGGGAAAGAAAAAAGAAAAAGAGAAAGAGAGAAGAAAAAAAACCAACACACACCTTTTTCAGTAAAGTAAAATCTTGATCTACTTCAAATAGATGTACAGCCATTGCAAGTGAATGATTGCAGCTTGTACCAAGTTGTGGGAGAACACTTGCGGAGAAGCAGCATGCAGCTTCGTATTGAAGAAAACCAGATATAATTTGGCAGAGCAGTGCATGTTTAAAAGTCTAACAAAGTGTGTTCAGTGTGTGATTTCCTATTACACATGTAAAATTTCTCTGGTGTTGTACTGTTACAGTGACACTCCTAAACGTTAGCTACTTTGGCCCAGTTCCTTACCAGCCAGCGTGCTGCTGCTGTAGGAGTCCTGCTGACCTTTAGAGACTTCAGTAATGCAAAAGAGAGGCGGGAGCATGGCATGGGTGTTCTGCAGACATTATCAGTTTTTCAAGACTCTCTCTCTGAAGTTCAGTGAAGTACCAATCCTTCTTGATCATTGTCCCTGGACTTGTTGAGGTTACTGCCAGCATTTTAAATGAGTTTCATTTTTTAATTGCACCTTCTGTTGTGGGCATCTTAGGACGTGTGTAATGGTGCCACATTTCAAGTTCTCCTCAGCAAAAAAGATGTTTTTCCAGGGGGTGTAATCACTGTCTGAGACTGATAGATCTATGTTGCAGAACCATCAATTAAGACAAGCTTTTCCCAGCATATGACCCTGTTATCAGGAATTAAGCCATCCATCGCAAACAGAATTAGGAGGGATCTCCATTGATGCCTATTGGCTAGAAATCAATGCTGAAATCATTGTTTATATGATCTTGCTTTCATCAAACGTTTCTGCCATTTAGCACTCTCCCTTGCCAATTTCCTGTTTGGTGCTCGTTCCCAGTCGTCTTCATTCCTGATTGCAGTTTACAGTCTTGTCGATATTTATCGCTTCTGTTGTGCTGTTAGCCTCTTCTCTGTCCTCTGTTCTTTTCTTAGGTGGTATTTCTGTACTATGTTGGGAGCTGTAAGTAGCCAAAATCTAGTTCTTTGTGTGCTGAGTTGGCTCTGTGACCACATAAACTTACAAGTCAACCTCTATTCCCTTATCAAATCCTGTATTGACAGCATCTAAGCATACTCGATTACTTCCTCGAGCTCTTTCTTCTTCTTTATCTTTACAATCATCTCTGTGTCTCTGTCACTGAGTTATTTTTCTTTCAGGCCAAAAAATATTCTTCCTTTCTGCCTGTACATAGAAATCTCCTTGACCTTTCTCTCGTGGGATGCCACTCCCTTTTCTCCCTTTTATTTTTCAAGTATTTATATGTAGTTTTGAATTGTTAAGTGTTCCACTTGTCAGCCTATTTTCTGTTCACATTGAAGGAAATTTCTCTAAGTCCAGTTCTTAGCTGCAGCTCAGGCCCATATTTCATCTGTATCTCTGCTTTAAACAAAGCTAATTTCAGTTCATTTAGGGTTTGCCCTCCATTTGGACCACATTTCGTCGCCTTTTCAAGATGCTTTTTCTCGTGCTTTTGAACAAGTCCTGTCTATCCGATGAGTAGTGCAGTGCCTCATTTGCTGCTTGACATTCCCGTTTCCTGTGGATTCAGGTGAGCAGGCAGGATTGGAATGTTGGCATAGCTGATGTTAACAGACTTTTATGCTCACTGAAGAGGAATAATCCTCAATTGACAGTACAGATCACAGCCACTGCTAGGCCATTTAATTTTCTGGGTTGGAGAAGGTGTTCAACTTGAGATCTGTAGTTGTTCATAACAGGCATCCAGCATTTGTTGACAGTTGTCTTTCCAGACAAAATGCATAACGTGAACAAATCCATAGAATTTATTCCTCTAGCCTAACTTTCTTGAATTTACTCTTGGTTTAGTTGCTTTTGTTGAAAAGTGGGAAATAATCTTCACTGTTCTCTGTGGTTATTATGATACTAGTTACAGTAACGGATGGGGGATTTAGTTCTTAAATCTTGAAAATGAAACCATACTCATTCATGAAACAGTCGGTATCTTCCAATTGTGTGGACTGTCACAATGGCCAGTGGAAGTAGAAATCTAAAAAGAAAAAAAAAAATCACTGAGCATGTATTCACACCGTGTATTTATTTGTTAGTGTCTCAATGACTGTTTTCACAATGGCTAGTAGTGCAGAATAGTCTTAAAGTGAAAAAAGGCTTAAAGTAAATGCTTGGTTTCTTGGTTGCGAAATTTATTTGCAAAGCATGTTTTGAATAAATACATTCTTGGGTTTCAGACATTATTAAATCTAGATTTTAAGATCTAATGTTGATATACCAGATAGACATATGGGTGTCGTCTTTGTGGCATATGGCTTGTGGCACTTCTTTCTGAAATACCTAAATGTATCATAACAAATAATGATTTAAGGAAAACAAACTACAATTTTAGCACCTCTGTTGTTAGCTTTACGTTATTAAAATAGTGAAGTAGTGTTCTTTCTGTGGTTTTAATATTATGCCACCATCACAAAGAAGAAAATTTAATTGTATGAAATAATACTGGTGCTTAATTCTTACACTGTACTTTTTCATCAAAGGGTTCTCTTTAACTTAAAGTTGTCATTAAGTAACCAAATACCTCTCCGTAAGTAAATGGCATGCTAAAAATAAATCGGGATCAGATAAGGAGCAAGGAATGGCATCTTATTTGTAAGCTTTTTCTTGTATAAGATACTGGAATATTTGTGTGTGGTTTAGATAAATATTTTGACTTTCAAAAAAGTTAATTGTTGTTGATTAGTGTGGTTCTGAATGGCGCAGTACTTCCTTCCCAAAGAGCCAAAAGTTTAATATGCTTTTGATAAATATATTGGTATCAATTGTGATGAAGGCAAGTTAAAGAATGATATTGCGTCAACAGTCCAGTATGAAAATGAGAGTGTGAATGAATGCAGCTGTCAAACAATTGTGTCTTGTTGGTTGATGTAGTGAGTTAGATTTGTATCTGCTACATCATGTTAATAAACAGGAAATGTATTTGTTTTATCAGGATGTATAGATGTTAATAGGTGCATCATTTGTTTAAATATCCAGAAATTATTAACTGCCTTGGTTAGAAGATAAACTGTATTGTAATACCGGGCTGTTCTGTTACTTTAAAATATAATTGAGTTTGTAAAGTAAGAGGCTTAAGTAGCTTTAGTTTCACAGGTACTTTTAAGAGTAATTTCAGAGCATTGAAGATAGCTACATTTAATTCACATTGTTCTTAGTGCTGAGAATTCAAAGAGTGATTACTTTGGAACTATGTATGCAAAACTGGTTGTAAAGTCATTTCCACTTGACCTAGAGAATATGGTGCAAGAGTATACTGGGGAGAAGAGCCTCCACTGGTCAGGGATGTGCATTTGGCAGCTGGTGGTACAAGAGGTATTTCTTGAAAGCAATCTCTGTTGACACCAAAGCAGAGTAATTAAACGTACATTAATTGCACAACTCCCACAAAACTGTTTGGCTATTCCTAATCTTCTTGCAAGATACCTGCAATAACCATATCAAGTTTTATGACTATTAAAAACAGCTTGTATCTCTGTGGCATTAATTTTTAAAAGCTCCTGTTCAATCAGATGTTAGCAGCCACATTGCAAGTGCAAATGTCTTTATGAAAGGTAGTGTCCCCTTGTTTTGAACCAAAGGCAAGACACTGCTGTGGTGGGTTTTTTTGAACAAAAATTATGATTGGGGATAGTACTTTTAATGAGTCAGATGATAAGGTAGGAAAGAGACTGGTACAGATAATCTGATGTAGTGTATGAAAAACCAGAAGTATGTGACTTGGAGATGGAAATAAGAGGAAGTTGGAACAGGGGTATGAAGAAGCCAACAGTGGTGGTTAGGCTGCTCCGGGATGTTAAATGACATCCAGGAATCTTGTCAAATGTCTTGATAGTTAAGTATCCATAACTACAAAGATGTTTTATTGTAAACAAATCGATAGTTAATAGCGTGTGTACAAAGATGTTCCCTTAAGCCAACTGATGTACACTAACCGCTGCAAGATGAAGGCGTCTCTTGGTAATCAGTATCAGGATTGTAATTTTTTTAATTATTTTAAAATATAATTTTATGATGCTCTGCCTTCAGATGAGCTTTGGAAGAAAAAAACCACCGTTATAATTAATTTCTAAAAGACTGATGAGAATTTGTGTAATTCAGTATCTGTCGAGTGTTTCAGCGCTTCAGCCCTTGTTTTATAACACGTCAGGATACTGTGGTCTTACTGGTGATGCATGTGTTTGATCTGTTTTGTATTTTTTGACCAACATTCATTAAGGTTTACATACGAAGGTTGTTCTTTTCTGCTGTAGTGTCTCAAGGTGTGTACTGTAAAACCAGTGACAGAACCTATATTGTGGTTTTGTACCTGGCAGCACGTTCCTTATTTGTGTTACAGTAGTGTCTATTAGTCCCACAGGGGCTAGGCTGTAAGTAAGGCATGTAGTAGAGGAGGATCCATGTCTGGAGAGCTTATGGGCTAAACAGACAAGCTGCATGAAGCAGGGTGAGAGGCACAGGCAGGGAAGCGAAGGGAAAGGTCTTGCCAGTATTTGCCCGGTGTCAGTAGAGCAGCGCCCAGTGCCTTTGGCTCTGCCTGCCGAGCCAGGTGTCTGTCACGCACCGAATTACAGGTAGTTGAAAATGTTGTGCATTTGTTTGGGCAGTCAGTGCTAGGCTAACAAAGAATATTAATTCTTGTGAAAAATTAATATGTGATATCAAGAACTATCTTGAGCTCTTCTCACTGAATAAAAAAAAAGGGCAAAGAACCTGAGGAAGAAACGAGTGCAAACCCTTCTGCAGAGTCCTGAATCTATTCCATGTGTTCTTGGTAAAACAGCATCAGACACTGTGCAGGTTTCGAAGGGAGAGCAGGATTTCTCCCATTATGTGGAGTTTAGAGAAATGACATGTTTTGCTTTATATTTGCATTTTGCAATAATAGAAAAATACTGAATTGTAGTTGTTAGAGCAACTTCTCAGAGGCACTGTGTGCTTCTATTACGTGTTGAAACAATCACTGTGTATTGCAGTACAGGTAGTACAAAGAGTCAAGTAAGTATTAGCTTACTGTTGGTTTGGAAATGGTGACTTTGGATAATAACCTTTGCGTGGTACCAGTTATCTATCCGACTATATTTCTGACCTGCACCTCCCAGGAAACGAATACTTATTCCAGTGCAAAATTTTTTATTCTGTGAAGCTATCCACTTTACAACTTCGTCTGGGATCACTCTAAGCCAGTTGGCCCTCGCTTAAATATTCATCAGACTTCTGATAATTGTGATAACCCTTATAGGCTGGCAAGCATGGCAAATTAGCAAAAAGATGATTGATCTTTTTTTATATGCAGTTTTATCTTCAACCTTTCCTGGATATATGTTATACTATAGTAATAATTTCTTCTCTAAGGTATTTGCCAGTATCTGGATTTGCACATCTATTTACAGTTGCCTTGAAGCCTCATAATTACAATACAGCTGAAATGTCCATTTTCTTTCCCTGACTACAAATAGGGATCAATCGAATTTTAAATGACTGCTTACGGGCTAGCTTCCGATCATGACCTTTGTAAATGATTAGAGCTCACCACTGTTGCTATCTACCTTGAAAGGGTAAGCGGGCAGGTCTGTCTAACTGGCATTTAATCTGGAAGAGAGCCAAAGATATTTGAGCTAAAAACCTAATATGAGTTGGCAAAGAGAAGTATGTATAGACCTTTGCACTATTATTTAGATATTTTTCCACATTTCTTTTTTGTATTTAGGAGATTCTTGTATCCTGTAGAAAAATGAGATGTGTATTTGTAGATAATGTTATATTGAAGTTATGATAATAAGTGGAGTTACAAAACACATGCCATAAAAATATGAAAAATGGGTTTTCAAACTCTAACTGTACTGAATTTGCTTTTTCTGAAAAAATGAGAACATGTTGTGATGCTAAACGAATAAACCTGGAAAATGCACTAATTAGGATGCATGAAGCAGGCCTGCTTTTTCTAGGCAGAAGTGAATGGAGAAAAGATACCAATGGAGAAAAGATACCATACATCGGTACTTGTGTTGTTTAAACCTCCTTTCCTTTTAACATTGGCCTGGATAGTTCAGGCCCTGCTTGTAAGTGCAGCTCACATGTAAGTAACGGCAGAGACACTTCTATCTAAACTCGTCAGTTCGGTTTTATTTTAATGAAGAATTCTGCCTGTATCATACAGTGTTTTTTATTAACCCTACTGAGGGTTAATAATGCTGCTTCTTGAGAAGTAGTATTGTGTGTGTTTCTGTTGAAGTGGAAACAAGTATGACAACAGCGGGATTAGAAAACAACCACTTCCTCTGAATTTATTGAAGGATTTTGCAAACCCAAAGTTTTGAAATAAAAAAAAAATATTATTAAGAGCTATAAATACTTTTCTCTAATTAAAATCATATGCTGCATTACCTAATCAATTATTCTTGTGTAGAATTGATGATGAGAATATGTATTAAAGTAGTATAGTATTGTTCATGGGAATATGTCTCTTATTAACTCTCTAAAAGGATTACAGTTTATAATGAATAGGCAATCTTACCTCTTCATCATGTGGTGGCCAGAGTATTTTTCTTTATTTTCTGTAGTGTGGTATATAATGCAGCTGGCAGGTTTTTTTCTTAGCGTGAAACTAGTCCAATGTGTTGTTACTGAAAGACCAATGCCAGAAAGCAGTTATGAATTCGGTTTGTAGGGGGGTTTTGTCAGCATTAACTTCTGCTAACATTTAGGTAGTGATGTTTTATTAATTTAGATATGATTATTTTTGGAAGCAAATACCAAGTATATTTGAAATATTCAAAGTAAATGAAAGAAAGTGTTTGAGGTTTTTTGGGGATTTGAATTGGTGTTTACACTCTTCATATCAGTCTTAAACTAGAGGTGTGTAGGGATAGTATAGTACTTATGGGCTAAGGCAGTTCTTAAGGATAAGGGTGGTTTTCCAAAACAGTTACTTGGAAGCAGAAATCCTGTGGAAAGTCAAGAGAACTTCTCTATCTTCATTATTACTCCACTGCAAGGCTGCATACTTGAGCTGCTAAAATGGTATTTCTAGGAACAGTGAAGTACTGTTGGGGATTGCTCATGTGTGACTTTCACCTCATGCTTGCATGTCTGAGAACAACTTTTTGAAGTGACAACAGCTTAAAAACTAAATAGAGGTTTTTTCTCTCTCTAATAGATGCAACAACAAGAACTTGCACAAATGAGGCAGAGGGATGCCAATCTAACTGCATTGGCAGCTATCGGTCCCCGGAAGAAACGGAAGCTTGATTCGCCTGGACTGCTTACCGTAGGAGGAGAGGTACATGTCTATACACAGACTAAGAGAAATTATTATTTCAAAATCTGGTAGGAATAACTAGAGATGCTACATGCTGATAATTTCAGTGAACTGTGTAACTTGGAAAAGGTGATTTAAATGACTAAATTAGGGTTGTGAGTCCAGTTTATCTTGCTGCAGTTAAAATGACATCTTCTCTTAGTTGTATTTGCAAGTGTGAACTTTCAACAGATAACTAAAGAGTATTCTAAAAATAAGCTAATTGTGGTGTGGGTCTCTCCTTTGAACTGTTCACTGCTTTTATACTGGTTTTCTCCTCGACATAACCCAAAGAAAAACAGAAAAAACAGTAAGGCATGAAGGAATATCCAGAAAAACATAACTGTAGTCTTGCTTACAGTTTGGACCAAGAGCTTGTAGTAATACCAGTAAGTGTGGTTTTGTAACAAAAATGTGTTAAAGCTTTTTACGGAATGGCTGGTTGTCCCCTGCAACTGCAAAGATGTGTTTGTAATCATGCTAAATTTTATGTAATTTTAATAAGAATACTGTGCTCTAGAAGTAGAATTGGATTTGTTAGCGTGATTCTCCTGTTATCTTAAGTG
Organism: Falco cherrug; assembly: GCF_023634085.1. Lineage (NCBI taxonomy): Eukaryota > Metazoa > Chordata > Aves > Falconiformes > Falconidae > Falco > Falco cherrug. Next base: position 12,264,882 of record NC_073710.1, on the reverse strand, counting down.
GAGAAGTAGCTATACTACACAGTGGAATGCAAAATCGTCAAAAGCGTGAGATATATATATATTAACCAAGGTGGAGAACCAGGGTAACATGGTTGTATTACCTTGCATAACTCTGTAAGAGTACTGTGGTGTTTAGTATGGATATAATAGTTGGGCTTCTTTTGTTTCTCCTAAATATGCCTACACTTTAGGAGTCAAAGTAATTCTCCCCATTATATGTGTGTTCTGAAGAAAATGCAAACATTTTGTTTTTACTAACTGACTAACAGTTTTGGCTCAGACATTTGACTGTCTAAATGCAGGGCATTTCCAAAGGCCTTTTTGTTTCCCATTTTGGATCGCTTTTATCTGACTTTTCTCTCTTTTCATGTGCTAAGATTAGTGCTAAGGAATTAGCTGAGCTAGGAACAGAAGTGAGTCTTGTTTATAGTCTAAAGTTGACTTATAACTTCGGATATGTCAGAGGTGTTCCCATTTTCTGGTCAAATTGGTTTCAGACCAAGGGAGCTTCCTGGGTTTTGTGTTTTCCTGTTACATTCCCTTCCTTTCAGTCTCCCTCCTTGTCTTAAATACAGTAAAAAATCTGTTCTCCTTCATATGCATCTGTAAGAAATCCTGCAGCAACAGGCCAAAAGAAGCTTTCATTAGAAGCTCAACTGTATAGCAATAGCTTTGGCTTTCACACAAAATTAATATAAAAATACTTTGAACCTTCTAATAATGCATGGATCCGTTCAGATTTTAACAAATGTACATTCCCTGCTTGTCTTTTCTTGACCAAAGGAATATTTTCTTCTAAGTATCAGAATTTAATTTTCATTGTGTATTGCCGCTTTTTAAAAAAAGGATCCTTTTGTAAGCTTTTGTAGTTTGATGAACCAAACCATGGCCACCTTCAATGAAACATTTTATTCAGAGCTATATGTCTGCCTGGATTATGGTGAACAGCTCCCCTTTCTCTCTCTCTCAGCTCCTTACTCTCCTGGTATAGTGCTTCAAGGAGACATTAAAGTCTGTGGCAAATTCCAAAGACTTCTGAAAATTTTTCCTTCCTTTTGTTGGTCCCCTAGCCCAAGTTTTGCTGAACTTGTGTTATTCAGTTGACAAATTATCCTTGAAGTTTTCGCCGATATGTGCATTTCCTGGAGCCATGAATTGTGTGGCTCTTCTGCCAGTTCAGACTGAATTGCTCCCATCCCTCTCCTAGCTTCTAACCATCCTGGCCAACTCACATTGGTGCCTGGCTGCAAGCTGGTTTCAAGGACTTGGATACTGTATCTGGATTATTCAATGTCTGCTCTGGGGATAGGATCTAAGGTATTGTAGAAGCTGTGTCATGCAAGTTGGCTGCTAGAAACTCCCTCTGTTACTCTTCTGAGCTACTTATTAGGGCTGCTATACAGAAGTACACTAAGAAATGTTTCACTAAAAAGGTACTGGAAATTTGCATTGTTTGCCTGAGACATCTGATTTCTCTTCTTTGGATTTGTGGAGATTATAAACAACACAGAAAACTATTATAAGACTATGTCCTGTCTTGCAGACATCCCTTTAGCCCAATTCCACCTCCAGATGTTTGATTTCCACTATGGTCTATGACCCTCTGATTTCTCCAAGCAATTTCTAAGCTTCTTAAGTCCTTGCTGCTGATAATCTGTGTTTCCAAGGTCTGACTTGGCAAGAGCTTTCTTGGCCTGCCCTGGTTTTTTGGTGTTGGGTTTTTTGGGTTTTTTTGTCATGACATCCAGTTTTTGTCATTGAAGTTGCTGGTTTCCTCGTTAATCTTTTTGGCATATATGTCTGCTTTTGTTGCAGCTGGGACACTGCATGTTTGCTGATCCAAAGATACGTCATTTACAAATCATCCCACCCCTGCATGTTGCTTTTTTTTTTCCTTTCCTGAACTAACTCTTCTTGATACTTAGTTGCATTGGCCATTTTTTCAATGAGAAGTGTTGGATTTCAATCCAACTTCTTGGTTCAACAGAAATACTAGCTCATAATTTCTCTTTGGAAATTGGATCTTTTTAATAATACCCTTTTGATCTGAGCAGGAGGTCAATTTAGAGAGTAGTGATGGTTATTTTCCTTAAGAGAAAAAGTTGATGGAAAAGCTTAGTGTTTCTGTGATCAAGTACTGTTTGTTGTATACAGAGAAACAGCTCTTATACAGCTTTCATAAATGTGAAAAAGCTTGTGCTCATAATTGCAAATATTTTTCCGCCAGCACTTTGTTCAAGAGTGTTTTCTTTAAACTTGTTCTCTGTCTCACATTGCCAGGGCTTATTTGGACTTCTTTGCTTGTTTTCAAGCCATAGCTGAATCGACTTTTTTTCAGATGGCAGGATTAGCTTAAGTTATCAAGGCCAAGCCCACATTTGCCTCTTCTGTACTGGTATGGCTGGGGTTTTATATTACTTTTACTTTGGCAGAGGGAAAATGAGCAGTTTTGGAATTACGTTATTTTTGCATTGTATATGTTCTTTGATTTGCTCCTCCATGCAGCCATATTAAAAAATCCTTTCCAAAAAATAGGAAAACATATTTTATAGAAAAGTGGATGAGCAGGCACTAGACATCCTCAAATAATATTTCCACCAATTGTGTAGCTAATTTTCAGACTGAGATTACACAGTAGCCTGAGCTAATCTGACTGTGATCACTATGTCAATCCCTAGTAGTGCATTCCCGCCACTACCCTGTCACTGGCTCTGGCTCTTGTTGTACCTGTTGTGCAGTACCCTGTGCTAACCATTCCATTTGACAGTTTGGCAGACAACTAACCTAACAACAACAAAAAGTGAGTAGTTTCAGTTTAGCGTGTTGAAGTAGTTTGGCCTAGAGCCTGGTGAGCACTGGAAAAGGAACTTACAAGGAAGAGACAGCAAACTTGAGATCACCTGCTCTTCATTTGCTTTCCTTTTGGTACCTTTCTTGTCGTCTTGTATTTTAGATAATCTGCTAGAAACACAGCTTCCTCTGTAGCAGCCGACAGCTCATCAGTAATTCAGCCTGCTTATTATTATAATGTGGTTTAGATCAAGAGTGAAAGAGAAGGGGTAAAGAGAAATCAGATACCTTTGGAAGAATTCAGCTTCTCTGCCTTGCAGAGTTGAAAATACTGCCTTTGCAGAATTTTATAGGATTTTTTTTTTCATTTATTTAATGATACTAGACAAAATTATTGGATATCTTTAAAAATTACTGCTTTTTGGAATTTAATACATGATTATCAAGTTTGGTGCTTAGTAATCCTGAACGATGTGCATTTAGCAGCAGTACTGTCTAATTCTTATTTGCTGTGTGGGTCTTGATAATGCTTGTATCGGTACACAGCAGTGGATGGCAAAGATAGGATGATGGATGACATATACAGGAAGGGGAAGACAGCAAACTTTTAAGGTCTTTAGTCTATATCCTTAAGCACGTCTAATGTCAGAATAAAAGTAATAAATTCTGAGTTGCTTTTGTTTATCTTAAGGATTTTGAATCTATTCAGTTCACATTTTCAAACTTTTTTCTTGAATTGCAAGTCTTTTAAGAATTAGGATTAAAAATTGTTTTTGTTCTGAAATAGATATTTTCATGTAACTTTAAGAGTTAAAGCTTTAAGAAAAACCATTCGCCACCACAAGACTTGGTCAGGTAGCTTTACAAGTTAAATATTTGTAGTGCTAAGGTGGCATGAATGCAGAATTTGCATATTGCAAAGTCGCTCATTTTTTACTATGGAATTAAAGTGTAGAGGTTAAATGTAAGTATTTTTCTGTATTTAATAATAATAATAATTAAATAATTTGGCTTTCCATCAAGACCTATGGCTAGTATCCCAAAATACATAAATATAGAGTATATGTTTGAAATATCTGAGGGTATAATTTGTTTAAATATCAAGTGAAAGCCCTCTCCTGGTACTTGCTGGCACAGATGGTTTTTGAATACTGAGCTTCCAAAGGCAGCTTCAGGGCTAGTTCAGTGAATCACCGCTTATAGAAGACAGTCATTTTAGGGATAAGGGAAAAACCTCTTTCTCACATAGTGGAAGAGCAGTCATCTTAAGAATATTCAACAAATTATCCTAAACGCCATGGTCCAAAATTTGCAGAACCATATGTTAGGCCAGCGCTCAAGGGAGATCTGATACTTCGTGTCTTCTCTTATCCAGTGTATTCCAGCCATTATATTAGTCAAGAAAGATAATATTCTGGCAGACCTGGAAAGTCCCAGAACTACTACAGTAAAAACAGGGATGTTTTGTGTAGAGAAAAGCTAATTACTAAAGTGATTGTGAAATGTATTTTGGGTACAAGGCAGCACATTCTTTAATTAAATTCATCTTTTAGATGATATAATTTGAGCATTTTAAAGCTGTTTTCATGTTAAGGTTTTGTATAAAGCATGATTAAGATTCTGGTCTGAGACTTGGAAATCTGTGTTATACCAGAGAATTCCAAATGCAGACATAGAAAAGTTACTTAATATTCCTCTCTAGCAGATCTTTATGCTACTAGTAGTTCCTAATTTCTGTGTGGAAATGTAAGGATGAATTCATTATTATATGGGGAAGCACTTGGTTGCTGTGACATAGTTGGAAAAAAGTACTTTTGGCTACAATATTTTTTTAGTTATCCAGGACTGAATGTGAATAATTTGTTTGCACGCATTACAGCTGCCATTCTCGCTTTCTGCTTGGGTTATTCATAGACATTTCGGCAACCCCTGCAATTATTCCTCAAACCCTTGGTTAATATTTTAACAATATTAAAAAGACATCAGGATACTAGGTAATTTTCTCTTTGGAACGTGTCAGACGTGATATAAAAGTATGATGGAGCTGTCTCCTTGGAAAACCTTGTTTCCTTCCTTTCTTGCACTTTTAGAACAAAAATAGATGTATAGTGTGTCTTGCAGAAGGCTTTGTTATGGAAGGGTGGTACACTGGGTTCTCTCCAAAGTGTCTACTCAAGGAGTATCTTGCAGAGTTAGAAGTTCATGAATCAGCCAACATAACTGTGAGGCATAACGGCTTCTGACGGATCTGAAAGAATTAGAACCAATGAATAGTCTTTTATTTTGGGGAAAACCAACAGTCAGTGGGATTGCCATGCTTTGAGCAAATCTCTAGGCTATTCCCTCACCTTTTTGGAACTAAAACAATTGTATTCCATCCACTTTCAAAGATCCTTGGAATGACTTGTTCTACAACTCAAGTCTCAGCTTGGTCTTCATACTGTATAGCTGGCTCTTGATACATTACTTTTTGTTTTAAGTGGTCAAGATATGTTTAGAAACCACTGGAATCTACAAATCCTTTACACTGGTTAAGCTTGAATTATATGAAAGCAGATACAATAGACCAGAACAGCTTTTGCAAGTGTTAATGGTTGAAGAAGGTAAAGCTTGCTTTTTGTGCTTTTAAACCTGTAGATTAACAGCAGAACAGGAGGAATTTTTATGATTTATTCTATCATTGCCTTTTCAAGCACTCTTTGCTCCATGTGTTGCTGACATGATAGAATGCGGTGGTTGTCTCAGACGTGTTTTGGTGTATTGCTGCTGACAGTTATAATTTCATTTGAGGTATCCCAAAACGATCAGTTAAATATATGGGTTTGAATTTTCAAGGAGACAAAAATTAAGGAATCTGTCCTTATAATTTTTTAATGGAATTACATGGATATTACTTTATGAATCTTGGAAAATCTCAGATATAGCTTCAGCTTCTCTGACTTGTTTTACTTCCTGTTTTCAAAAGTCAAATAAATATTGAAGTAGTTCAGAAGTTAATATCTATTTGAAAAATCAGTCTTATGGAAGATTGTATAGATGGTCTCCTAATAAACAATTGCACCTATTTTTCTTATTCTTAAATAAATAAGAATTTAATTTAAAAATAAATTGCCCCAATGATTAATTTATGTTTTTAATAATTCCGTTTCAAACTGTGTTAGCCCACGATGAACACGTTCTATTTTTTTGTAATTCTAGTTTTATTTTGTGAAACAAGATTTGTGAACATTAATGCATTTTACAGACTTAGCAGTAGAAAGTAGGAAGGCATTAAAGATGATGTGTAATGCTATGTTTACGGTGATGATTAATAATTCTAACTTGGAGTGAATGTATAGAAATACATTTCTGTGCCTGTTGCAGACAAGCAGGAATACAGACAGTGAGTCAGGAGGCAGTAGAACAATTTTGCATGGATCTCAGTTGACAGGAGGAAAAAGCCAGGCAGCAATGCAAGAAAATAGAAAGTGGCTCTGTGCCAGCAAAAACATTCCTTTTTTCTAGTAGAACAGGTTTGCATACTGCATGTATTCCTTTGATCTATGTAACACAAAATATTCTGACAGAGGTTCAATGATATTAATCATTTTTTCCTCATTGGCCAAGACAAATTTGATTTTTACTTCATTTGGAGATGGAAATGGTAGTTGATCCCACCTGACTGCATGTTGATCTAGCACACAGAAGGAGACCATCAGAGCATTTCTTTTTCTGCTTTTCAAAGGTTTCTTACTGGAGTCTTAAGTAATGTTTTGTTTGTTAAAAAAGGAAGAAAAATTACTGCATTTTTTAAAAAGAAAATAATTCTATCAATGTGGTAATGTTAAATACAATCTTTTTATTTATGAGTACTTTATAAATATAGTGTGTGCAGCTTATTAACATGGAAAATGAGAACTTGGCAAAATGACTTCCGAGTAGTTAATAGTTCATCCATTATTTGTCAATCCCTATAGAGGTCTGCTGCTGTTACTGTGAAAGAGTATTGGTTTTCTTTTGCAAAAGGGAGCTACCTTGAGGATTTGTGGGGACAAAGAGGGTATGTGAGCTTGCTTTTTGGTTTTTGTTCGGGTTTGGGTTGGGTTTTTCTGTATTTTCAGTTATCTCCTCCATTTGTCATCCAGATTTTCAGACACTGAAGGATAAAATTTGTTTTGCAGCCTTTTTTTCTGACACTTGCAATTCCAGAATTTTTATTTCTTCTGGCTAAATAAAACTGGTAAGACTAAGAGAAAGAAAGTCTGAAAGGGTCTAGCTGAGGGTTTTTCAAAATTGATTTGAGTCTCTCCATTGACTTCAGAAGATAAGGCCCAAGGTGCTATGACATTTTTAGATGTCAGGGAAAATAATTTTTAAAACCTGACCAGAAAATTTCCAAGGTGTAAGTTTTCAACACATACATGGATTTAGACTTGTATCTTAAAGTGGCAATGTTTCCCTTGTAATTGATACTCCTCTAGAAGAGTCAGATGAATCATCAAATAGATTAATTTCCTTCTCCCTTCCATCCCATTCAGCGCCAGATAAATTTTGTGGATTTTTTTTTTTTTTTTTGCCTGAAAAATATTTTACTGAAGCTAAGGGTTTGAAAAAGTCTAAAGAACTTAAAGTTTATTAGGATGCCTATTCTTGGATATTTTCAGCCTGATTCTTTACAGGAAGTCACGTTGGTCATACAGAGAGTGACAATTAGGGTAACCGTGAATTTAACATTTTAGTTTACCCTGAGCCTTTAGGCAATCAGGCTTGAACTTCAAGGGAATCCTATTGCCAGCTTCTAACGTAAACACCTTAACTAGAAGTACTGAACAGAACTTTTTGTTACTTTACCTGATGTAAATTGTAGAATCAAACCATCATCCAAGTCCTTCTCCACACACTCACCCACCCCAAACAACAGTATCCAAACTTTGCTTCTGTTAAGTCTTGACTATTTCAGAGAGCCACTTCCCATGGATAATTAAATGTGTCTGGGGATCTCTTTTACATTTCATAAATAAGATACAGAGAAAACAGTTTGGAATAATCAGACAAGCTCCTCTTTCTTGAAAATGTGAAGTTATCTGCACAAGCTTTCTGATGTCTTACAGGAGCTCTGTATTGATGCTCCTTAAATGGATCTTGCCACCACTATGTATTATGCTACAGTTGAATGTTGCCTTACATTATTCTGTTGACAAGGGAGAGGTTCTTGAAAAAAAAAAAAAGAAAAAAGAAAAAAAAAAAGCCCAACACATAAACATTTCATTCAGAACTTGCTGTCTTTATGTGTAGTAAAAAATTAGCCCTTCATTTTAACTAGCTTGAATTGGGAAAAAAAAGCTCATTGTGTGAGAGGAATGAAGACAGGCCTTTCATGGTTTTCTTTTACCATATACAAGTCTTCCGAGATTGTACTGTAAATCTGAATGGTTTCTTTATCAGTTTGGGAGTATTTCATGTGTACATATTATTCATATGTATATGTGCACAAATTTTGCAAGTCAGTTCTTTATTACGGGTTTCATAGCTGATGTCGTTATGAAATGACACAGTATCAGCAGTTTGTGGTGCAGGAAAATTAATTGTGATGAACTTTGCTGTACAGTGAAGATGATGTATTTTTAGTCCCTATGATCTTTCTGTATTGTAAGAGTATTTTGACTAGTTTAATTTGGAAATTAATGTTCACACTTCTTCTGCATATGTGGACCAGTCTGCTACCATCCACATACCTCTTTCAGAATTTGGCTGAAATTTGCCAATGATAAAATTTAGAAGTGTTGTTCAAATAATTAAAGTTTGAGCTGAAAGTAGCCTTTCAACTTTGTTAAAAGATTGTTTACAAGTTTACATGAACAGCCTTTCTTTGTAAGAGAGATAGCAAAATGGGTCCTGTTTGGCCACATTCACAACAAGTTAAGCGTTTCAGCTCCAAACCTGCAAGGACATGTGCACATGCTTAACTTTAAGCACAGCAGTTAGTTTGTTTGAAGTTAGTAACATGCCTTGTGTAGAACATTAATTACATGCAATAAGCTTTTTTGGATCGCTATGTATGTCAGTGTTCCTGTCAACCTTCTTGTATTTCCTACTGCGTGAACTTGGGCTTGTGAATTCTTAGCTGATTCTGATGTAGGAAATGCTTTTTTTTTTCCCCCCCTTTTTTTTCAACAATAAAAGCAGGGTTTTCTTTCTAGAAATTGGTATATTGCATGCTCATGTCTCATGTTATTTGACCACAAAAGTCTTTGAGACTATCACTGGGTGTTAAATGCAGGCTTATGAAGTTTCCCAACATATCTTGAATATTACAGGCTGGTATATGGCTTTCAAAGAAATAATATAGTAAAACTATCTGATAGTGGGATCTTCGTCTTGGTGTTCCTTTTGTTACATACTCTGTTCTAGTGAGTGACTAGGAAAAAAGGGGGTTTTGTTTTTGTTTTGCCTGGAGTCAAACAGGAGCATGCTGGTTAAAGGGATTCTGTGGGGGAGTTGGGCTGGAGAGTGCCTGAGGGAACTCGGAGAGACATCTACCACCAGCAGCTTGTCTGTGCTAGCTAATTATAGCTAGGGTACTGTTTACTTTAGTGGTATACTCCTTATTTATTAGTTACTTAGTTACTGCTTGCCTTGAAGTTACAGGCTTGCAGCCAGTTCCTGCAGGGGAGGTGCAATAGGAAGGGAAGGGCATCATGCAGTACTGCAAATCGCAGTGCCCCAACCTTGGCATGTTTTTTTACAATGTTGTGGCTTTTTGTTGTTTTTGTTGTTGTTGTTGTTTTAATATAGACAATGGGAGACGTGGTCAAAAAGCAAAGCAGACAAGCTAAAAAATGGCAACAAGGAAATTTTTTACAGTCTAGAGGGACTGTGGTGATAACATTCTTGTGAGTATCTCCATGATCTATCAAACTAGGTTTTTTCCTTCATTTTCTTCCTATCTTTGGAGTAAAATCTTACTTTTTGTTCTATGTGAAGTTACATTGATTTGAATAAAATTATTTTTATACCTTTTTTGACTGATACCACTTTGCAGGAATCTGGAGTTAATTTTGTAGGCCAGTTTCGCCAACTGGTAAGTTAGTTTCATATTAGCACTTTTCCAAGCGTGAGTGAATCCAAACACATATTTCACATAGTTAACTAAAACTAAGTTAAACTATTATAAAGATTGTGCATGGAAATCCTTGGTCATTTTAAGAGTTCAAGTCCTTAAAAGTCAGACTTCTAGGCCATTGTATTGCTTTGGGAAATCTTACCCTAATTTACCCTCTCGGATTAATGAGAGCTTTGAGCAGGGCCTGTGGATTAGCTATCTGAAGGAGATAGTATAGTAGACCTATTTCCACTACAGGTTTTGCTGTTGCTTTTGTTATTCTGTTTGTAGTCATCTCAGTATAATAAGTATCTCGGCAAACGAAAGGGCAAAACAGTATTTTATGGGGAGGTGAATGAAGAGAATGATGAGGTTTTCTGCTGCAGCTGGTTTGAGAAGGTAGAAGGTATCATAAATAGTGATTTCCATGCTTTAGCAGCATGGAAATAGTATTGGCCCAAGCTGTAATTATCAATAAGAGAGATATTTCTCTAGTCTTTTTGAGCACGACAGTCTCTTGCAGAGCCAGGAGCATAACAAGAGCTGAACCTCTGTATGATGGACCAATTACTGAACAATTTAGAGGAAGCTCTGTTAGGAGAATGAGCATACTGTAAGATCCATAAAAAAGGCAAAGTTTCTATCTCTAAAGGAGAAGGCTGGGAATAAATGGAGCACAACAGGTTAAACAGCCTTGGCCAAAGAAGTGAGTACCCCTAGGCAGACCAGCATCTCTAATCAGTGGTAGTGGTACTAGCTCTGAGGGGAGGGAAATTCAGGCTGGTGCTCTCATGTAACATTAAAAAGGACAAGCAGTCTGTCAGGGGAAACAGTCATTGGTGTGGGATTTCTTCTCTTGATCAAAAAGACAGCAGCACTGCAGCCTGCTTCATCTATAGGGGAGGTGTTGGCAGAGAGCATTTTTTTCCCAGGCCATATCACTGGTCTGTGATACAGTTTTCCCAAGCCGTAAAGGAAGCCACCTACATTTCTCTCTCTAGCAAGTTTTCATTAATCTTTCTTTTTCTTCTTTTAATTTGTTTTCATTTTTATGGTATCACAATTTAAAAAAAAAGGTTTTAAGAAACATCTTTACAAAGCAGAAGTTGAGCTAAATCTGATGGACCTGGAAAATATGCCTGGTGCTTGTCTCCAAAACCAGAATTAATTTTCTCATCTCTATAAGCAATTCTTTATGAATAACATAAAATGCAACTTCAGTACATTGTTTCTTCTTCCATCCTTTAATTGAGCTTCAAATTACAATCTTCTCAACCTTTTTTTTTTTTTTTTTTCCCCTGGACAACACTGACAGCCGTAAGTTTGTTGCCTTTTGGTAAAACTTACATTGCAGAAAATTCTTTTATCAAAAGTTATTATCCTCAACTGTAGCTACAGTGAGATGAGATGAATTTTATGCTGCTGTTGACTTAGCTTTGATCTTACTAAGTAACAGAACAAATCTCTAATGAAGAACCGCAGATATTGTTACTAGCATTGTTGTCAGCTATTCAGGTAGTCAAAGTAATAATAATTGCCAGTGATGATGATGAGGAGGGAAAAATCAAGTATTCTTTTCATTTTATAATATACCTTAAATAACTTAGAACCAATATGGAAGGGCTTCCAGAAGAAGAAAAATAAATAAAAAGTAGGTTTTCTCTGTTTGAAGAAAGTGTAAATAAAAATTGCATCTTTGGAAATATTTCATGCCAGTGTCTCATTTCTTGATTGAGAACCTAAAAGAATAATTATTCTATATACGTCAAGAAGTACTTTGAATCTGAGTCTTTAATTAATTACTACTTAGTATTGTGAGATGGTCACTCATTTGATGAGCTTACCTGTAATGGAATATGTTCTGTGGCTTTTCTTGGTTAAAAAAGAGAAGAATTACAACAGGTGATCTGATCTCATCCCAGATCACAATTTTGAGTTTTGAGCATTCGTCACTGTTCAGATCACTTAAGCAATAATACGTCGTTTTAAAAACTTAATGAAGAGCATCCAGAGTAAAGTCTTGAAGGAATAGGCTAGAGTCAACTTTGTTTATGTTGACTCTGGTCTTCACATAACCAAATCTATAGATTGTGTACATTGTACATTTCAGTTTGACATCTGATCAGTTTTCAGCAATTAATTAAAATTCAGAATGCTTAATGAACATTTTAATGCTTTTCAGTTGACATTCTTCATACGCGCTCCAGCATTCCAAGTGTCTTTAGAAGTCTCTACCTAGATCTAGTTTGTGGCCCATTAGTTGCTGTTATTCACAGTATTTATTTTAGCTATAGTGATTAATAAGTCAGTTTGACCTATTGGGATTTCTTTTCTACAGTGCCATATATTAAAAATGTAATGTAATCCATAATTCAGCTTGTTCAGCCTATGTTGAGCAGCAAATCCTGGTTGGTCTGAAGTCAAATGCATTTTTTACACAAGCGCTACTGAGATGCAAGGTTTCCTGGACTTCAGACAACTTTTAAAAGGTTATATATTGCCTTATAAGCCACTTATCCTGGTGATGATCAAGGCCAATTACTTTTTAACATAATTTTTTATATTTCTGCCTTTGCTATATAAGAATTGCATACTGCTGTGGTAAATTTATTAATTTGTACTAAGTGCATGCGTGGGAGTTAGCAAAGCTGTGTTTCTGCTTGTGAAAATGTCTCCTCAACTACAGATTCTATAAAATTGTATTTTTGCTTTTCTTATTTAAATTATTAATTTAACATAAGTCTTCCCATTTCAAAATAATTAACAAGGCTGTATCATCTCTAACTCACTTCTGATTAGACTATATATTGAGTCATTGCTTTTTAAGTTAAACATGTAATCATGTAAACCTTAACAAAAGTTATACACTTTTTTAAGGCTTTCAGAGGTACGTTTTTATCTCCAGGATTCAATTGGTATATCTGAGTAGCTCTTTTCTGAAGAATTCTGGTTTGCCCTGAATTTCTGATACAATTTTCCTCCAGAAAAATAAAACAAAACGCAACTCATTATAGCTTTTTCTACCCTCTCTGCTCTCTCCCTCTCAAGACAAAGCTACCTGACTTATGTCTGGTTAGAATGAGCATCACGTAAAACAGACAAATCAAGCTGTGTCAGTTTAATCCTCCTTAAGCGGCTTACACTCCAGTTGCATAGAAAGACACCATAACATGGAGAAGTTGTTCAGAATTGACACCAAACTAGAGATTGCGTATCAAAGAAAATGCTTTACCTACCTATTCTGAAGTCTACCCTTTGGTGTGAATTGTTCTTCTAGATCTGATAATAGAACACTTCTGGCTGGCTGTGCCGTATCATCTTGACATTTGGAATACAGATACATGAGAAGCATGTCATGTTAACAGAACACTACAACAGTCATACTTTGTCTCAATTGATGGGGGAATTGCAGCATACAGAGTAATTCATGTTGACAGTAAGAACTTGCAGATAGGCAGCCTAAAATGGTGAAATCATTATAGAAATTTATTTAACTGGTTGAATGGCCATAGCAGATTGCTTGAGCCAGCCAAATCGAAGAGTCTCTGAAGGAGGTATCTTCTCTACTACAAGATTAATTTGAGTTTGGCTTATATATCATTGGAATACATATATTTTTATCTTTTAATACATATGCTAATATCAAAGTTCATAGTAATTGATAAAATATTAAGTACATCTTTTCATGACTGTTGTTCAGACATATAAAGGTATTCTTTCCATGGTTAAATTTTGAGGAAAAATACTGAAAAGGTGGCAACTATATAACTGAAAATAAAACCATTTAATTCTTCTTTATATTTCATTCTCCTTGGAAGAATGTGTTAGCAATTTAATGAATAGTATAGTTTCACATCCTGTTTCAATTAATTCACAAAATGTTTTCCATTTGCTTGTTCTTCTGTGCTTTTAAATCTCTTATCCGTGACAAAAATCAGGTTTTTGTCTACAGAAATTGGATAAAGATGAGAGTTTACAGGAGGAGCTGCCTTAAGTATTTAAACAGTACTTACTAAAGAATCTCTTTAAGTTTTATTTTCTGTTTATTTTTTTCTTTTGCAAGCTGGTTCTATACTTTTCCCGTTTACACTTTAAGAGTATAAATTATTTTTATGTGTATTAGCTGCATCGTTATTTTACTTAGTTAAAAGAATGATGTGGCAACCTGGGGTCGTAAGTCTAATGCAGTGGCATCCCTAGGTGAAGAACAAGAGGGATGATTTTTTGTCACTGCATTTTTTTTGCAGGTGGAGCCAGCTCCTTCTGTCCAAGTGTGACAGTCTATCTTCCTGCAGGTTTTGTTCATACCAGGCAATGGTGGCCTTGAACAAGAGGGAAGACTGTTGGTCTGGCAGTATTTTTAATGCATTATTATGTTTCTCTGAAGCACCTGATTCCACAGTCAACCCAGTGTATTTATTATTAGAGGCAATTGACTATGAAAGGCTTAGGATTCTTGATTTAAACCAAACCTAACTGATCACCTACATTTATGTATTTTCTTAGAACTTAATTTCAACAAGTTTTAGTCATACCCTCTAGGATCTCTGTAATACAATTCTGTAGGTACAGCAAATTCTTTAAATCGCCGTTAGCAGCGGAGCACACAGGCATGTTACAGACTTAAGCACGAGAGACCTAAGTCTGTAGAGAGAAATATGCTTTGAGTATTATCCATATATATAAAAAAAAAAGATATCCCAAACTTTGCATTTAAAAATATTTCTCTAAAGTGTCTCTTTCAGTATAAATGCTGATGTGCATTGGCATTAAACAATTGTAAAGGGAATGCTCTGTAGCCCAGTAGGATGGGAATTCTTCCATTGTCAGTCTGGCTCTGCTTCTGTCTGTGGCTTACTTAGTTGACTTTATCTTATGTGCTCTTATCTTCTTCATTGCTATTCATAACCCATACTTTTGTGAAGATGGGCCTTTATTCATAAGAAATATTTGCCAAGTTCCTTGTTCCTTTATGTAAAGGAACAATAAATACTATTTGAACATATTTACCTTTGATTTGTTTTCATTCTCAGTGTAATTATGTAATGTGTATTTTAGACACCTATGTCTGATTCTTGTCTTGTATTAATTTGCCTTTGCATGTTAACAAGCATGAAAAGAAAGAAAGCAAAACCAGTACTGCTTTCTAGGTACAGGGATGTTTCAGGCTATCCATATGTTCTGGTGATAGGACTGCTTTAGAAGGTCATAGCCAGGTGGTTCTCAGTTTCTGGATAATTGAAGAAAGTCACCTTCAAAGAGACAGAAGATTAAAATTTTGCAAGTCCTCAGCTGTATATGACAAGAGGTCTCTGACATTTGACTCCACTTCTTCCCATTTTTCCACAAACTCCTGCTGTGTTTAGTGTTTAGCAGGGGGAGAAAAAGGTTGATTGCACAGTGAAGTTAGGTTGTGATAAGCAAGTGGAGAGCATAAGGTACAGTTTTCAGTATCTTCTGGTAACTCACATAAATTCTGTTGAATAGGAACTAAAATCTTCTGAACCTCTTCCTTTAGTTAATTCAACCAGTTGCAGTTGAGCTGAGCTATGTGATAGGTAAGGGAGACGTAATTACTAAGAATTCACAAAGCAGACGAACAGTGCATGGATTTGGGATTGATATTCTGATACACTGCTGCACAGGTACTGTTTAAGGTTACCATTTCTGATTGAAGTCTCTTTCGCCTTTGTATGAAAGCAGCATAATTAATCAGGCTGTAATGAATTCAGGTACTGCCAGTTTGTCACCTCAAGAGAGAAGTTACCAGAGCAGGCTGAAATCCAATTGAAAAGATGGTCACAATTAGTATTTAGTATTTAAAGAACTGTTCTAACATGTGTAGTGTAACGGTAGACACCTTTTGAGAAGGTTGGGATATGTGTGTTGTATGGCTTGAAACAGACCTCCAAAAATAAATGGAAGATGATCCAAAATTCTCCTGCAAATTTAAAATGAAAAAAAAATACTATTTTGCAATGCATTTTACAGATTGGAAAGAGAATATCTCATATCTAGGTAAGGAGTCTGCAGCTGTAAATGTTTCCTGATTTCTTTTTGTCTTTATTAACAAAAATCTCACCTCATTTCACTGTGAAAGTTGAGTCAGGCATAATCTATTCACTCAAAATCAAGAATCACCAAACAAAACAATGTTTTGGCTTGTGGGGTTTTTTTTCTTAGTGATCTCTTAGAAGTGTTATTTGAACACTGTGATGTTTTTGGTGCTGTGCACAAGTTACAGGAGATCTGCATCATTATTTTTGGTGCTGTTTTCAAATGTCAGTGGTATTATAAGTCCTATCTGTAGTTCAGCAGGAAAATTCCATGGGTGTTCTTGTTGAAAAAAAACCACTATCTTTTAGGCATTGATTTATTTGCTTAGGTGATTTTAAAAATACTTTAAAATATGTTATTGGGGAAGACAGTATTTTAGCAGTGACTCTTGTAGGGCTTCAAAAGGACAAATCACGGTGTAAGCAACTACACTAGCTGCCATCTGTGTGACTTCTTATGGAGGTCACCACCATGAAGTTCTGATGGTGGAATGGTTTGTGCAAGTGCACTCACTTTATACGAAATCAACTGGATTATTCTAAATAATGTAAATAGGCGGTATGGGTTCGATGGGCTGATATTGCCTGAAGTGAATTAGGGAGAACTCACACGAGCTACTGCGCTGGCAGATCTTCAGGATAATAACTTCAGCAGGGGGCAGTGAGGAGCAGCTGGGGGGCATAAAGCCTTTGATCAGCACAGCTGGATCCAAAGCTAACATCTGTCTATAGTCTTAGACCCAACACTTTTGTTAATACTGTGAGCTGTATTTGCATTTGTTAGATTATTTTGGTAACTACTTTCCTGTCTCTAGTGTTCCATTTCTTTCCATAATCCCCTCTCACAGCAAAATCAGTATTGGCAATTCAGAAGAAACAGAACGATTATCTTCATGTAACCCTTTAACAATTATTAACTTTCCTATACTTTTCTAGCAATGGTTATATGTGCAAGTCTCAGTAAAGAGCAGCTGTGAAATTAAAATACAGGAATTACAGAAAAGCTGTTTACTTGCACTGCAGTTGCCAGCAAAGAGCACATATGCAAACTCTCTCTCTCTCAGAACTGATGAGGAGTCATCCGTGTGCCCACATACTTGGGTATTTCGGGTTCCTACAGACATAAAGCTCCTGTGTGCCTGTGAGGAAGTGAATGGCTGATGGGAGGACAGGAGGTACGAATTTACAGGCCAGTGCATGCTTGACCATAACTGAGTTGATTATTAACATCCTTGCAATAATTTAATGACAATTTAAGGAACACAAGGAGGACAAGTACAGATTAAAAAAGTCATGTTGTAAGGTAGCAGTCTTGGTATCTGTTAAGCTTCCCTGCATACACTTAACCATGTCTTTCCCTTTCCTTACATGTTCTCTCTGTGCTTGAGAGAAACAAATCTCGTAAAGATCTGCTTATTTTTGGCATGGAATAATAAAGCAGACAAGTGTCACATGAATGATTGTGACACTTGTACAAATGTCTGTGAGCTCAAACAGGACAGGCAAATTATGTTTTGACCCATTAACTATAGCTGTCTTAGGTAGGAAAAAAAATGCCAATTTATCTAAATAATTTATGCAAGCACTTCAGACTTAAATATTTGGCAGAATCATACCTTCTAAGATTAATAGTTTGCATTTAAAAAGCATGTTAAGGTCCCTTGTTCCATCCTTATTTTACTAAAAAATTACAGCTTTGAGCAGATGATGGAAGGAATATCAAGCTGGGTGTTTTGATTCATTTTCATACAGATACAGACCATTTTTCCATTTCTGTTTATCCATGTAACCACAATACTGTGAAAGAAGAGAATGGCGAAGGCTTTGGATGTCTCATTCTTTGGCATTACGAGCTTCTCAAATTTCCTTTCAGCTTCTCATAGTGCTGTGTTAGGATTCTGGGATGGTAGTATGAGGTTTTCTACAACGTAGTAAATATGGCTCTCTCTCCATAAATGAATGTGGGGTGTCTTGGTTGTGGGGCTCAGATGTGATGCTGCAAATAAATTATTTATTATTATTGATGTTGAAAAGCTTTTAATTTGAAAGACACTTTTTAAAGAAACTGGACTATATAAATTCTGCCATGTCTGAAAATCATTCCAATTTATTGTTATTTCCTTTTTAGTGTAGGTGTGTATGTAGTTACATTACCATGTTGGAGTCTGATGCCATGTGAATTTTTCCAACCAGTTTCCAGTAGTCTTATGCTAGAAAGATCATTCGGTACCTCTGCGTTGCAGTAACTCAAGATCCCTACCTTTTGCCTTTGTTTCCTGTCTCCTTCCTTACATGTTCCTCACCTTAGCTTTCCTTACATCTTCTCTCTCTTCAAATACAGAAAAAAAAATAAAATCAAGGCGAATTTTTTTTAATGCTGGAGCTCATTTCCCAGAATTGAGACCTCACTTGTGAAATAACTTTTTGAAAAATGTTTTGATGTTAATGAATTCTCTGTTGCTTGGTTTTGATTATATAGGTGGTGATACGGTAATACAGCTCAAGAATTTAGGACAAAGAATAAAAGTTCTAAGTAGTCATGTACTCTTAATTTGAGCATTCTAATGGGTCCTCAAAGTGTAACCTTTTATTAATGAGAATATTTTGGTACAAGGTTAGCAGTCTGTAGCAAGTAATAAACAGGCTGAATGTACATTTGTGTAGATCTCTTCAATATGAACAAGGAAATGAGGTTGGATCTGCTTCGCTAGGAGATAAAAAGGCCATCTGAGTTAAAAGGCATAATAGAAGTAAAAAAGTGAGGCACAGTTTTAGAATGAAATGAGAGTGAAGACTTGGCAGATTAGGTTTGCCTTAAGTCTATGATAGTTAAAATAACCCCGTTTAAAATTTTGAAACTGTAATTTACATGTTCCTTTATTATTATTCAGATTAATACTAAAAGGGCAGAAGTCATCCAAGGAACTTAGGCATTAATTTTCTTCCCTTTCACTACTCTGCAGATCTGTTTCAAAATATTTTTCTAGTACCTTGAATTTTGTTGTTATTTTTTGTTTTTACAGGAAGTAACTTTTCTTTCTGACTGTGTATTAATGCTGCTGAGAAATAAAGATGCTTTACAAAATGCTTTCAAGCACAAAAGGAGATGGTTTTCAAGAGATTATTTTACATATTTACATATTTTACCTTAAGCATTTTGTAGTCACTGCCTACTGGTGAATGTATCAGATTTTTACACACACTTTCAAAATGAACCAGTTTTGCTTCTAAGCCATTGCAAAGGGAGGAAATGAATTCTAACTTTTTTCACTTCATTTTCACATCCTCACATTTCCTTATTTCACATGGTTTAAAACAAAATGCCTCCAGCATTATTTTTCCTTTCTCAAGAGCAAAGTGAATGTGACTTTTCTAAGGGGGTCACAGGATGCCTCTGAGGCCTGTGGGTGTTACTGGACTGCTGCCTGCTTTCAGCTTAACTGAAGGGCTTGTCATAGTTTTCATCTCCTAAGAAATTAGCCCTAGGTGCTGGCCAGAAGCAGGAGAAGGCAGCATTATGAGTCCCACGCTGGTTATTTCCCACTGACATCAAATCCTGAGGTTTTTAAATTAATCCTACACAAAGACAACCCTTCATTTTGGTGCCAGTTTGAAATTAGACTGCAATAATGACCTTTTAAAGATGTCTAGTTGTTAAGATAACCCCCTGTTGAAACTTGAAGGTAGCCATCGCACCCCACGTTGATAAGACGGTGCTGTGGCTTTAGCAGATTTTGTAAAGGTGACTGGAAGTCGTGGCCGGTGACTTGACCTATGCTGCCAACAGGAATGAAACTGATAGCTGACCAAGTCCCCCTGCCTTCTATCTCCCTAAATCTTGGTTCCAGAAGCAAACAAAGGGTCTTTATAGAGTTCCAGCAGGCAGATTAGTTACAAACTAGTAATAGAAGACTTGCACAAAAGGGGACTGACTTGGCCATCAGGAAAAGTTAATACTCTGCTCTGAGTTCGAATTGAAAGCATACCTTCTAATGCATTAACGCTGGCTGGCAACTGGAAAGGCTTGGAAAATGGAGTGGTAACAGCAACTGTTAATATAAACAAGTAAAAGAAAGTGATTTAATATATGCTACCCTCAAGTGTTACATCTGAAGTGAAAACTGGCCCAGTAGAAAATGGGAAACACAGAATAGATCTGCATAATGTACAGGAGATTTTTGTCTATTGCAATAAATAGAAATTTGTATTGGTCCTAAATTAAAAATCCTCACCTAATTGTTCCTGCCTTTTCACCTTGGGGTTTTGCATCATAAACCTGTATGAATTTACCATGTGCAAAATCGTCTTTCATTACTAGTAATAAATAGGTATGAAGCTGGAGATGGTATCTCTTTGTAGTCAAAATAGGTGTATGTAAACAAAGACGAGACACAGTGTATCTGTGAAAAAATATTTTCTTAACCATTACTCTTAGCAATTGTTTTTCTACACTTAAATTATGAAAAAAACATTATCATCATACTGTATTTCTGTTAATGATCTCTGTGTCATTTTTTGTTTGCAAAAATTGACTGTGCTCAGTTTTTCAGTGTTTTTAAATTTCACAATGCTTAAAGCCAGTTACAATTGTATAGAATATAACTTTGATTGCTGAGGCAAATTTGATTATGATTTTAACTATATGTAATATATGAAAATTTCAGCTGTTTAGCCAGCATCAGTGGCATTTTTTCCTTAGAAAACTGTAGTAGGTCCTGTAGAATGAGCACTTTTCAGCTGTTTGAATACTCTACCTTTAACTGTGTACAGTTATGTTAGTTCTGTTCATCAAAAATAGAAAATATGCATTAAACATTTTATTATTTGATGGTGTACTACACCATCTGCTGCCGTAATGCACACAACTCTTACTTGTTTTGAGAAATGCAGTGTGAAATCTTAGTTTGGATCTGTAGATTTTGAAAATGTGCAATATATACAGACGTGTAAGCATTCCTTTTTTAACCCTTAGCACTGAGATTTCAAGAGCTTCTTTACAACATTTCACAAATTAAAGGCTTATCACAATACAGACATAAGAAAAATACCCTTTATATCTTGTATTTCTATTTTGGGTATTAAAATAGTGGGATTACTTGCTTTATCAGTTTAAGGAGGTGGTAGAAAATTGAATCTCTCATTTTGTGATCATTTCGCTTCTTTAATACATTTCACCTAGTTTAGAAGTATGGATCAGAAACTCGCAAGGAAAACTGATGCCCTTTCCTGCAGCTAAATTAACAGGAATCACGTGGAAAACAATCTGAGCCTTGTATGAAAAGGGGAGCCATTAAAATTAGCCCTAAGCTATGGACTGCACCCAATATCACTAGAACTGCACTCACTGCAGATGTGGAGGCTGGCTCTCAGGCAAACTGAGCTGTGTTGTATAGCTACAATTAAAATCAACTCCTCTGCCAAAAAATAAAAGGGAGGAGGGTAGAAGGAGAACATCAAAGACAGATTGAAATGTGTAGTTAGTAATAAGAGTGGTCTCCTCTTGAACCAAGCCCTGCAGCAATTCATGGCCCCCTTGTTAATGAGAAATTTTGACCTCTGGTTTGTAAGTTAAACTTGTAATCCCAGCTAATGAAGTAAATCAATCCCAACTTCAGTCTGTTGTTCCCATTTTTCTTTCCACAGTGTGTCTGGGAGTTAGTATCCAGGTCCACAAATACGATTTGAGGAAAAAAAATTATTCTGTTGCTGTGAAACTTCTCCTGTTTTGCAGATTCACTTAAATGTAGTTAAAGCAGACAGATTATTTTAATTTGTGCACTTGTAAAATGTTCTATTAGTTTGGGTGTTTTAGAAACATTTAAATAATATGCCTGAGTATACCCTTTTTTAAAGGAAAGCTGGATTTGTAACTACCCCAAAATATTTGTCTCAGAAACAGATTTATGCTTTAGATATGTAGATCTGTTTGAAATTATTTGAGGAGCCTTATTTTAATTCTTACTATATATTTAAGGGTATACCGATCATAGTTTTGTGGCAGAAAAAAAGGTCTCCTACTGCAGTCTCAATTCTGAGAGAAAGGAGATTCACTAACAATGAAATGAATGCAAAAGCCAAGATGCTAATTTTCATAATGGGTGGATCATCCTTTGAAATACATATTTCTATGTCTTGTAAACCAGTGAGTGACAAAAAACCCAGCCCCAAATCCAGCCCAAAAGCCCTGGTAAAGCCTCTGAGCTGATTCCGTGTCACACCACGTTATTAAAGAATCTGCAAGAGATCAGCAAATGGTTTAAAAGGAGGTGAAGTCTTTGTGGCAAAAATAAAGAGATGCCAGATTCATAATGCGATCCCTTAAACGAAAACATAACCAGCTAGAGAAAAAAACCTGCTTGCTTATAGCTGCTTCACTTGCCTTCTGTATTAGTAATTGGCATCACTGGTATCACTGTGGACCCTTCTAAATGGTACAGGCTCTTTTTTGTTCTAATCTATGTTTCTCCAAAGAGAGTTTTAACATTATTTTATGGCTATTGAGTGCTACAGACACTGTTTTACAGGGGTAGAAGCTTCCTAACAAAAGATGCTATTCTAAATGAAGGGGTGTTCAAGCCTGCTTCTAACTGCAGGCAACTTACTGCATCTCCGCATGCATCTCCACTCTCCCTGGCAGCTGCAGCAGGGAGCGGTGCAGTTTTGGTACTCAAGGTTTTGGCTCTTAATGTTAGTTTTTCATAGCCATACTCCTGCAATTCGGTCTGCAAACCTTACAGCACACTACCGTCTTCTGTAGACATCACACATTTAGATTTCTGTCATGAAGAAGGAACAAATGAGCAAATGCTGCTGTATTTTATTAGATGTTATTATAGAAAAGAAAAAGTTTTTTACACCAGTGAAGTAGGAGTCTCCGGGGATTGACCCAGTTCAGCAGTTGTTTTTTCTGTGATGACCCCGGAGGTGCTGTATTTTGGTTACCTCGGGGACTGAGACTGGTCTGTTCTTTCTGGAAGTATAAGCCGTATTTTTTTTATGCCTTTAAAAAAAGGTGATTCCTGACTGGATTTGATTACTTGCTGCCAGAAAGCTGACAGTGATTTCCTCAGGGCAGGCAATTGTCAGAAGGCTGTTGGTGTACCCAGAAGGGATGCATTCCCCCAGGGTAGGGACACAAAGGCTCCTGCAGAGCTTCAGTGAATGACCCCTCATCAGCAGGTGACACCTGGCCCTTGTCTGCTCTCTCTTAACTGATGGAGACTAGGGAGCACTGAGAATGGTGAGATTCAGCCAGACTTTGAGAAAAGGCCTCTTCGGAACTGACTGTTTTGAAGCTGAGACTTGCAGTGATGGCCCCTGAGTAAGTTTCTTTCAGCCTTTCTGAGAAAAGCAAAGCAACTGAAGTGATGGGTCTGGAAAAAGAGGTTGCCGGACAGTAGCTTTTGCAGAGGACCCACAGGTTGTGGAGGGTGAGATGCAAGAGGCTGTCTCCCAAGGAAAGGGAGGAAGAACTTTTCTGTAGAGGATCAAAATATTAATGCAATCCAAATATAGAGATTATATCCCCTAATAAGTTTTAGCCTGTAATGTATATTTTTCCTAAGGATCAAATGTAGTCAAAATTTTTATTACTCAGAGTTTCTCTGTATCTGGAGGGACTCCATTTGGTTTATAAGTAACGCATTACGTATTACATATGATCTTCAAAGTATACATGAAGGGCTGGATTAAACTGTATACTATTTTTGTTGGTGATAATGCTGTACAATCATTAACTTTGCCTATATTATTCTTTGAAGATGCTCACAACCCTCATAATGATCTGAAGCTGGGTGCTTTATACTGCTGCAAATCATTAGTACATTAAAAGCAAGAGTTTATAATAACCTACTTTTTGTCTCACTAAATATAAAAGAAGCTTTGTTAATTTTGACAACAAGTGGAAAAACGCAGCAGTGAATCTGTTCTCAAGTGATATACCTTGGTATATGGAGGATCCCGTTGCGAAGAAGTTCGAAAATAATCATGGTTTATTAGCTGCACAGTCTTTCCCCCTTTGTTTCTATTCATTTAATTTAAAGTGAAACAACTCAGCATGCAAAACTAAAATTAGCTGCAAAAAAAGGTGTAAGTGAATAAACAGGCAAATCCATTAGAGTCGATGGGTTATTGGATCCCTTGCCATTCCTCAGATGGCGGCCTATTAAAAGTGGTAATGTCTGCCTCCAGCATGGCCTTAAGGCAAGAAAGAAGGCCAAGACAGGCATATTTCACATGCATCAGACACAAGAATTAAATAGACCAATGTTCCCTAAAAGACTGAAGTACATCTCTTTCTGACGTTCATCTCGGGCAAAAATTCATTGATCTCAGTATGTCCCTTGGCAATTATAAAATATTAAATCCAAGTCACACTTTTCTAGTTGGCTTAATTTTTTCTCTATTCACAGCTTTCTATTTGATCAATTTTAACAAGTTAGGAATAGCATCTAATAATAAAATAAAAACTGCAGAGTAAAAAGTTTGTTCATTTGACATTCTTGTATTTTCGTATTTAGTCTTTAGACCTGCCTGTCATTTTATTTTATTTAAAATACATTTGCACACTAAATAGATGAAAAGAATATATATTTATACGCACAACACTCCCTTCCACTGTCTCCTTTGAATTAGCAGTTTCTTTTTAAAACTGAATACTTGTATGTGGCCATGATATTGCAGTGAAATTGTATTTTAAAGCTAAATCTGTGTAGTTAACCACCATCATTTTCCTAGTGTCAGACAGTAATTATTTCTGCTTTATATTTCTCTTATTTTGTCAGGCTGGAAAATGTAATATTGGTGGAACCTTATTTCCGAATGACTACTTACATGAGCTTTTGTTTTGTTTAAATTGAAATTAGGTTTTGTTTGTGTAAATACCGGTCAAGTAGCAAAATGAAAAATAACGTGTCAGGTGGGTGTATTTTAACATAAATGTGGAGATTGTAACATGCAGTACCAACAGAACAAATGTCTTTGCTGATGAGAGACTTAATTTTGGGGAAAAGTTTTCCATATGGGCAGTCTACCTGTTGTGTTACCATGTTCCCTTCTTGTTCAGCGTTCTCATCTGGCTGACACACTTACAACCTTCCATTCCTTAAATAAGCTCATTCAGTGGCCAACAGCTATAAGCAATCTTGGCTGAAAAGATGTCAAGAAGAATGCTCGGAGTCTTGGTTGGCTTTCAAAAAGTGACAAATTTGATTATTCGCTATCAGCAAAATTAACCCATGGAAAGGTGGGGAAGGCCAACCAGTAGGCCTTATATTTTCAGAAAAGTTTAAGATTTTGCTTTACATTTTTGGAAACAAGACCCTGTTGCCATGTCACTACCTCTTTATAAACTGCCTTTTTTTTTTTTTTTTTTTTTTTTTTTAAATAGGAAAAGCTATCATAAGTATGAATTAGATAGGAAAAAAGAAAAAAGGGTATGTCTGCTAGTGTAGCTCCATTAGCACCAGTGGAGAGAAATCAGCTTGCCCTGGGTGCCCCGTTTTAAACATGGACAGATTAGATGTGTATGTCTGTGCTTTCTCATTTGAATTTTTAACCTGGAAAACATTTATATTAATATTCAACCCAGCGTGTGTAAGATTAGTTTTCCTATCTGTGTTTAGAGTCCTCCGCAGAGGTTTGGATCCCCTTGCCATGATTTGTCGCTTCCTGGGTGGTCCCGGGAAGTGGACCAGCTCGGTCGCTCCGATGGCTGCACTGAGATCCCTGGTTGTAAAACGAGGATATTAGTACAGCTTATCATCTATTCTTCTCTTTTTTTGTTGTTGTTGTTGTGTTGCAGGGGGTTTTGTGAGATTGCTAACTGTGCCCGTCCCTTGCTGTGGCTTCATACAGCATATATTGCAAGAGAGCTCATCTTCAGATGGGGCTTAAAGGTGGATAGAGTTACTAATTGACCACCCCCCATCTATCCTGCCTGCGACTTACAAAGAGGTGTGGGTATATGCGGTATTCAAGGAACACAGGAAAACTGTACTGGTGACCCAGACTCCCACTAGCTGTAGAGATTTTTTTCCCCCCTTTTCACAGAAATTGTGATCCAGGCATTTAAAAGTCACTTCAAGAATAATGTTATTCAAAAGCACGTTGAGCCTAGAAAAAAATGCAGATAATAATTTTCCCTTTCCAAAATTATTTTTTTATTCTTCTGGAAGAGCCACAATTTGAATAAGGTATACAGTATAACCCAGACTAAAATGCTTGTGCGTGTATCTCTCTATATATGCACGAATACAGACATATGTGGAATATGGAAGGGTATACATATAATATTTTCTAACTATGCATCTCGTTTACCGTCAGCCGTTTGATGTAGCGTCGCAAAACATGGCTCAGACATGGCTAAGTCTCAAACATGGCTGAGACTAATCTTAATGAAATCAGAACGGTTGTGTTCTGTGTGTGATGACTGTAAATTGACGGGGTAAATCAGATCTTTCCAGGTTGCAGCATACTACTTGTTAATATGTTCTTTGTAACGGTGGTTTTGTTGAATAGCCAGCACACCTTTATGACCAGCCAAAATTTCCATTTCTTACCTAATGGACTGACACATAATATATTATTTATTAAAACCATGATTCTAACTGAAATTTTGTCTAAGTAAACGTTAGTACATCGGATTCAAATGGTACTTTTGGTCAAAATACTGTTTTCTTCATTGAGTCCCTGCTGCCATCAACCATACACTCAATCTCATGCTATTCATCTGCCCTGAACATAACTTTGGCCTGTTTGTCTTCGAATTTATAAATTGTCGAACTGGGTTTGCTTTTGAAATTCACTTAAAGTTCTGTATTTCAACAAAATGAGACAAAGAAAGATGGTTTTAACTAAACCTACTATGAATGTTTCCATGAATTCATGTGATATGAAAAATTGCTCTTCTCTAGCTAGCAGTTTTATTTTGTTCTGTGAAAATAAATATAGCAGTTCCTAATCTTTTAAAAATTCTTTAAGCATAAATTAATGATAGTTTAATCAGTTTTCTGGCTGTTTACATGTTTTTTCCTAGTCAGTTCTGCATCGTGATGCCCTTATATGTTACATTATGGTGCTGTGATACAAAAGTAAAATTAATAGCTGTAAAAAAGTGACAACATTCTGCTCTAAGAATGTGCAATATTGTTTATTAAAATTATCCTGTTTAGAGGATTTTACTGAACTTCATTTTTCTTGAACTGCATACTAATTTTAAAGGTCAGTGTGGTTAGTTACCATAGTAGTGACCTAAAAATAACCTTTCTAGTGTACCTGTATATTTCTGATCTGTAGTGTTAGCATTCAGAAATGTTCTTTCCCTTAGAGTTTCAGCAGCTAAATAAGTTGCAACCCCTTCAGCTATACTCATAAAAATTTGCTTCCAGACAACATGGTCTGTTTATTGTGTAATAATCGAAATGGCACTAAATTGCAATGATTGCTGAACACTTAGGAATTGCATTAACCACTTAACTGCTAAACTATTTTCCATTTTCTTCCTCACTGTGAAGTATTATATTGATTTTCCTCTTAGTTAGAGCTGCTTACTCAACCTCTGAGATGAACAGAATATTTTAGTAGCCTCACTGTCATATTTTGAGTCAATGAGCAGTGACCTTGGCTACGAATTTTCTAGAGGTTTTTAAAAAAGCTATCAAGCAAAATAGCTCGCAGTGCATAGCCTTGAATCTTTACAGAAAATAGAGGGAAACACAAAACATCTCTGCTAAGTGAGTTTAAAAAAAATTTATGGAGGATTAAATCTTTCTCTTTCCCAATATATTAGATGGGTTATTTCCTATTACTTTTAATACACTGCTGCTAAGACAAATTGGTTAGTAGTTATGAGGCCTTATCCAGGGACTTAATTGTAGCCTGTAATGTGGTGCTGGGAGTGTAATTAAAAATCTAAATACAGCGATAGGTGAAGAATTTTAGTCATGCCATTGTTGTCTATGGGGATGTTGATGATTTTTTATTTTCTAACTATTCTTTGTTAACAGAGGTAAAACAGACAAGCGCTTAAGCAATATCAAACTTCAAAGCTCCATGACGATTGCTAGCTAAACTAGTTTTGTTTCCAAATATTTTAGTTTAACATGGATTTCCTTTTCTCTCCAAGATTTATAGAGATAAATTCTGGCCCTGTTTGTTTCTGAGAAATCTTGTCAGAAAAAGCAGAGGGGTTTTTGGTTTGTGTTTCTGTGGCGTGTTTGGTTTGGGGTTTTTTTAAGCAAAAGCTTTCAAAAATCTTGCTGCAAAATAGGGGGGGAAAGGCTGATACAGGTAAGGAAGAGTTAAATAGAAATTGAGCGGGGATGCTGGGGGGCAGCAGTGCTGCAGAACATAGCAGTGTTCGTGCGAAGGCAAGTCATTTCCCGAAACACTGCAGACACATGGCCTGAGGCAGTCTAAAACCTTTGGAGACCAAAATGGCTCGCAGGAGTTAGAAGTAATAAGGTGTTTTTCCCTTCTTTCTCCTTCACTGAAATTCTGTAAGGTTGCTATGCATTACCAAGGAACAATGCCACTATTTTTGTGTTTTATATGGGTATTAAGATCCATTACAATTTGACATTTTTAAGATTGGTTATCCTGTAGTTTGGTGTTAAATTGAAGTTGTTTGTTTTGAATTTAATTCTTTCATTTTTCAAAGGAAAAAAGGCAGCACTGCTGTGCTGATAGCTTACTGAAGTATGCCAGGATTTGATGTTTGAATTGGATGTTTGCTATCCCAAAATACAGGCAAAATTATCTGTGAAGGAAGTCTTGGCTTCTATTTTTTTAAAATCATTCTTTAAGTCTGAAAGATGCTTTCTGGCTAGCTTTTCACAATCAGATTGTGGAAGATATTGCACATATAATATCTTTAAGGCATACTGTTTCTGGGATTATTTTTAACACTATGTTACACATCCAAGATGTATTGTGCTTAATGCAACCTGCTTATGATTATTATAACCCTTATATGTTTGCAGCAGCTAAATAAACTCCACATCAAATAAATTACTGCAGCAATGTTATTAGGCCAGCAGCAATGTTAAGGACATCTGTTAACTCTTTTTCCAATGCCCTGTCCTTACTCGTTTATTCTAAACATTTCTGTTGTTAATTACTACTTAAGTACATGAAGTAGTCATTCAGACATAGCTGTGAAGACCAGCCGAGGAGGATGAGGCAGGGTTAGGTCCCATTCGTAGCTTTGCTCTGAATGCCACAGTGAGGGGGGACCTGTAGCTTAGTGGTTTAGGGTAAACACAGATAAATCAAGACAGCGCAATGGCTAATGGACATATATTTCCATTACTGTAGTTACAGCAGTAGTCAGGGCTGTAGCCAGGGAGACCTCATCTCAGTCAGCAAGGCGTCCTAGTCTGAACAACTTTCCCCACTTAGGCCCTAAAAGTCTAACTTCTTGTTATTAGACCTGGTGGAAAAAATTTGCGATGCAGCTTTCTCTGTCAAAAAATATTTTTGTCAAAGATAAAATGTTTAGCAAAAATACATCCGTTTCAAAAACGTATTTGTCAAGAAGGTTTCTCGGCTCCAAGATGACATTTCTATTGAGAAAGTGAGTCTGTTGCAGCCCAGATCTGGGAGATGAAAGATGAATGGTGCCTCCGCCACTGGGTTGACAAGTCTGCCACTCATGTTTGTTATAACGCAGAATGAAAACATTGTCGAGAATTGAAATGTTTTGCAGCTTAGTCTTTATTATGTGGCAAAACATTACACGTTAGAACCCAATTCATAGTTCTTTTAAAAAATAATTTCTTTCCATTTGGAATTCATGTGAGACCCACCATACAGTGTTTTGCTAGCTGGCACCAAGAGTGGCCCAGGTCTTGTCTTGCTTTGTAATTTAGTGAATTGCAGCTACTTGATCATGAAAACAAACAGGACGCTGTTTTTCAAAGGCTAGATGGAACTTAAGAGCAACTCTGGTAAATTAAATAAGTAATAATAAAAGGACCTGCAGAAATTCTCCATAGACAGTATCTAAAAGGTATCTGTTGCTGTTGGGAAGCTTGCCAGAATAGTGCAAATGTACGGAGCTTTTCATCAGCATTATAGGAAAAATAGATGCAAAGTAAGGAATACTCGATAAGTGCGTTTCATTTTTGTCATCTGAGCAATGTCTGGTTTTCAAATTACAGTCTTGCCTCTCAGTACCACTGAAGCAAACCTGTAGTGTATACTTACTCACAGTATTGCAAATTCAAGCATTTTCTCTTGCTCATTACTACTGCAGTTCAGCTAATCACAAAGTGCGCGTGGCTCATTGCAGCGTGCTAGGCTGTGGAGGATCACAGCTCAGATAGAAACCTCTCGTTAAGTGATTCACCTGCAAGCAGAGTGAGCAACTAAAGACAGGACTAACTGCCTGCAAGTGTACAAGTTCCAGGCTGCAGGATGGCACCCTCTCCTTTGCCCTTGTTCTCCCTGGCAGGACCAAGGCACCCAAGGGGAGCGCTCGACCTCCTGTTGCAAAGCCCAGCGGCTGCCGCCAGCCCTGACCAGTGTTTCTCCCAAAGCGAGATTCCCACCCTTGCTCCCTAGAGTCTGCCAGATAAGATCATGGGTTGGCCAACTTTTATTTATGGGCCAATGAATTATGCAGCTGGGGTAATTAGATGTTTTTGTTTTGTGAATCAGGATTATGCTCCTGGGGTGCCAGCCTAGGAAAGTCTGCAAAACTGCATGATAAAAGTCATTTTTATGCAGAGGTGGAAATATTTGAATGCAAAAGAGAATTGGGAGGGGAGGCGGAGCTAATGTCATATTTTGGAGAGGAAAGGCAAAGTGTAAACTCTACTTGTTACCCATTAAAGCTTTTATTTCTCTTGCATTGTATAGGGAAGGAAGAGGTTCTTTTAGCATAAAGTCCAAAAGAAAACAAGTACTTCTGTCTTCCCCCATCTAGAGCTATAATATATATAATGCTTTTGTGTGATAGGAAAACATGTATGGCATTATATATGTATATTCAGGACCTCTGTATATTTATATGGTCACTGTGTGCTCTTTGTGTAATAGGACCCTGATTACAACTAAATTCAGTATTCTTTAATTAAACAATAATTTCCATTATATCCTTCAGTTGCATATTTTGAAAGACATTTGAGGTAGCAGACTAGTAAGTAGTTTTGTCTTCTCTAACCTACATGCCTTATGTTTGTGCCTCTAGAGAACATTGAATAACATATTTAAACTACTCATGTGTGAAAAAGCAAAATTATATCTCATGAACTGATTTCTTCACACATTCAAAAAATCGAATTCCCCTTTTGCTCAGATACTAAACAGAAATCAGAAGGGAAACAGTGTTTGTAGAAATGATACAGTATTTCAAAATGGAGAAGATATCAATACTTTTAATGAGAAGGGATTATCGTAATTTCAAAAGTTGAATCATTTTACAAAGGTATTCTGTTATAAATGTAGTTTTCATTGTGTAGGCATTACGGTCTGGTTCAGTTGATAATGAGTCAGAGAAGTTTACTGAGCTGTTATGATTTAATATTTTGAGTTAACTCTAGATATTGTAAAACAGTAATTGGTGATCATCATCCATAAGAACTAGTACTGTCAAGTGCTAATGTTTTATTTACATATAATAAAAACTAGAGGTGCATATGTTCTTGTGGCTATCATTAGTATTTATTAAATATATATTTATGTTTTCCATATGTCTGTGTGTATGTAGTAGTTTTGTATGGGTATGTATAAATTACGCCAAAGCCACGGTCTTTCATGAATTTTAATTACTGTGTAGCTATTTGAGTTTTTGTAAACAAGGCAGACTAAATTTGAAAGCAGTCCACCAGATGAGCTGTTCTGGCAATCCCTTGAATCAAAGCTTAGACTTTCAAACTCCAACTTCTATATGAAATAGAACTTGATGACATGGGATGTAAGTCTTTAAAAAAAAAAGCAAACCAAAAAAAAAACCACCCCACACTAAAAAATCCAACCCAAACAAAACAAAAACCCCAATAATAGTAGAAGTTTCAAATACCGTCTCTTGATTTACAGTATCTGTCCATTTTTCCAAACTTTGGGGAGAACTGATGTTTATTGCCATAGAATTAACATTTTATTTTTTTAATATGATGCTGTTTAGTTTTTATGGGTATGCAGAGTAGCAAGATGGTAAATTGTCCATAATAATGTTGCTTTTTATGCAAAAAACACATTAGACCCAGCCTGCTTCATAGTGTGAGTCGGTTAGACAGAGACGGAGTCGGGCACTGTGGGGAGCATTGCTAAAAACCTGAAGTTTGCTCTTGGAAGGCGTTGAGTCCAATGTAGTTCCTGCTGAAGGTGATGCACTTTTCTAAATAAGAGTGTAGTATGTAAAGAATACGGCAGGATCATCTTGAGCAATATTTTTAGAATACAGAATGTTCTAGTTGCTGATTTGTCTTACTGACTGGAAGAAACCAAAAGAAAACAAAACCCTGTAGTTTTGAAAGAATTATTTTGTTCACCTGGGGAGCAGGGAAGGCTTCTGAAGAGCAGCATATAATCTGGCTGTGCGTTTTGCTGCAATTTAATTTTAAAAGGGTAAGTGGAAGCCAAGATCTAAGAACTGTGGCAGTTAGTGGGAAAAGCTGATATGGATGATCAGGGTTAGAGTTCAGATAGAACAGATGGTAAAATAGTTATAACCTACTGTACCATATGTTACTGCCGCACACGTCCAGGTAGCACATTGTATGTACTGTGTGGAAAGATCAGTGATCCTAATTCAGGTTTTTAGAAAGAGCAAAAAAGCTCTTGAAAAACTGATTTCATAATTTCAGGCCAGGTTAATGACAAAGCCATAATTAGTTAAGCTGCACAACAGAGCTCACTGTTGTGGAAAGGGGTACAAAAAATTAGGAATAGCATGCAACTGTATCTTTTCCAATTCCCAAAAAGCTAAAATGAAGCTTGTATTTCAGGAAGTCTGTTTCAGGCTTGTTATACTTGAATTTCTGGGGAAAGTATTTAAAGAAAAAACAAATTCACAGCACTTGAATTCAGACCATTAAAAACAGGTTACGATTTGATTTATGATTTTTGCAACTTTTAATCAGGGGCCAGATTTTCAGAAGAGCACGCTGTCTTATTAAGGTGCCAGGGAAGTGATAAATTTCTTATTGGAAGGAACTGGAGCTTCCCTGGGTTAGAGTACCTCAGAAAACCTGACTTCTGATCCATAATCTCTGCTGTTATTACTCAGACACTTTTTAAAGAATATGATGTGACACCATGAAAATAGGAAGGTAAAAGGCAAGAAAGAGAAAAAAGGGTTAATAAAGTCAGAAGTACTGGGAGAAGAAGTGGAATGGTAGCAAAGAAGAAAAATGAAGGCAGGGAGTTGTGATTTGGAGTGGTGCTAAAGAGCCTCTGGGCTTGAGATTCATCTCGCATTTTATAATGCTCATGTTGTGTTGTATCATAATGCACTTGCTCCTACTAGAGCTAACTGTTCCTCCTTTCCTATTGCCAATGGTAAAAATAGGCCAGTAGCATCATTCCATACTATTGAGCGCATTCTGAATTCCATGTTGTTTTTTCACTTGCCTCTCTAATTAATTTAGTAATCCCTTTCCATGCGTGTGCGTGTGTACGTTGGCGTATGTCTGCTCGGTTGCCCTCTTCCGTCATCTGTTCGAGTTCTCACGTTGCTGATGATGGGTTGTGCCAGCTCCCTTCCAGAGACGGTGAATATATTACACCCCACTGCCTTTTGTTTAACTTTGCCAAAAAAAAAATCCCATCACGAGCCGCTGTTTTTGGCTAGTACTTTGAGAAGGGTTTGTCTTCTGTAGTTGCAACCCTCTTTTTTTTATATAATGTTCACGTTTATTTTATTTTGGGAGTCAATAGATAGGAGAAAGTTGTCTGTTGATACATCGATTGTTGTCAACTGTCGGGACCTGTTAGTAATAGCTGTTCAATATGCACACATGTTTTATGGTATTAGGTGATTTTGTGTGTCTTAAACTTATTCCCTGTTATATATTTTAATATCAGTTTTAATTAGAGTTGTTCATAACAGAACATTCTATTTTGGCTATCTGATTTTTAGTTTATTTTAAATAATAAGTATACATATTGTGGGTTTTTCTAATAAAGGAAAAGTGGTGATAGTTGGGATATTTACTTGTTAATTCTTCTTTTCTTAAGGTAGTCTGAGTCATATCCAGACTTCCCAGGGTAGTAAAGATGAGAAGTTAGAGACGAGAAGTTAGGGACGACTAAGAGCAGAGCTTTCACATCTGAAATAAAGGACCTGAGGAAGATAAACAGCACATGGTGACCATGATGCGTAAGGGTCTGTCTTCGTACTGTAGAAGGGAAATGAAAGAACATACTGAATGGGGGCTTTTATAAGCTTACTGATGACTGCAGGAAAGAAAGCCCACCTTGTTTCCTTCTTGCAGTCATTCTTCCAGGAGTTCTTTGTGCCAATCTGAATTAAGTTTTTCAAATATTTTCTGAACAAACAAGAGGGAGACTTAAATGTAAGAAACAGAAATGTTAAGAAATCAAGAAATGAGTGGCTAAATGATTCAGTGACTTCTCCCTGCTGAACTCTGTCATCTCTCCCCGATGTCTGAGATGCGCCAGGCCTTAATTATATTCCATGATATTTACAGTAATGGAAAGAGTGTTAGCCGTCTTCCACGTTTTATTTACAGATGTTAACGTCTTATTTGCTGTACATGGGACTGTGTTCTGACAACGTGTTTATCCTGCAAGCTGAAGGTATTAGCATTTAGGGCTTAATTTTATTGCCACTCCATCCAGAGATAACCTCATTGCCTGCTTTGTTGTGTTTTATTTAATGAGCTGGGTGTACGAATTAGGGCCGTATACTACCCTCAATCCACAGAGGAGCCTCTGGAAATTATAGGGAAAGGTGTATACCACTGTTCATAGATAGTAACTAATCTGTGAGCAAATTTTTGCACGGGAATAAAGCGTGCCAAGAGCTGGTAGATCTGTGCCTATTTTTGCCCTTTGTTTGGCAAGTGGTGCATAAAGTCACTTGATTGGCACTTGCACAATTGCTGGGAGTGCGCAGGGTGGCCAACAGTTGCAAACGTAATTATTTTAAAGTCTGGGTGTTATACATCATAATTAAGCTTAAGAATGGAAAGTCAGTTGAGATGAATGAGGGCAATTCATGCTCTCAAGACTTGAGAAAGTGATTTTGTGTTCAAGATTTAGATACTTTTCTCTCTGTCTCCCTCTCTTCCCCCCCTCCCACAGGAGGACTGGCAATATGTGAAACAGCTGTATAGTATCTGTGTCTCACCCTAAATAGGTAAGACGTAGCTAGCACGTGAAATGTCATGATGCACTTGTTTGTGCTGATTTTTTCTTCATCAAAACCAGCTATGAATGAATTTAGTCCCCCAGTTACCCTGCCCTCCCCTACAGTTGTTCTGCTCAGCACGTCTTCACTAACAGACAGACCAAAAAAGCAACCTTTACTGCACAGCAATTATGTATATTTTAATTAGATATTTGAACAATTAAATTTTACAGTTATATGTGTCTAGAGATTGATGAATGTCAAGAATATTTTAATTATTTTAAGTTTCTGATTAAATGGAAGTCACAATCATACGAGTTAGAAAAGAAAGGACCACCCAGTATGTAAAACTGAGATGGTTTTGAACTAATATCAAGGATTACCACAAGAGAAAATTCAGATGGGAATCAAATACAATTCAAGGAAAATGTGAATACTGCAAGTTGAGCTGTAGGGCTTCTCCCAAAGTTGATTTGACATTTCTTGACTCCCAATGAGAAACAATATACAGATGTACAGCATGACTGGGCTGGAGTAAGATGGGCAAGTCCTTTCAAAAAAAAAAAAAAAAAAAAAAAAAGGCAGGCGCACACGCACACCCGCCATGCTAATATTGAAAGATGAGAAAGATGAGAAGGTAAAAGCACCACAATGCCTGAAAAATAACAATAAAAAAATTTGGCAGGATTAGTATTTCAAAGGGATCAACACTTGATTAAACATTTGGAAAGCATGGGAGGAGAAACATTCCAAGCAAAATGAAAATATATGTGTATGATGGAAACAGGATAAATAGAATATTCCACTTATAATTACCATGCCAAGAATGCAGCCCAAACTTAGAGTTCTTAATCAGGTAAAATTGTCATTGCTTTTAAGTCCAAGTAAGGCAGTGAATTGTGATAGGTATGAGATGTTTGTGGATAAAGATGTTGGCAAGATCTATAGTTGCAGTGAAGAGCAGGTCCGTGAACAAAGGAAATGAGAAGACCTGGAGCCTGCACCACTAAGAAAATCGTGACTGTGTTGCAAGAAATCGCAGAGAATACAAGGCATCTTTTTTTATCACCTACCAAGCGAAGAGTGAGGGACACTGAAGGATCTTAAAAAGGTTAAAAGTCTTCACAGAATGCAGAGCCGTTTCTGTACAGGAGAAAACTTGGGTTTTTCTTTCTGTGCTAACGCAGTGATTTATCAGAGATCTACATGGAGAAATTGATTACAAAGTTAGAACTAGTTGCAGTCTGGTTTCTTCCTCAAAATGACCGGTTGAGGATTGGGAATTGCACACCCATCTCCCTTGAGCAGGTAAATGTCATAGCCCGTAGCTGCCTTACACTTTGTTTGCATTATTTATTTCCACCGGGGCAGACTTCTTCCCAAATTGTTTCTCACTGAAATGCCACGTTGCCTGCTTTTTGCCCCTGCTCTCATTCAGTTTGTGGGGGGAACACTCTCTTAGAGGAAGGAACAGAGGAATAGGTGGTCCGGTTGGCAATAGATGCCAGGTTCTCTCAGCTGGAAGTTTTTGGTGTGATGCTGTTTTACAGAGCAGGTTTTCAGTTACAACAGTGCTTGCCTATGTGACTTAGCTTACCGTTGTAAAGGCAAAGGGCAGGTACATATAAAGCATTCTTCTTGTAATGGCAGCCCATTTCTTTGGGTTCAAATAACATCATGTAATTATAAACTAAAGTGATCCCATCTAAAGAAAAAATTTTCACTGTATCCACGTCTTAGTATGATTTACTTTCCTCTCATTATTTCTTAATATAAAAATTACTGCATGCTGTCTTTGAAATGTTGCAATTGTGTTGGTATTTGAAGTACTTGTAAATACTTGTGCAAATCAGTTTTTCTGATGTTTGTCTGCAGGGCGAGGTGTGTGTTTATGTGCCCAGGGGAAACGAGATGCATTTGCATCCAAGAGGGTGTAGCAAGCCAACGCGTGCCAAAACGGAGTCTGTAGGAACAGTTGCGCTAAAATAGTACAGGATAAAAATGTTTGCAAATGAAGATAACTAGCTTCCAAAGAAATAATGGTATCTAATCCTCCCCGTAAATGTTGCTGATCTGAAGGCCTAAATGATAGCTTTTGGTGATGAATCGTTCTAAAGACACTTGTAAAGCCACCGTATTGTGCATATGAAGATGCACAATCCTTTTGTGGATATAATTATATTTCATATAGTACTGTTAATCTTTGAGGTGTTGACAAACAGTTATTAATTACTTTTCTGTACTTTGGGGGAATACTGATTTAAGGATGTTTTGGCTCTTATTTAATTCAGTGAAATCATTAGTATTAGCCTCAGTAGGTGCTGAATTAAACCCTAAATTATGTGGGACAGCTAATCATACATAATACTATACCTGTTTTTCATGTACAAAGTGCCTCTCAGCCGAAGATCTACTTTATGCAAGTAAACATCATTGCTGCACAGTATCTCCTGAATATTTCTTATGAACCAAAACCTCCTATTCATAAGAGCAGTCTAATATATACCTTATCTTCCCACTCCTCTTCAGTGCACAGAGGTTGGAGAGACGAAATTCCTGGTGGTTTTTTTACTCCATAGATAGCTTGGCTTTGAATTGTTACTGTATGATTCCTACTTTCAGACTTTGGCTTGAAGTGAAAGTCTGCCACGAGGATGTGCCATGTAGCCTGGGAAGAAAACCAGAAGATCTTTTATCATTATTGCCTTGTCTGTCTGGGTCACAGAGAAGCAATAGCCGCAGATCAAGACTATGTTCAAAGGAGAGATGTCAGGACTGAATTGTTTTCTGGTGAAGGAAGGATGGATAAAATATTAAATGCAGTCTTATATTTGCCCTTATCTTTGTGTTTCCTGACAAGAATATCGTACTGTATTTCCGTGGTTCTGTAATTCAGAGCTGAAGGTATATGGGTTTGTGAAAAAATTTATGTAATTGCTCAACGGTAGAAATCATGATCATAAAAATAAGTGTAGATTTTGTATTACATGTGCTTTCTTACATGAAAGCACTTCTATCTCGAGCAAGGAACACAGTACACTTTTGAGAGTTACTAGGTTTAATTTTCATACACCTGCTGCTGTAATTATTGTAATGTAATGCATAAAGACATTTTTACTTTCTGAGCAGTAAGGAAGTTTGTCCATGAAAATTTCAGAAGAGGTGTATCTGTCTCAGCCCTCTTTTCCAGTAGCTTTTAAACCTTTCAGGAAATACTGATCAGACTGGGGGGGGGCGGGCAGCAGAAGGGGGTACAGAGGTAGGAAGGAGCTCAAGATTTTAAGTCCCTACAACTTCCACGGAAACTGTTGGCTTAGGTACAGGAAAGAGAGACGTGCTGGTCTCGCCAGCAAGGAGAAGGCTGCAGGATGAGCTCGGCAAGCCCAGGTTTGGCTTGGGGGCCATGTGTCTGCTGGGTGGCCGATGAGCACATGCAGCCTGGTGGGTCACCCACCCCGTGGGACACCCACCCCGTGGGACAGCACTTGCCTGGCTGGTAAGTGAGGGTGGGAGAAGAGCCGACCACGGAGTAGTTCTGAGACTGTTTTGAAGAAGGTGCAGGTTTGGGAGGTGGGGGGAGGTTGTGACGGGGGAGGGGGGTACAGCGGACTGAGAGTACTTCTGGAGGAGGTAGGAGGTGAGGAATGCTCCGTAGAGGAGCCGGGTTTATTGTGGTAAGCAGTACCAGGGAAATGTGAGACATCTGTCGGAAATGAGGCTTCGTTGGCTTCTCTGTGCACAGGACTATCTGTTTTAATTTCTACCCTGTCAGTGTGAGAGTGTATTTCTTTGGCAGGTTGTGGTATATTTACCTAGTGATCTGCCAAGTCTTTGGTCAATATTTTATTTGGGACCGTTTTTATTCTCCTTTTCCAACAGCATGAGTTTCTTCATAGAGGGCCATCATGGAAATAGCAAAGAGGCTGAGATGGGTGGCCCAGATCTTGTCACGTCTGGCATGAGTTCAGAAGTGCTTCAACATGTGCACACGGAACCAACAATTACTGTGATTCTTCTTGAGCCATAATTTCAAACTAGGTAGCTTCCAACAGTTGAATTGAGCTTGACAGCTCAATACTTATTTAAAATACTGTAAGCTATATATACATCAGCTGTGCGTATCTGAAGCGCATTAAAGCCCATTAAAGTAAACGGACTCTGACTGTTTCAGCGGGTCTTGGATTACAGGTTAACAGAGAGCACAGCGCCATGGCGTTTTTGTAAATTCCTGCATTTGATTTTCTGTGGATTGATTTTTCTCTTCAGCCCCAGCTGGGAGCAGCACTTAGAGGAGGGGGGTGTCTCAGGTAAGCCCTGTTGTAGCCCATCCCTCTGTAGCCCCCCGAGGAACAGGTGTAGCACAAAATCACGCTGTCTGCTGGCTTCCTTGCTGTCCTGTTGGATTTGCAATTGCCGAGTTCAAGGCAGTCACCTGGGTGTGTTACAAGAAAGCAGGACTGAAGCAGCAAGGGAGGAGAGGCAGTGGGGAGGAGGAGAGGATGGGATGGAAGGGGTAAGAAGTCACTATAACTCATGTATGTAAGCAGTCTCAAAATGAAGAGGCAGAAAGGGTTCGTATATAAATTACATTTTTTTTTCTGGTCTGGAACATCTGAAATTATAAATAGAAGTTCACTGATACAAAAGCTAGAACTGATGTGTATCTGAGTGGGTGTGATTTGGTAATAGCTTCAGTGTGGCAGGCCAGGAAATAAAGGATGTAAACAATATACAACCATGTATTTTTTTATTAGAGCTTTTATCTTTGTAACTCTTATTACTTGCCATAGATACAGACAACACCGGCGTTGTTTGGGTTAACGTAAAGTCTCTTATGCTGATCAAAAATGTGATTTTTCTTGAGTTTTTCTTGAGATTTTTCTTCAATTCCACTATTCTTGGCAGTTATTTTTAACTATGCTTGCCTCATGTATGTAATGAAAAAATCATGGCATTTAGTAGTCTATATTTTTTATGTAGCATCTGCAGAATAATTTTGAGTACAATGCAGCACCAAAAAAAATGGTCTTCAATTTAGAGATCATATTGACAGATATAAATTACTGTACTGTCGGTTTACAGATGTACTTCTGCACTTTCTAAAATAATTGTTACAATTTTTTCCACTTTGTAAAACAATTACAGAATTTTCAGGTAACTGGTGGGCTTACAAGTGCAATCAGGAAGGTGCATAGCTTAATGCCATGTTATGATGTTGCATTAAGTATATGTTCTTCCTACGTAAAAGTTCAGTATCTCAAGTGATAAATGCAGTGAATATGACTTACCACATCTTAATTCCAGCTACTTTGTCCAAATAGAAAGCAGTCATTTGCTGTAAATGTACCTCAACTGATTCAAGAAATGGTTTTGTGTGAAGAAAAATTTAAAAACTTAAGTAGCTTTTCTGTTAATATTTGGTAAGGAAGTGCAGGATGGTTCTAGTCCCGCACGCTATGGACAGTATTTTTTAGATGTGTTTGAGGTGGCCGCATTTTGTACAAGTGTATTTGTCATTGTTCAGGAGCTGTAGTTAAGATGAATCTGAAATAAGTTTTACTTGGGGCAAGGGGGAGAGATGTTTGGGGAACAGAGAAGATTCAAGAAAAATATTTTTGAGGCAGCTTGATTTAAAATAAACATATATACATAGTTTCTGGGAGAGCTGGAAACAGTGGCAGCAGCCGTGGCAAAGTGAGTGCATGAGCAGAGTGCAGGTGAGAGGCAGCTTAAGGTAGGGTATAGTTCCAGACCTGTAGAAGATAAAGAGTACGAGTTTAAACGCTGCTGCTGCTTTCAGGAATGCAAAGCGTTTTTGTGTAAAGGCTGAATTCAGAGCACTGCTAAATAAATGGACTGTGCACTGGGGATGTGTCTGGCTTCAGCATGGATGAGCAACCCTTGCAGCTGCAGCACATGCTTTTCCTATGAGCAGTGAGGTTAGGTGGTGAATCAATTAATCTATTAACAAAAACTACTCTGTACTGGGGAACAGAATCCCTCAGATCAATTACTCATGTGGCTCAAAGGTTGTGGGCTTCTCCCTCTCTTGCCTGCAAGCTTAGCCACATTCATTTCTCTACATTAGGCCTTTTGTGTTTGCGGTTACAAGAGAATAGGATTTGCCCCACTAATGTAATTTAATGATCAGGTATAGGAGAAGTAACTTGAATGGTATAGTTCTGCAAGGAGTCTGACTGCTGCTACACAGGGAGAAAAGTAACAGAGAAGACTGCCATGTCTTACTTGCAATAAGCCATCTATGTTTCTCCTACAAACTTTCAGTAGTAAAATTACACTTAACTGTATTTTTAATGGCTAGAATCAAGATCCTACAATATGAATTTCCTGGGGAACGAGAGGTAGGTTATTAAGAGCAACTGTAAGTGATTTTGGGATTTTAAAAGTATTGACAGCTTTGCCAGATGTCTTAGAGGTTTGAAAGGTAATTTAAATCTTTTTAGAGGTTGGAACCTATTTTTCTAAGTTAGAACATTTTATTTTGCCAGAAATCAATTGGAATTAATCAAAACAATGGTCTCCTAAGGATGAAAAAGGGGTTAAACGTGTGTGTGTGTGTGTGTCAGGTTTCGGTTTTAAACTCAACAAGACTGCAGAGACCCTGTAATTACATCCTTTCAATTTCTAAATATTCAGATCACAGTGTTCTCGGGCCCGGGTTGTGAATTTTCTGTCTATATAGAAAGCCAGGATGAGGTATGTAGTAATTTAGTACCATTGAATCCATTTAAAGACTTTATCATCGCGTGGTCCGAGTCTTTGTGATTTTCCTATGTAATTTTCCATCTCTCGGCTGAGCATTGGTTGTGTACTTGAGCAAGATTGTTCAGTACCTCCCCACACTAAAGCCTTTCTCTTCAGCAGTTCCAGAGGAGAGAATCGGGTCCCCGTGGGACTTGCAGCTGCCGAGGTTATTGTAGTAGCAACATCCTGAT
Organism: Falco cherrug; assembly: GCF_023634085.1. Taxonomy (NCBI): domain Eukaryota; kingdom Metazoa; phylum Chordata; class Aves; order Falconiformes; family Falconidae; genus Falco; species Falco cherrug. Next base: position 12,222,684 of record NC_073710.1, on the reverse strand, counting down.
ACACCACTCACCTTTCTCCAGTCCTAGATCCAGGAGTTGGAGTAGGACGGTGTGCATGTTTGATACACTAAAGATGGCTTTATCTGCTGCATAGTATTGTCCTTAAAAGGCTCCTGAAATCAAACTGATCAAATAGGTCAACGGTTTACATGACCGTAGCAGGAGAATTGGTCAGACATATTTGTCTCGAGTTGTAAATGAACAAGGTCTGGCCTCACATGCGTTTTCACTTGAGTTCCTTTACTCAGGTTAACTTGGTGAGACTCAGAAGAATAGAGGGAAAAAAAAAAAAAGGGGGAAAAAATCTCATGTAATACTTTCAGAATTAGGCTCATAATAATCCATTTAAGAGGCTTAAAATTATCCAGCAGTTAGTACTCGTAAACCTGAGAGTACGAGGAAACTCCTTACTGTTGCAGGACTTTTGACTTTGCTGTGTTTTCTTTGCAGGGTCTCGGTATGTCTGGTGGCAGCCAGGCTGGCTTGGGGACCCCTTCATCCAGGCAGTATGCACGACAGAAAATAACTCGCGTAAACCTCAGGGACTTCATCTTCTACATGGAACAGGAAAGAGAAATGAGCCATTCTCTCCTGCTCTATCGAGCTTTGCTTAAATAAAGCCAAGAATTGTACTGATTTCTCCATACAGAAGCTCAACTTGCATTGAAAAGCTGTCATTTTAATGTGCCTTCTATTTTTTTCAGAAGTCAATGTTCCAGTAATTTTGTTTTGTAAAATTGTCACATGCAATAAATCCCCTTTATGTAAAAAAAAAAAAAATACTATAAAAAACACAAAAAAAAATGTGCAAAAGGTTTTCAAGTGTTAAATCCACAGATACAACCAACATCAAAGTCTTGCTCCACTTGGCCATTTTAGGTAAGGCTGAAGTAGCTGTCGTTGAAGTGACGCAAATGGGAAGACTGCGGCAATGGCTCACCTAAACCATCCCACGGCAAGGAGGATTGGGACCTAACCGTGGTGTCAACCTGTATGTTCACGTACGGTGCTGGTTTTGTTTTCTTCTTAGTTTTACTAGCACTCTTTCCACTCACTAGCCATGGCGATACCTGTTGTTATTTTAGATGAGTTGTAATTGCAGTTTTTTGCACAGCGAAGAGAATAGCCACTGCACACGCTCACAGATTTTATACATTTAGGATTTTTGCTTTTACTGCACAGCTCATTTCCTGAGTCAATTGCTGAACCAAATCCGAAGTGTGTGAAATCTGTGTGTTTGGGTCCCAGCTTAGTTACCTTGACTAGCTTCCAGTTGTTTTCTAAAGCTCTTCAACCTTTTGCACATTTGTAGCAACTGGTTAGTAACATGATTCAAAGTTGCATTTTATTTTCTAAAAAATATGTTAATTTATTTATTGCAAAGAGTATGGTTTAATGGTGGTTTTAAAAGAGAGTATTGTTCAGTAAAGATTTTAGAGTATTCTATATGGATTTTTAAAGTCACTGTTAAGTTTTTTGGGGCCACTTCCACTCTTGGAGAATCCCAAGAGCAGGGGCGACCCCCGGCAGCCCGGTGCCGTGGGGCTGGCAGGGCAGCGCCACGTGGGACTGGCGATGCCTTTGCCTGGGACGATTGGACCCGAGGACTCCAGTCCAGAGAGGCTCATGAATAAGCGTGTGACTTTAAGCATAATGAGTAGTTTTAAGTACTTAAAGGTGGGATGAATGCTTTTTAAACACTTTGCTGAATTGGAATTTAAGAGGCCTGCACTAAAGCCAAGTGAAGTTTAGTGTGAGTCTTTTAAATGGCATGGGGATAGGAATATTGAGCAGGCAGGTGGGCACAAGTTGTACTTCAGACATAACAGTATTATCAGTAACCATGGAAGGGAGACATTTGCTTATTTATCTTTTCAATTTTTACTATGTTATGCTTGCCACTTTTTTGAGGCAATATTTTTTTTTTTGATGGGAAACCATAGTGAAAGCACAAATAGAACTATTTGTCCAATAGTTTTAAAAACAAAAGTTTTAATTATTTTTTAAGGTTTATGAAAAGCAGAAGAAAATTTATACTGCTGCTATTTAGCCAAAAGATTATTCATAAGGTATTTAAGGCCAGGAAGTGTAAAATTATGTTTTAAATGTATTGATAATTTGTACATATTGTTTATAAAGGCCTTGTGTTTATTAGAATTACGTTATTTTGATGATTTCTGTACATACTCGTAAATACCCCCAATTTGTGTGAAAACATACTCCCTTATTTGTACTTATTTTGTAAAGAAATAAAACAATTTACTAAAGTAACACATCGAGTGACATACAGTATTAATTTATCAAACATGAATTTCACATTGTCTTGTAGTTCTTAAGCACTGTTCAGAAACATTTTGCATTAAAATATTAACAGAATACCCACAAAGAAATATTAAAACCAAATACTTCAATGTTTTGTTGTGCTGATTCTTATCCCTTGTCAAACATCTAATAAAATTGTCAACAAACCTCGATGTAATTAATACAGTGAATGAATGCACTCAACAGTTGCTTTCTCAAAAGCGATTAGTCCAGTAAGCACAACATAACATTCTCTTTCGCTTTCTTTCCGAGACGTGGGAGCACAGTGGTGTAACAGGGTTGTACACAAAGTGCTAGTGAAAACTCGTGTTCTTCAAGCCAGTTTCAGTGCTCAGCAACAGCGAATTGGAACAATTTTGTTCAATCGAATTAGGTGAAAAACCGGGCTGCATTTACTTTTTGGCCTGCATAACAAAACCATTTGCTGGCTGCGCACCACAGCTTTGCTGGAGTTTCTATGGTAGTTTAAAACCTGTATTAGCGATGCTGAGCAATGTTCTTAATTAAGTTATGTTGCTACGGTTTAAGGCCAGAAGTAAAAATTCAAATCAGTTTTTGCTGATATTGCTGCCTAAAAATATAGGGAAATAAGTAAAAAAGATATAAATGAAACTGTAATAAACTTTAAATAAGTGACCTGAAGTTACTAACTAAAAGAACATGTCCTAGCTTAACTTTTTTTTTTTAAAAAAAAGGCATATTTCTTCTAACGAAGTGATTGTTTCCACATGTCTTCCTTGCCTTAGCGCTATTTTGCAGTCAATGTTGTGATGTCATGGCTCAAACTTTCCATCTCAAGTTCACATTTAACTTGGCTGGCGCAGCCTGGAACCCTTTACGATGCCACTGTAGCAAGCTGCCCTAAGTACTGGAGCTGCTTTATTGAGCTATAAAAAAAAATACGGTAAACACCAAACTGAAGAAAAACAAACCAACCAACCACAAATAACTTGCAATGTTCTACGCCTATCTAAAAGCATCATCCTGCTTCCAAGGTGGCGGGGGCCGCCTGCCTGCACCTTCGGCGGGAGCTGGACGTGCTCAGCACTCGGCGGGGACTCGGCGCCTGCAGACAGCCCCGGCAGACCTGAGTATCAGTGGCAGAACTGGGCCCCTGTGATTAAATGTAAACGTGAGGTGTTGGCCTTTCTCCCCTGGCTGAGAGGTAACGAACGGAGAGTGTGCGCCACCGACGAGCGCTCAGCCGCGCTCCTGCGGGCTCTCCCGGTGCGGGAGGGCAGGACAGAAGTGTATGTCGGCTAAATCAAGAAGCCGAACAGATTATTTAAGGATACTTTGAACTGAAAGTAAACTCAACGTCTGAAAGTAATAAATAAACCACTTTTTTTTTTTTTTTTTTTTTCCTTTTTGTAAGACATGGCTACATTAAGCTGAATGGATAAAGGCCAGAGGAGACGCAATCAAAAATTCTCACCTCTTTCAAACAACATGGGAGATACAGTGAGTGTTCCACCCTACTTGCTTATTTTTGATCATTTACTTTACAGAAATGTTTATGGCATGAAGTACTGTATAAGAAATGTGCATACACAAATACATGACAATTATACGTTAAGTTCTTTACAATATTAAATGTATAATATACAATTCTACAGATATCTTACATACAAAGGTGAATGTTGTGCCATATATTCAAATATGGCAATGCCTAGCAACTTTAGAATGTTGTACAAGTATAAAACCACAAAATAAAATAACTTTACAACTCTTTTAAAGTAGACAGATTTGCTCAACTGTTCTGCTAAGTTAGCAGGCCAACACGTATCGGCTAAGATTTCCAGAAGAGATCTTCGAGTTGGGTAACCAAGATAGAAAACACCTGCAGAGGTCCGATTTTCCACGGACAGGTATCCAGCCCTTTTCCAAAAATTAGACCCCTGCCTAGGTTGTGCCTTGGATAGTCAGTACAGCTCATCACTTTTGAAAATAATAGTCTTAAACACGATTTTTGTTATTTTGCCCTATTGTAATCGTTTGGCATGAAAGAATCGTTGACCACTTAGTACTCTGTCCCTTGTTCCATACGGCCGTATTTATGCATCTAAAAAGAGTTTTAAAATTCAGCATCTACAACAGTATTCTATAAATTAACGTGGGCGAAACTGAATTGTGATTAACACATGAATTAGTTATTGAGGACCCAATCATGCTAAACAGCAATAAACAGGATTTAGCAGAATGCTATTTATAACCTTGCACCTGCAAGCACGGTGCCGTCTCCTGAGTTAGGAAGCCCTGCAAGTCAGAGTCGATGCCGATGCGGGGGGAGCAGTAACCCCCTGCAGACAGCGGGCTCGGTTACAGAGAAAACTGTGCAGATGGAGGGCAGCTACGGAATCGGTACTGTAATCATAGTTTAAAATAACAGGGAAAACAATCGAAACCAAAGGTGGACTGCTTTCATCGGACAATGGCAGTAGAGGGTTTTAACATCTTTTTGCAAAAATTCCAGACCCATAAAGAGTAGGCTCGTGCAAAATTCTTAATGTTTCCTCCTAAATGTGGGCTTGTAACATGGTTAGTAAGTAACAAGGGGTGACAGAGCTTGCTTGGCAGAACCACGCTTCTTGGCTGATGCAAAACATTTAACAGTTTCTGAGTCAAAACAAGACTGGCTTTAAGAGAACTATAGCTCCACGTCAGGTATGTGACCCTCGTGTGATGGTGGATGGCATTTCATTTTGTGCTTCCAGATCCCTACTTTTGCAAATATTGCCTTAACTGGCCTTGCCAAATTTTTTGTCGCTTTTTTGTTTCGTCTGTTGTGGGGGTTTTTTTAGTACTGAGCACCAGTTGACTATAAATTGGTCCTTTTCTGGTTCTGGATTCTGTCCAGAGAGAGATATTTCAGTTGGAAATGTTGTATAAAAATAAGCCATTTGCTAGCATGAGTGAGTACAATCACAGAAGTGTAATGTAATGTATGGAGGTGTAAAGCACGCCTGATATGAAGGAGGTGCGGCAGTCAGGGAAGATACTCAGTGCAGTTTTTAGTGTACCATCTTCCTCGCCCAGGTGCCCACTTCCACGCGTCACAGCATCGGGGTATCGTTGGAAAGGCTGACAGAGCCGTTTCTCCTGCTGATCTATTCAAATTGCGTTAACTGGTCTTTCTGCAGAAGTCCGATCTAGGGTCAGGGGTTTGTGAAGCTTTGCCTTTTTCACCACCACAGCTGTTCAGCCCAAAGTACATTCCCAGCAGGCCTGGTACGCTGAGCATGCTCAGGAATTTCATCGTGAAAAACAGACAACTGGTTTTTCAAATGCATTTCATGGCTGGCTATGTGACAGGTAGTTTCAGAATACCACTAATTGGCAACATAAAGTCAAAATCTGTTTGCTAATACTGTTTTGCAAATCCTTAGTGTTTCACATAAGGGACTATTAAACGCTTCTACGGTTACAAAGGAGTACGGGTAGGGTCTAGTCCAGGGGCTCCTGTTTTATTCTGATTGTTGGGGTAGGTTGTGGTCGTCTGTCTTCGCGACACAGCACGTATTCACTGAACTGAGAGGAATCCACCCCACCACCGCATGAAGCTGCCACGTTAAATCCCTTCTGAAATAATCTTTCGAGCACCTGCAATGTGGGGGGAAAAAAATCAGATTATTATTTAGCAAATTTTAGTGATAAAAGCATTCAGAGGCACCGGATCTAAATGATGGATTTAGTCTTTCGAGTCCTTGTTGAATGAATATTATTCAGCTATAATTCTATAACTTATTCTTAAATGACTACACTGTGATTAAAGTCTCGCTCTCAGCAAACCTCTGTAGAAAACAAAAATTAATCAAACAAATAAGTACTCTGCAGAGCAGCTTAGTACACTATATAGTAAAAACCGGACTGCGGTTATATTGATGCTCTCTCTTACTGCTTATAGAAAGCTACGCAGGGTTTAAGTCGTAATAAGAAGTGCCCATTATTCATCAGTAATATGAACAGTCTTACAGAAAGTGGCTGAAAACATTTCTCAGCTCTTCTTTGGCAGATGAAAATGTATCAGGAGCCTGAGTGACACTTCTACCAGATCTTCACGGAAATCGCAGCTGTGATTTTCCCTTGCTGGAAGGGAGCGCTGCTTTTAGCAAAGCACGGCAGGGACGGGGTGTGGAGCCAAGACATGGACAATAGGGAAATGTTCTGGCCCAGAAAGAGGTTAATTTGTATTGCCCAAATATGTATTTTCTCTTTCTCCTTCTAAAGAAAAGTTGGTGCAATTTAGATGCATAAATTTAAGGAGCCCAGAGGCAACTTTAATTTCTGAGACTGTCACACAGCACATTACCCTAGGATATACTGATCTTGGCAATATGATCGGGGCCGTGTTTTCACATGCGTGAGCGTGTTGATATACGGTTTCCCAGCAGAGCAGGATGCACGCAGACTTTGCTCAGCATTGGGTGAGAGCCGATGCCAGATCCACCTTCGGCAGATCTGCAACGCAGAACCCACCGGAGGAGATGCCATGCTGCCTCCCTCCCGCCGGCTGCTCTCCTGAGTCCAGGGCAGCAGCCTGGAAAGATGGTTCCTGTGTTTTCTCTGCTGATAAATGCCACCAAGGGGAGCAGCCTGCACTGTTCTGGAACAGTCTCGCCAAGGTGCTGTATCTGTTGCTACAGCACGCGGGCCCACCGCGCTGGGCAGTGAGCCTGATGACTGACTAACCCTGCTGAACCTGGGGACACCAGCATCCCATGGGGCAGCTGTCTGCCACCCGCAGCGCCAGGGTAAAAACTTGTTCACTCAGCCTAGAGAAGTCTCTAAGCAATACGCCAGCCTTCGGACGGAGTCAACTCGTACACTTTCAGGGGTTTATAGAAAGAATTTTATGTTTTTCTGGGTTTTACTGGCCCTGCGAGCACTTCAGCAGTTCCCCCTGCTGCAGCAGTCCTTGGAAGCCTGATGTTTCCAGATCCGCACTACAGATCTGCACACCAGCCCGCTGCCCTCGCACACAGACGCACGTGAGGCCACGGTGCACTTCTTAGCGCACCATTCCTTGTGCCTGAATGTTGGCTTTGCTTTCTCCAGAAGCACCAGCTTGGAGCCTTTATGAAGGGTAGCTGATCTCAAAGGGACAGCTGTGTCCCAGCTGGTGTCGCAGTGCAAGGCAAACCACGGCAGCAGCACGTGCTGGTCTTAATCCGTGGGAATCCCCCTTTGAGGTCACCTGTGCTACCCATCTGCATTTTAATCCGCGGTAACTAAAACCTTGTACTTGCTACCCTGGCTGCTGAGGAGAGGCGAAGGAGCGGAGCTGCTCTAGCACAGCTTTGCCTAAGCCGTGCTGAATCTGCGGGGAATCCGCTTGCCTGAGGAGCTCTGCCTGGCCCTGGGACACAGGGACTAAACGTTCTCAGAAAGTCTCATCTGCCAAATCTCACTGACTTTTGCCCTGATTTTTATATACTGTAAGAAAGGTGTAGAACTGAAAGACCAAAAAAGCACTCCAGTGTCTGGAGGAAAAACGAACCTGGAGAGATTAAAAGAAGGGGCGGGAGAGCGGTTATCAAAATACATTCAAAAGAGAGAGAGAGAAAGGTTACAACTCGTATTTGTCTGGGCTGCATGCAGCCCGTAGGACAGAAATGGGCTGCAGACCCTAACACTTGTGCCTGCTCAAATAAGGCGGCAGGAGTCTGGGAGGGAAGGAGGGGTAAGATGTTGTCAGACTGCTGTTTCACAGGCTAGAGTGTATTTTGACTGTATTACGTACCCCTGTTCCTAGACCCAGCAAGACAAAGACGAGAGGCAACCCAGCCACAGGAAAGGAGGCTTCTTCCATTTAACTGGACAGCAAAACAGCGGATTGACAGGTAAGATTTCAGAGAGAGACGTGACTTCAAAATCCTTGCTAAAATTTTTTTTTACAATCAATTTGCTTGTAAGACAAAACAAGCAGAGGGGTGCCCTTGGCTTGCCTCGGTCCAAAGCCGTGGAAGGCTGCACGCTCTGTACCGAGCCAGCTCTCTGCAGCCAGACAATCCAGGTAGACATTACACCTTAGAGCACCGCACGCAGAACAAAGCGATCAGTTTTTGCTACCTACGCGCTTGAAGGACTAGACTGCAGGCTATAATCTAGTGTTAAAAACCTTGGTATCATCAATTTTCTCAGCAAGAAACAAAACAGGCCAAATCCTGTAAACAATGCAGAGAACGTTTAAATACTGTCGAGTTTTAAGTGTAACTTGGATGAAGTTGAGCTCAGGTCTATGGAGAAAGGCTGCCGAAGGCTGCTTCCACGTGCGCTGAGCACTGTTTGTATGCGCCAGTGCGTACACAAGACTGAACGGCACGTGGAACATGCACAGATTTAAAGGCCATTTAGTGAATTCGGCTCTATGCACGTTACTTTTTCTGAAGGTACGATACAGACAGAGGGAAACCAGCGAGTATCTCTGAATCGAATCAGAGCTACTTTCCTGTAAATCTCCAAAGAGAATATGCCAAGAAGTAAGTGAGTATCAGCTGTGATTCTCCTACATACAGGGAGACTGACACACAATATTAAACACAGGATTTGTGCTAGGATTTAATATACCCTGTCTTCCAGTATTCCAAGCACATCTGATTTTGTTGGAAGGTTTTCCAAATGGAAACATGATACTTCACTTACTGCATTTCATTTAAATTTTGCAGAATACTAACAAATACATTTTTAATTATGAAGACTCGATGTTCGACATATACAAGCGTCACAGAATTTTCTCTAAGGTAAGCTCATGTATCTCAAGCAGAACCTGTTGCAAGGAATTGAAAAAACTGTCAGTTTTAAGAAAACTCTATACCTATATGTAATTACATATATATGGGTATTACATTCAGAGTTACTATATTTTTTTGGCTAGCACTACCTAATCAGTGTGGACATTCTTTGTTTTACATGCACAGTTTTTGACACAAAACATTTCATGAAAATATGTTCCAAAGATCCAAAGGATCTATAAATACTGCAATTGTGCTACCAAATACATTCAGCGGGGCACAGGGAGACAAAAGCGATGCACCTCAGCAAACAGCAGGCAGACTTACTGTGTCACTCTTTGAGATTCTTTGGAAATGATTCTGCTCTTCCAACCACCTCCCCTCCCAACCCGTCTCCCTTAAGTCTGTGCATTTGCTCCACTGTGCTTCCAACTTCTGACTTAATCTTGTTTTGCCAAAAAATCCTGGGAAGGGGAAGGGCAGCAGCTAAGCACTGACCAGAGTCCATCAGAGCCAATGATAATTAGCTGCTGATTTCATCAGCCTTTGGTCTCAGCAACGCATCATTTTCCAGAAAGTGTTTGAAAACACTTTCTATTAATTATATAGTAAAATGATGTAATTTAGTAAAATGATGTAATTTAATAATATTATTTACACTGCAGACTCTTTGACAGAATTTTTTTTCACAACATGAACATGCGAAGAGACTCTTTGATTCTGTCTGAATTTTGACTGAATTCAAAACACATTCAAATAATCACAATAATTAGCATTAAACTTTTACTACAAGCACACATTTCCTGCCAGTACGCCACCTCGGATAAAACAGAGCCGAGTGCTAAGCCATGTGGGCATCCAGCACTTGGACTGGCGGCTTGCAGTGCTGAGCCCCTCAGCAGCTCGCAGTGACCCTCGTTTGTTTTAGTTTTTCTAATTTCTTGCATGCACCTATCACATGAACAGCATGGCTGAGACATGAACACACTTCCCTGTCCACTCACCTTAGCTAAACTGCAGCTGCTCCCTTCTCCACCCAGCACAGTGATGAATTCCAGTGATGGCCTCCGACCCACCTCCAGCCGCCTATTTTTGGGGCAGCCCACTCTAAACCTTGCCAAACATGACATTGCTAAGGACTGTGCAAAATTAACCACAGGCATCGGACTGTTGAAAGTTCAACCAAATCAAACACTTGGAAGTCTTGAACCAAAAACTCCCCAAAAATAGCTAGATTTAGAATGGTTTCAGACAAAAGCGTCTATTGGTGCACAATGCACCAGGGAACGCTGCCCAGAGGCATCAGTGTCAAATGCAGGTTGTTAAAACAGCTCCATCCACCTTTACGTGTTCTGGAAACTGAGGGTCTCCCAAAAACGTTGTCAGCTGGCAGCCTGGGGGATGGAGGGCGCCTCAGCATGCTGCGCAGTAACACCACAGGTGAGCAAGGGCTCCAGGCTCCTGCCCTCCCCTGCTATTACGCCTCCCTCCCCAACCTGTCTGGCCAGCCTGTCCCACGGGCCAGTTCTTCTGCGGGTATTTGCCCACAGGGAGCTTTATCAGGACCACTATGGCATTTCCCACAGCCCAGTTAATGTCTGCAGCCACAGCCCATCTGCAGGGGACGGTAACTTTGGAAATATTCCCCTATAGGTTGATTTCACGTTCCGTAATACAAGTGTCTGCAGCGTAATTTAAAGGCATATGTGCAAAAACCAAGAGCTCTGTTTTGCCCTTGTTAATTAAGGGACAAGTAAACAGCATCATCACCAGCATTCCTTCTCCGCAGCCCAAGGATGGCTACAACACCAAAGCTTTGGCGCAGTGGCGGTCATCCCTTGTGAAATGGCATTTCTTGCCCATGAGGCTGCTGCCTAAACACAAGCCACCTATTTATTTCTGCTACCATCCACCTATCTGTCCAGTTATCTTCTTTTGTTTCAGATGTTTAATTTTAAACCTAATGTCAAAACTCTGAGTATAAAATGAAATACATTTTGTTTAAAATACTCTGGGCAATTTTTATAGAACATCCTTTTGAAAAAAAAAAAAAAAAAGTGCAGAGATCAATTTTTTTAAGTCCATCCCGCAGGCACCATCATTTAATTATGAGTGAGACATAAATTATGCATTTACACATTGTTGCATTTTCTATAAAATGGTGTGGAGATTTTTTTTTTGTAGTTTTTGGAACTCTCTCTTTCTTCCTGGGGGCACTTTGGAGGAAAAAAAAACTGCTGCAGGCTATACATTGATGAAAAAATTAGCATTTATCAGTATAACACCATTATGAGACCAGCATGGCACTAACATACACAAAATCTAAATCTAGTTTTCTGCTTAGACTTAGGAAAACCTGAAAGACTGTGATCTCACCAGGCAGAAAATGTCTCCTTGCAGTATAAGCACTGAAGGTAATTGGGCAGAAGCAAATAATTTGCATATAATTGAACAAGAAATAATAAAAAAAACACCCCAGCAAACAGATGAGCCAGCACCGAAAGGACATTACCTGCACTGAATTCAACCGGCAGTATCCATTCAAAGGAAACCTAATAACATGGGTAGGGTCCTGGTTCCAGCCTGCATTTACGGAGTTGCACATGACGTCCCCAGTCTCCGGGAAGATCTCTTCTATTAAAGCTTTCTCCCCGCTCAATGCAATTCTTTCCCCCAGATCTGGAGTCACTCTTACGACCAAGCAGTCACAAGGCTGGAAATGTTTCCTTTGTTCTTTCTCTTGTTTCCATCGCTCAAGTTCCTTAATCATTGGCTGCAGCTGGTAATACTTTGCTTCTTCATATAAAAGATTAAAGTCCTGGGAAAAAAAAAAAGAAGAGAGGGAGAGAGAGAAACTAGAAATGCTTATAGTTCTTTTCTAAAAATGAGTATTTTCCTGTTTGACCTACTTAGGCTTATGTATTGTCAGCAAGAGTGCAAAGGCAACAGGTATCCACATACTTTGTCTTCGTCTTACACCTACACAGAAAACCACACCGTGTTAGTGTTGAATCTATTTGAGCTGACCGTGAAGTTCCCATTGCACTGAATTATTCTTTCATTTATGATCCCACAAGCTCAATGCCAGAAGGCTTTACTTTTGGATTAAGAAATCAAAATCACTGGTTGCAATAAGCAAAGCCTGCTGATGTAAGAGAAGATGTCCTGAGCCCCAATCTGCACTCTTGGCCTCAGATACTCACTTCTGATCTTACAACAGAGTGTCTCGGGCTTCGCTGTCACCTCTCGCACACATGTTATGAGACAGAGATGTCGGTTCAGCTTCACTTTTCACCTGTCTGCTGAGTCTGAAATTCCGCTCAGCTTCTCCCTGCGTTTCATGATTATTCATGTATTTAAAGCATACTTTGGAGCCTGGTAAATTATACAGAGGTAGTGACCATCCTGCTGGCTGGGAGCTCAGCTATGCATTCCAACAACTTAAAAGAAACAGCTCTCCCCAGCCATTTGTCCACCAGCTTGCTTGGGCTTTGGGCAATTCAAATTCCCAGTTTGATGCAATTCCCCGTTTATTGACTGAGATGTCTTCTGCACATCCTGCTTAATAACTTTTCATCAGATTTCCAGCAGATCTTCCCACCTCAGCTTAAACACGTGAGAGTATGTTGAGGCAAAGGGTGTCAGCAGCCCCCCGACCCGAGGAAGCAGCCGTGCCCACCAGACCAAGCCAAAGAAAGGGGGAAGGCCCCAGCAGGCAGTTTGCTTACACTGGCTCACCAGCTCCTTCAGCCCCCCGAAGGGAAGAGGAGCAACAAGAGCACAGCACCAGCTCCTCTCTGCAAAGACCTGCCGTTTGCTTTCCTGGCTCCTACACCTGCTTACAGATGGAAATGCTGCACCGCAGGCACAGTGAATGCATTTTGAGGAGTATGCTGCAGGTCAGCACCTGGACAGAAAGGCCCATTCTCCACCACTGCAATGCAATGAAGTGAAAAATCAAAAGAGTGAAATGACTTGGAATGATTTGGACTGGAAAGAAGGGCACGACAAGAAGTAACGGGAAACGAGCACCAAAATTGCATGAAAAACAATGGCAGTGCTGCTGCTCCAGGACTCGGGGAAGAGGGGAAATCAAAGGCCAATGAACATGCAGCACAAAAAGGTGCAACTCTTCATAGAGGCTTGGAATTAACCTGCAAAATCTGCTGCTGCAGGATACTGTTGAACCAAAGCAGTTAGCTCTGTTCAAATTTGGCACCACAGACCCACCCCCGCAGTGGAGAGGTGCTCCTTCACCCCAGGGCTGCCTGCAGCCTGGAGATGTATGAATATTCACGGTGACACCGGCAAGGTTATCACATTACAAAAGGGACATCCAATCCTTTACATCTCTTTGATGTCTAGTAAGGCTGGGACAACACACACACACACACACACACCCCACTAAGGGAGAAAAAAGGACTGGAGAAGGCACAGAGAGGAAAAAGGGATAAGAGCAAGCCGGAAGAAATGGCACACTCCTGGGAAGTAGCTGGAAGATGAAAAACAACAGGAAGATTAAAGAAGAAATCATACAGAAAGCACGCTGCAAACAACTGGAGTTGGGAACAGGCCAGACGAAGAGGTGTGGAGACTGGCTGCATCACCTGGTCCTGGGTAGACAGCATCAGACCCGAAGCCTCGTCCCCGATGGAAGGTATTTCCCCCCCTCCCCAAAATCTGCACCCTCTGCTGAACCATTACTGCTTTTCTCCGCTCACCAGTGAATCTCCCGGGTTACTGAGTATGGGAATGGTTTAAATCTACAGAGATTAGTGGCCTAAATTAAAAAAACCACCCCTGTCCCAAACTTTCCAAAATCTTCCTGTGGGACACCGGAGCAACACAGTCCACCACCTAACTGCGCTCATTACAGAGGTGTGTGCAGGGGCCCATCAAACGTTCACCGGGCATCTGCTGGTCCCACGTATCTCTCTTTTGAGCAAAGGAAAACATGCAGTGGTAAGGGAAAATGTAATGCTGTAGAGCAGCGAACAGGAGCAGCTAGTGCTTCCTGAAGGCAACGGTAAGTCTCTCACTGTTTTCAGTAGGTCCTGAAAAATTAGTTGTAGAATATCTGTCTTCATTGTTACTACAAGGTATTGTTTGTAAGGTCAATCAAGTGAATATGTGCTAAGAAAAGTCAACAGTAAAACCCAGAAGAGTTGGTACGGTGATATAAAACCCAAGTCCTTCATTTCTGCAAGCAGAGAGGGGTACAGTGCTCCTGAGGCTGGAAGCCAAGCCCATGACATTCACGAGAGCCTTTTCGACCGACTTCACTGGGCTTTGGGCTAGGCTGGCAGTATCCTGAATCACAGGAGTTCAACGGTCCAGCACCCCCGGACCAGAATGGTAATGTCATACAGCAAGCAAAACCAGGATCGCACCGCCTCTACCTCCCCACAGCCAGCCATGAGCCCATGGCATCAAATCCAGCTCTAGTGACTCCTGCCAGCCACGGTTTCTCCTAAAATAAACAAGATCAGGTTTACATTCTGATACAATTTCATGATAAGACTAGTTTTCAAATGAAACAGCTCTTCTGCTACCATTCCCAGAACGATGCAGCCACGCTTCAGCTGCTGGCTGTGTGGAAATGGGGCTGTGCTGGGGCATCGCGCGCTCTGGGATGAGGTGTGCACCTGGCCACCACTGCCTGGGTTAAGCCAAGGTATTTGGGTAGGTGTCTAAAATAAGCCTCTCATCTCCATGTCCGTTCCACTCTCGGGTTGAGCACAAATATGCTGGAAAGGGTTCTGCAACTGGAAGAAGGGGTTTGTAACAGGAGCTGGGAACCTGAGGTGTGCTGGTGCGAAGGGGCAACGTGCATGTGCGGCGTGGGGGAGTCTGGGCACTTATTATCAGGCAGTGGCAATGAGGGAAATGTGTAGCATTTGTAGAAATGTAGAGGGGATAAAAAATTGTCTTCTGCTAGGTAAGAGGAAATTCATTGCTGTCGACTAGTGACAGCGCCGGGAAGGGACACCTTCCCACCGAGTCACTTGGGCACCACTAAGGAATGTCACAATGTATTTACAGAGGGAAGAGGATTTTGCAAAACCAGGAAGAACGAACAAACGGCTCACAGTCTGGGGGTCTGGTTCTCTAAAGGCTGCGCTCGCACAGGGTAACGGACTCAACACACCGTTAAGTACATCATGTTCTCAATTCAGGTTTGATACACTGTTTGGAGTACTGTGTATCTGTGACCAGACTGGAAGCAATGCCCAGCCCTGGACCGTCTACAAAAAATGTCCAGGTAATACCGACACAGGAGTTTCCACTCTGCACTGTAGATGTACAACTCTACCCTGACGATTTGCAAAAGTTTAACATGAAACATGAAGCAGAAGAATTCAGTCCACCAGGGACCTCGCCAGGGATGTGCCACAGGAGCTGCAAGAAAACATTTCCATGCTGCCCACTTTTGTAAGTTACCAAAGGCAGATGCAGACACGCATCTTTCTAGATCTATCCGGAAGAGGCACGTTTCACTGAAACAGGCACAGGAGTAGCTGCAGGGCGCTAACTGCCTAGCACAGTGGCAAAGTGCACACAGTCTCACAGAAACAGCCCCAGAGCAGCCGGGTACAGCTTCTGTCCCAGGGGTACGCTGATAAACGCGTACAGCTGCTGCAGCACCCCCCTCACGGAGGGTCCAGCCCTGGCATCGGTGCGTGTTGCTGAGTGGCAGGCAGCATCCCGCAGCAGATTTTGTACAGTATCCAGGTTCCTTGTGCTGCAGGACTAATGATGCATCTCTCATTTCTCCAAAGGATTATTTCCCTACCTTCCCAACCTCTTTAACAGCAGTGTACTTCATGGCAGCACAGCCCAGAGTCAAGCACTGTGTACGGGAGCTAATGGAGCTGACTGTGTTTAGCCAAGGAAAACTGTTTTACTCCAAAGGTGATTCCCACCAGCCAAGGTCCTTGCTCATGAGCAGGGTGCTCCCTGCTACACTAAAGGGCAGATAGACAGTCCAGCCTCTGATTTTGCTGTAAAGCACCATAAAATGCCTTCATGAGCTACCATGAGCCTTCAGCTTCTTGCGGCTGTTTTAAGAACTAGTGAAGTTCTGTCAGGTCACCTGGAAAAGGGAGCAGATAGCCAGGTGGGATGCACACAGCCTGCTGGAGTGCACACAGCACTCCATCCACAACTTCTGGACAGCATTTAGATCTCATAGCAAAGGTAAACAGACCCTTCAAAGATGCACCTTTTTGCCTTTCACAAAGTAATTTTCTCCTCGTGATTCAGTAGAAAAGCTTTTTTTCTGGTGGGTTTCACATTGGCTGAATTCTGCAGTCCCCTCTGACAGGGGTGACATCTTCCTGAGGTGGAGATGGGAAGTGTGACTGCAAAGCCAGCTGTGCTGCTGCTTCAACGTCAGTGCCAGTGGGTCCGTACAGATCTGCTAAGTACAGGCAGAGACAGCCAACAGAAACTGTAAAACCATGTCTCCCGTGAACCTGATGCTGTTCTCTCAGTACTAAAGAGGCCCTTTATTTTTGTACCTGATGTTGACTCCTGAACAGGCTGAAATGGCTCTTTCCACCCGTTTTTCACTTGTTATTCTTTGTTACACGAAACAACAAACTGTCATCCTGACTCAACATTTCTTTTATATTTTAGTGCTGTGAAGCTCTGACTCCTGGCTACGAGAGAAAGTTGCTCGCTTCTGCGATGACAACTGCGCCATTTGCGAAGGTCAGTTTGAGAGCACTTAAAATTAGATGCAAGGACACTGATTTTAAAACGATAGTAATGAATTAGTGTGTTAGCCTTGTGGTTCTAGTGCTCTGTAATCCATATGAAACTCAAATATCCTGTGCGTTTGTGCTCCTCCCCTCCTTAAGATGGAGCAGTAAGATATCCTTAAGATAAGCAGGAAGTGAGTCTCATGTAAGTAGGTACCATTCGTCCTGGTTTTGCATGAAATTATGTATTGGCAGTGAAGGGGACAGATGCTGCTCATAAATCTCCTCGGGAAGCACCTCTGATGGCAGGAGGAGATCAAGGCAGAGGATATTTGGGCTGCAGAGGAGGGGCAGCTCCTGTGCCAGCCACCCCTGACCCAGCAGTGGGCAGACTGGGGCATGCTGGCTCCACGCTCAAGGACGTTTGATGCTCAAGGTGTTGTGGAAGTGTAGGAACAGGGAGCTGTAAGCAGCTCCAGGCTGCTCGCCATCGCCTCGCTCAGCACGGGCTGGCTGCAAGGGAGAGCTGAGCCAAAGAACGCACAGTAATTTCTCGGCGTACTTCATGTGGCTTAAAATCCCCCAAACCCAGGAAAATTATATGAACTATTAGAGTGTTGCTTTCAGCAGGGAGACCTGTCAGATACTAAACACTTTCAAGTTATGGCTTATTAGTAGTTGGAAGGGTAATTAATATTCACTGTAAACACACCAGTCAGACTTGATAATAAAGAACCACTAGCCTAGGAACACATACCCCACTTTCTCTGCATTTCAGTGTTAACTTAGTCTGAAAACAACACTTAAATAGCAAACACAATAATGCTAGTGCGGTACTAACATTCCAAACTTTCCAAAATAACCATCTGAGCAGCAATTCAAGTTGAAAAGCAACTTGGCTAAACCTTGAGGCTAATAAACTGCTTGATTAAATTAAGGGGTAAAAACTAATAAATATTCAAAACACTTGATAATGCTTTGTTTGACATAAAGAACATTTAATGCAAGTCTCACTGGAAAACCTGTCAGGTTTTATACCTTAAATAGAGTTTTGCATTTAGAAACACCAAGTGATTCCATTTGCTGCCTTTGATTATTGTCTTCTGTCACTTTAATCACGCTGGTAAAATTACACGATTTCTGTGAAGTCAAATCCGTTTACAATGCAGTTTTAATATAGCTTTGCAGCGCATTCTTCTATGCATTTTTATTTAGCTACTCCCTACCTAGCAATACTTTGCTTTGTTCTTGAGCCCTCATTAGCCTGGGGTTTGCTCTAAAGCTCTCCCAGGGAGGAACTAAACAAAATACAGTTAACCCTATGCAAAGAGATGGTCTGGAACAACGGACTGAGCCCGGGCACAGCGCCGGCTCTCCCGAGTCTCTCCCAGCCCTGCCAGCGGCTCGCTGTGCAGACAAGTCCTTGGCATCCACCGGCACTCTCACCTCCAGGCTCTTACCAAATCCTGCTGGTTTTGTTTCACAGCACCTCTGAAATCTGGATGCCAGCTGGGGCCATGATCAGCCCTAACTACATCTCTTCTGCCCTCTCTTCTCACGCCTTCTTGTCCCACTAGACCGCCCCAAACACTGCTGCTAAGGCGTCTCTCCGGCAGTTCACCGGCTTCTCCATCCTCTCCCCTTTACTTGATCCAGCTTACAATCCACAGGGCTGGGCTGGGCTTCAGCCTCACTCCAACCTGCGCGTTTGCTCTCATTCTCTACAAAGAGCTTTTCTCACATGCCCCACTGGGTGCTCTGGCTCTCACCCTGCCTGGTGCACCCCAACCGCAGGGCTGCTGCTCCCCAGAAAGGCCAGCGCTCGGGACAGCCCTTCTGGCTGGGTGCTCCAGCACTGCCCATGAACGCCAGCACTCCTCCCTGCCTGGGACTGGATGTGCACTCCCATCGCACACCGTCTCTGCTCAGCGTTAACCGGGAGCGCTCCCATGCTGGGGTCAAGTACTTGTCACTTAGGTAAGAGCGGCTGAGGAGGGGTTTGCAGCATGCGGATCAGCTGTACTCCAAAGCCGAAGCCACCACAGCAACCACACGTCTGGATTGATGCAGTCTTGCCTACCTAGTCCAACGTGCAAAGCGAAATCTCACTGCACAGCACGGGAACCTTCCTCCCCAGCAACGCTCCACATCCTCTAACTAAGCAGATCCCCATCGCCATCCCAATTTATTCATCATTTCATCCTGGAGTTAGTGCTTTTGTTGAAACTTGTCATCTACAGTTTGGGCACTTTTGTCTTCTAATTTTCATACATAAGGATGACAATGTTGCAAGTTTTGTAAGCGCAAAGTCAAATAAACAAGGCTAGGAGGAGAGCGTTTAAACAATCAGGACTTGCAAAGCCACAACCAGCGCCATTATTTCACAGAAAACATGTATTGCTCCTTAAAAAGCCCTCAGTAAATTGCATCTCCCAAGAATATTTTGACATTCATAAACTGTGTAAAGATTGCTTGCTGAAATCAAAGTATCTGCATCGGTTACATCTAACACAAATCCTCGTGGGCTTGTTTAAGGGTGTTTCTTTTTTATACCAACAAGAAAAAGATTTATACAATTTAAGTCCTCTAAGTATCAAATTTAAAATATTTCTTCCAGATTCTGAGCATTAAACCCTGGTAAGTGCTAGTTGCTGATGTTGCTTCTTAACTGTTGTTATACCCTTATAAATAAGCTAAAAATGTGAGAAAATACAATTAGTTTAGAAAAACTGATTTAGCCATAAGCTTCATCGTTTAACTTTTTATGGTATCCATGACAACAATTGGTCCATTTATTAAATAATAGCATCCCTGGTGTAATATGCAAGTACTAAAAATCCTAACAATAAACAGCAACATTTAGTTAAGTGTGTTTAGGTCAAGTACACAAACCAACCTGCACCAAAACAAATGACACAATGGGAGGAAAAAACAGATTGCAGACTATAGCTTTCCTTACCTTAAAGTCATCTGGGAGCAGTAGCTTAGATGTCCTTAGGAAGCTTAATATATATCTGAAAATTTCACCATCTCGATCAATGAAATAATGCTGTTTTAAACTGTCCAAGACAATAGGCTCTGTGCCATTAAACAGACGACTTATTCTGAAAAAAAGAAAGAAAAAGAAATGGGCAAAAGAGACAAAATCGCATTATACCCTCAGGGCTTAAGAACATCCAGCCAATTTAGCTGCATCAATTCAATGTGCATAAGGTAACACAGTATCTTAATTTGGTGACAAACAAGTGCACAAAGACAGATGCCCCAGTCGTGTGCGTGCACCACACGCTCGCACACGCGGAGCACGTGTGCAGGCGCACACACCAGCAGCAAGAGCCCTGCAGCTGCCCTGGCACTAAGCTCGCGCTGCCCCAAACCAGGGCTGCGAATCAGGCCCACGAGCCCACCAAGAAAGTGCCTGTGAAACGCCCACCCGCAGCTGGCAGGGGAATGCTGGTGCGAAGGTGCACCGCCGGCTGTTACAGACCCCTGCCCGCCATCTCCTGCTCACGGCGAGCCGAATCGGAGACGGGATCCTGGCCACAAGCTTTTCCTCCAGCTGGGCTGTCATTTTTGATCAAATGCCACCAAAGCCCTTCCGTGCTAGAGGAGAGGCTGCCCATACGCCGAGATGAGCCGTACGGACCCCTCGGTGGTGGGTAAGCGTCCACCCAACGCTGCATGCTTTGGCAAACCGGCAACCAATGGCCCGTGCAGCATCTGCAGCGCTGCCTGCGGGACCAGTCCCACCACCAGCAGTCCTGGGGATCAGAGCCTGGCAGAAGAAAGCAACGTGGCCAGTCTTTTGTGAGCAAAGGAAAGGAAGCGGGACCTATGAGCCTGGGGGATCAGCTGGTTACAGGACCAAAATATACCGCATCAGCTACATCACTCCAGCTGTCTCCACGTCCTGAGGAGCACACTCTGCAGAAAGCAAACCGGGCATCTGCCTGGCTGCTGTTCCTCCCGCCCTTCCCCTCCAAACGCCTGGCTTCTCTCAGAACGCTTTGTCTTCTCATGAGAAATAACCCAGCTGAATATATGTTCTTGAAAGGAAAATCGCAGGAGACAGACAGCAACGACCTATTAAGTAATTGAGTCCATCTCTCTGACAGTGCAGCATTGTTCCCAACTGCAGAGTGTCTCGTGTTTCAAAGTCAAGTCTTAAATAACCCTGCCAGTGAGGACTCCTCCATTTCCCAGAGAGACTATCCCGCAGCCTGCTGGATTTCACTGTCAGGCCGTCCCTCCGACTCGGCCGTGCAGTCCCCTGTGTGTCCCTCGCTGAGACCAGGACAGGGCTTTTCCCCGCCGTGGATAACAAGCTCACCAAACCCTGCCAAAGGCAACGTGGTGCTGCTGGCGAATGCCACGGCCTCGCCGCCTCCTTCCTTCCAGCATCACCACCGCACCCCAAGCCTTCTGGCCCGGCAGCGAGGGGAGCGGATGCGAGAGACCCAAGCCCGGCCGGGGAAGGCAGGCGCCCACCCCGGCGATGGGAAGGGGCAGGTTTGCTGCCCCACGGCCGCCCGCGGTGCTGGTGCCACCGGCTGCACCCCACGCCGCTGGCTTTGCCTTGTGGGTTCATGCAACATGGTGAGATTTGCTCTCCACAGCTGCACCTCGGTCTGATCTTCTAACTTGCTAATTTAGTTGCAAATTTAATTAACATGCCATTTATTTCTAAATTAACTGTGGAGATATTAAATAAAACTGGACTTAGCAAGTCCCCACTGAATTCAGCTAAAAATCTTTCTGCCCTCTTAAGCAAGCTCCAGGTTTTACTGCCTGCTCTCGCGTCTGTGTCAGCATTCAGCTAGTCCAAGATACTTAGGAGAATAATCAAATGCTCCCCTAAACCCTAAGTGTAACGTGTTTACTATTTTTCTTCATCCTCTAGCTTTTCCAACGGTATCAGAGAACACCATCCGGTTCATGCTGCAACATTTAATTTATATAATCCCAAGGTTCAGTAAGCCTCCAGTAATTTACTATTTTCTTTTTCATTGTTATTTTAGGGCCATTTGCCCGAGACAGTTATATATGTTGCTTTGTATAGTGTTAAATTTTATTCCAGGAATAATTTATTTCCTCAGACATGCACATGAGCCAGTGTGCTGTGCCGGGTTAGACTGAAAGCTGAGGAAACACTGAGAGAGCAACTTAAGGCTCAGTATGGTGCATTTATTGAGTAAATTTGCGTGGCCATTGAAGGTTTTGAGATCTTACACCCTAAGCACACCGGGCTGTATCTTAAACCTCCTCCCCTTCGCTGCCCTTTCCCTGTGAAGTCTGCAAAAGCAAGGCGACGGCTGCTGTTCGGCTCTGCCACGCGTATGGGGGAAGGTTTGCCAACAACGACAGGGTGCAGGGAAGACAGGGTACAAAATTTTAATGGGCCGCTCTTTAATGTAGTGAAGCATTTTTTTGGTAATGAAAACAAAACATGAATTTTTAGGCCTTTGTGGAGTGCCCTGAGCTGTATTTCTTCACCAGCAAAATTACTGCTGGGGAAAGAAACTTGCAGAGTGTTGAAAGACTTAACTGCCACCCCAAAAACAGAGTGATGAATAGTTCCAAGGATTTATTTGACATTTTAGGGGGCTGCTATTTTCCAAGAACCAACTTCACTGCAGCATGTTGTAACGCTGCATGCAGAAAGCGCTCCTGCTCCTCCCTTCTTGCCAGTATAAACTGTACCTGCACAAAGTCCATCAGAAAATGCAACACTGTGAGAGCACCAAGTGAACTCAAATGGCAGCTTCAAAAGGAAAGTTTGCCTGACAGGGTTACTCATCACATGTGAAGCCATGGAAAAGAGCATGGTGACCGGGGGCAGCTCCACAAGCCTCACCGGGACCCAGCGTGTTCAGTGGATGGGTCTCGGGTGGCCAGAATGAAATGCCGCACACAGAAGCACAGAAGCAAAATGCGCACAGGCTGTCAGAGAGCCGGCAAGTTAGCAAGTGCCAGGGGATAGGAATGGTTTTGCACTGTGCAAACTTGTTGATGTTCAATCAGAAATTATGTCCTAGTCTGGCTGGCGGCCTCAGTAAGCTGCTCCCTCCAGCACCCTGCCATGTGATGCGAGTTAAAGTCATGGGGAACGGCTGCAGCTCTCAGACTGGGCAGCAGTCACCCTGAAAATGGCTGGGTTTATAAGTGGTCATGGTGCCCAGTACTGTACTGGTGGACAAATTGGGTACGGGTGTTTTCACTTGTTTATGGCATGTGGGAATGGCACTTCCAGTGATGCTTGTGAAGAGGTGGGAGGCACAGGAAAACAGGGATGAGGCAAAGAGAACCGCACTTGGATCTTACAGCCATGGGTGAGTCTGTGCAATCAACCCCTCTTCAGCATTCCCACCTTTTGGAAGAGATTCATCACTTTCTAATTCAAGAACACTCTTAAAACTTCTGTCCAAGATTTAATTTCCAGACAGGGAGCACAGCAAGCCAGCATCAACCCAAGTAGGTGCAAGCCTAAGGATGGCAAGCTTGCCTTTCCATTGCTTCCACCCCCCTGGCCAGGTCCCCCTGTGCTCACACCACCTTCCCAGTGCACGGCTCTTCCCAGCTGTCTGTTCCTCCTGCCCTCGCGACAATATGCTCTTCCCTGCTGCCTGGCCACGGCTCTGCAGCGCTGCCCACCCTGAGCCTCTCAGGGCCCCTGCTCCCGGCCACTGCCGCATCACGTCCCTGCGGAGCAGAGCCACAACGGGGCTGATGTCCAGCCCCCGGCTTAGTGGGTCTAGCTGGCACCTTGAGCCCCGGCTGGATGCTCTTCCCTGCTCCTCCCAACATCCAGAACACAACCTGTTGATCCTATTTCTACAATTTCTTTGTGCTTCTGTTGTTTCTGCTAAAGGCTTTTACATTTTCAATAATGTTTTGCCAAAACGCCAAGGGGCGAGTTTCTAGCTTTGTACCAATTTTACTATGATATTAAGATCTCCTTTTATTAGATTAAAAACAAACAACGCAGCCAGCCAACCCACAAGGACAAGAGCGCCAGTAAATTCTTTTCTTAGTTCCTTGGGCAGGGGAGGAAGCCGTGTGCAAGTACCTACAGCCGGCTGCTGCTACCCGCACCCCCCCGTAACGCTGGCCACCGATTTTCTTTCCAGGCAAGCTCCCTGCAGCGTTTGTCGAGATGGGAGCACAGAGAGGGCCCGCAGGGCAGGGACTCCAGCCCCCACAGCAGAGCTCACGGCACACCATCGCTTTCATAAACTCACCCAACTCCATCTTAGAAGGAGCCAGGGCTTTTTGCACCCCCAGCTCCCTCGGGAGCACCCTCAGTCTTCCCAAGATCGTCACTGAGCGCAGCCACGGCTCTGCACATCACATACCGCTGTTGGGGGGTTTAACAGCGCCTTGGGACAGGAGAGTGGTTTTATGTGGGGAGGGGGCGTGCTGCTTTCTGTTTTGGGGCCAGTTTAGCCATTTTCTTGACAGATCTTTTTTTGAACAGAAAACAGAAGTTGTTAATAAATCTGGTTCCAGAGGCTTTAAGAGGAGCACCCAGTATTGTGGGATCAGTGGGACCAGCAGCAACCGGGGCTGTAGCGAGCAGCGGCGGAGCCCACCACCCCCGAGCCCCAACACTGGGAGGACCACTGGATCCCATCCCCCCCCGGCCACCCGCCCAGCCAGTGTAGCGACACCGCGTAAGTAAAACTCTCTATCACAACATTGCACTAAAAGTATTAATTTAAGTAATTACGAGATTAATATTTAACCATTCAGTGATATTTTTGTCATTCATAATTCAGTTGTTTACATTTATTAAAAATTGATTCTGTAGACACTTTTTCTGCCCAATGTCAAATCAGCAGGGAGTGCACATTTCAGCAAACTGTCATGAAAATGCGTCTCTTTCCTAATTTTATGGGAGGAGAGGAGAAGAAGAGAGATGCTGCTGTCTGTGCATCCTGCAAGCGCACGGGCCTGTGCCCTGCTCGGTGCCCTCCGCTGCGGCTGCTGCTCCTCCAAGCATCCCCCTGCTCCGCTGGGCACAAATGCACAGGGGAGCTGACAGGAGCTCTGCAGCTCTCCCTGCCATTTACACGGCAGCTGTCGGTTGTGCTTGGCTGTTGGGCCTTGCTGTGGAGCTGGAGGAGGCAGCGGTTGTGGGAAATGCCACAGAGAGGAGGAAGAAGGTTGTTTAGAGCCAGGACACCGAGCATGACCTGAAACTGCCCCGTAGGACATGCTAGCAAAGCGTCCCAGGTGTATAAGCAGAGTCCACTCGTTGCTGCTGAGCATAAACAGTGCTGCTTCTCTCTTAAATATTTGCTCAGTGTGGGAAAGATAGATACTGTTATCTGCCTGAAGAGAAAAAATGCTGCAAATTGGAGCAGAGGTGCTTGACAGACCAGAGCACCTTATACTGTGTCTGGCACTGCTGTCCGCGTGGCTATGTCCCTTAGGAGTCTGTCACTTGTCCCATCACAAGATAGTAACACTGGGAAAGAACAGTGGGAAGCATCGGAGTGGCTGTGCCCTCCCCAGCCCTGGCGTGCCCGGAGCCAGCGCTCTGCTGGCACTGCTGCACCCCAGCCACAGCAGCACAGCCTGGGTGGGCAGTGGACAGTGCTGCCAGGTCTTTACAGCAGTGGTTTTTGTATTTCCCTTATTTTTACTGTAAAACTGAGACGGTTTGTGCACAAGTTCCTAGCAAAGCAAACTGTAATGGAGAAAGCACCTGCAGCTGCTTTCCCCAGGGACGTATGTTAAAAACACCCAACCCACCCGAAACGCAGGCAGGGCTGGCCAGAAGAGGACAGGGGTAGCCCAGCTGAGCAGCAAACAGGTGTCTTCTGCCTTCTGGCCCGATGGTTGGTAGGAAGGAGAGATGTTAAAATACTCTCTCTGCCAGGACACATGCTCCCTCATGCCCCATACAGCAAGGAACGTGGCTAAAGGTTGCATCTGGCTGCAGTAAGTTTTCTGATCTGCCTCAATTTAAAACTTCAGCTATAATTAGCGTGAAAGTCCATAAACAAAGCTGTATTGTATGGTTATACTGTACCTTCACACCCTGCTACCTGACCGGTGATTTTAGGCCTTTCTCCAATTATGGGAAAGCAGTGCTAAGGAGAGGCACCGTCTGAGCGCAGGTCTGCGACCTGGCTGTGCTACGCTGCAGGAACTCAGCGCAGGCTTCGCCCTCACGGCTCTGCCACAGTTTCCATTTTAATCAAAGATAACGTCTTGACCACCTCAGACTGCTTCGGGCGTACGCTTGGCTTGGAGGGTGTTTCAGCTGGGGAGAATTTTGTTTTAAGCATCTTTTAAATCTTTTATTTGTACGGTGATGGGAAGAAGTGAGGGTAGGGGGGAGAGTCTGAGTCTTAAACTGAGGGTATAAATCGTTGCTCTGCAAACTGAAATCCAAGCAGTCATGGGTGCTTTGGGACTGGTTCATGTGCCTGCATACGCAGAAAGGCGCCCCAGAGGGGGGTTCTGGCACAAGTAAGCCCAGATCAGGTCCCTGCTTCCATTCCCAAATGGAGTGCAGGCATCGAGCCCGCGGTGGCAGACAGGTCACCGCTCCGTGCACGCTCGAGCCACTCCAACCACTGACTCCTTCCCCCACCACTCCTGCAAGACCAGGGTGAGCATCCTACATTTCAGCAGGGCAGCCTCAGCCACTAGCATCCTACAGGCACTGCCTGTCCCCATACAGGCATTGCCAGCTTCACACCCTTCAATCCTGATGGCACAAGTGAGTGACCCGACACTCAAGTACAAAACTGACCTGTGAGAACCAAATGGAGATAATAAAGCCTGTGACCCCAAAGCCCGTCTCTCGATTTTTAACAAGAAAAGAGCATCAAGTAGTACAGTCTGATCTCAGCAGAGGGATGGAGGAGGTAACACAAGGCAACAGGTTTATCCATCTCCAGTTCCTGTAACCTCTTGTTCCTGCCTTCCAAGGCTGATCCTGGAATGCCATCAGAGGTTTTTGAGCCATATGCTCACTTTTCAGTGCTTTCGAAGGATATTACGGTCATTAACTATTAAGTACCTGAATGAACTGCAGGATCGATTACCTAGATTTAATACTTCATATTTTGGTGTTCAGGCTAGAATATCTATTTTTTCAATGGATCAGAGCTAGTCTATATAGTACCCACATGTATTTTTAAAAGTCAATAATCCGTAAAGAACATTATCAGCTACCACGCAGAATCATTCTTTCAAAGTTCTGGAAGGATTTTTTTTCTTTTTACTCATCACTAAAAAGGAAAATTAGGTATGTCATGGATGTTGTAGTTACAACAAAGGCATGGACAATTATGTTTTCAGTTCTCTGTTACTATCAATTAAAGTCCGCTGAAGCAACAGGTAATAAACCACTGAAGTGGAAATTACCTATTACTTTCGAAATGCCACAAAGCATTCACGGTAAAGATAAGAGATCTTACAGCTCTCTCTCTTCCACCTGTTGTTAACAGCCTATCTCCGCACTTAAGACAAAGTGGTGCGTGACTCTGATATATAATTTCATGGAAATATATATGTATTTTTAGATTTTTACACATGACACTTATTTGCAATTTGTAGAGACAGCATTGCCTATACATAAGCTAGCAGTTAAGACAAGAAATTGGAAACACTAATCCCAGGTAGCGAAGCCAGTGTCTTTTCCTGCATTAAAAAATTCTCTTGGTAGCCAAGAGCCACCCTGGTCCTGCATCCATGTGGCCAAGCATCCCATCGGGTCTTGAGGGAGGAGAGGAGGAGTGATCAAACAATTGCAATGAGCAGAGCAGTGACTTAAGGGAACTGAGGCTCCCATGAGCTTTCCTTTCCAGGCTTTTCATTCACACCAGCTTTACAAGGGTATTAACCCTAAGCCCTTCACTTCATCGGGATACTGGGATTAGGCCCATCAGCACTGGCCGCTCATCCCAAATTTATCAGCAGCATGTTTGTTCGCTGGGGACCTGCTTCTGCCACCCATCTCGCGGGGAGCCAACAGCTCAGGAGCAAAGCGCTGCCCAGCCATAAGTAACAGTGGCAGGATCCAGCCCTTCGCCAGGATAATGATTTTGTTTTCCCTTATTAAAGTAGCGTTTGTATATTTGAGTGTGTTATTTTAACAGCTATAAAAAGACTTCACTAAACAAACAGTTTCTAGTATGTTAACTGCTGTATTACGAATCCTTTCACTGCATCTGGCGTATAACCACATTTATAGGCAGGGTAAGTAGACACATACAGGCAGAGCGGCACTCATTCGCTACACACATCAGCATCCCACCACGTTTATTTAAGTTGTCAGTCACGAAATGCATTTGCTGTGCTTAACAACAAAAAAAAATCCAACTTTCAAATATAGGTACAATTTGCATTTCTCCATTAAAAGTTCCCTACACGCCACTGACATGGCTGGTTCATTCTTTGTAACAGAGACAGTGACAAACGGCCTCCCATTATTTTTTGATGCTTAACCATACCGTGTGCATTCATTTAGTCTGGCTGAGCTGCTCTGGAGCAACCAGGAGCAGAAGAGAGGCCTTGACCACAGCGGGTGTGCAGATGCATGGCAGCCCCGTGCAGGCGGAGAGGCTGCAGTTACTGCAGATCAAGATAGGCCAGTTCTGCCACCCCTGCTCCTAACAAGCAGCAACTACCTGGGGAGAGTGAGAAGGGCAGAGTCTGGCTGACTTGCATATTTTTAATAAAAGTAACCAAATCATATTACAATATAATACAAACCCTCAAAACACAGAACTTGGTAACAGTAGGAGCCAAACACATATTTCCTTTCAGTGAAATATGCCCAAGTCCAAGTAACTGCACAAAAGTTTATACGTTGTAGGGAATACCTATCGATTTGGGAATTCCTCTATTTTAAATTGTGAACCTACATTTGAAGTTAAAGCATATGTTAGCTGAAGACGCAGTACTATCATTTTTTCCAGTATAAAGTTCAGGTTACTTTTGCTCTTCTTGTGTCTTTTACTTCATTCTAGCTGAACTTTTGTCTAAGTAGCTGGTGAAGATTAAAAATATTAATACAAATTTATATTGCAAAACTAGCTTGGTTTTGTTACGCTATTCTTGTTGCTGCTGCTCTGATTTGAGTGCTGCGAGGGATCCTGGCCTTTCAAGTTTTCTCAACAGAGAATTTACACTAAATTTTGGCCGTGAAAAATCAATGCAGGAACAAAAATTCTTTAATATAAAACAAACTCCTAAACTAGCATCTTAGTTTCCCAAAGTGTTCCCTAGTTTCCCAAAGGTCCCAATCCTGCAAGAACTGCATTTCAGTTCAAACTCTGTGGGAGTTGCGGGCATTCAACAGAATTAAGTTGTTAATACATGAGAAGATGCACAATTCAAACAAAACATTCCTGCCTATACAAGCCTTTTCTTGCTATTCCTTTAAGCATCCCTTCCCCCTAAATCATGGTGCTATGAAGGCCCTGATGAGAACAGGGTTGCACTGAATGCCAGCTCTCTTGCTGCTCACCTACTTGTTCTAACTTCCAAGTGGAAGCTAGCTCAGAATTTTTATTAAGATTTTCAAATCTGACTAGATCTGGACATTACCCCCATTGCCATCACCCTTGTACAGCTGGGCATGCTGGGAGGCTGTAAAACATGCAGATACTAGTTATATTTTAATATAACTGGGCTAAATCCTCGCTCATTGAAGTCAAGAGCGAAACTCCCACTGGGACTCAGTGAAGGCAGGGAAAATTTCAAATGTAACTCATTCACCTTTCAGGGTGCAATCCTGGCCCTCCACATCCTTTGCATGTGTGGGTGCTGTGAAACCAGCACGTTTCAGTACACAGCAGGAGAAAGAGGGATGGATACTCCAGCACTGCACAACCTTTTATAAAGGGTAAACGGAGACAGCTAACACAGTCACTTTGGTACCTGCTGCTCATGTAAATAGCTAGAATATTTTATCTGCTGGAGCCACAGCCCTCTCCTTGATTCTAGACATACAAAAGCTGAGCAGCTTTTTCCTACAATTCTTTCATTTCCAGATCCACAGGAAAAAGTTCCCAGAGATGGGCTGCCAGGGACTGTGCAGCACTGCACTGTCTGGGATGAGCAGGAACACCAGGTGACCCTCCGTGCCCACACCAGCCTCCACTGGACTGGGATGCTCTCCACCGCTGTGAAGAGGAATGATACCAGCCTCTCTCAGCAGCGATACATTAGCTTTCTGCTTAAAAGAAACTGCCCACACTGCTTGGGCATTTGGTTGGTATGCCTATCCATTAAACTGGTAAAGCGCTCTGTTGCTGAGCATGACAATATGGAAAAAAACAGCTTATCTTGCATTCTTCCTCTGTTTGCTTTTCCTGCAACCCATCCTTCTGTCCTCCAGTGAGTAAATGACACCAATTTTGCCCAGTCCCAGAATGTAACAGTGCTGCAATTACACTACTGTACACCTCCACTACCGCTCACATCACCCCTCACTCTGGCACGAAGACACTGCAGGGAGTTACGGGCAGACTGCAGTGGGTTAAAATTCCCTACAAGCACGTACGTGATTGGGAAGTTGCATGCAGTTCTCTCTATCCGCATTTTTGTTATGGCACTCAAAATGATGAATGAATGATGATGCTCCTGTTCATACATTTGATTAAGCTGCACCCACCATATTTTTCCTGGCTGTTCACTTAAACTGAACACATCAAGAATGATTTGTTAAAAAGCTATTTTGAAGAGAAAGCAACTACCAAAGCCTGTATATCCAGACCAAGTAGGAAGACTTGTGTAACAGTTTTTGCTGGTGAGCCCGAGCCATTGGCAGGTGAAAGGCAGAAGCGAAGAGGAATTACCACCAGGTTTTGTGTTACTAGAGCCAGAGAGCAGGGACAGAGAGGAAGTGACCCACTGACATGTCCACTGGGAAGAGCCTAGCTCCACAGCCACGTTCCCACAAAAAAGGGGAGCCCCTGCCTAGGGGCTATGGAGAGAGAACCTGCACCCTGGAAGGAGGCAGCCATATACCTGCTGCACAGAGGACACTTGCCCTCCTGAATGAAGCTTGGCAAAAGCTTTAAAATAAGAAAACTGTTAAAACTGTTGGATTCCGATGAGATACTGAAAGCTGAACCTGGCTTTTTTATGTGACTGCGAGAGATTCATTCTTAAATACAATACTACGGTCATGGGTTTGATTCTGGTCCCAGTGAAGTCAAGGCCAAAACATCCTTTGATTTAATTGAAAGCAGAAGCAGGCCCCCGCTTTAACCCTCACATACGCAAACAGAATACAACTGGATGTGAACAGAGGAGGAAATATGTTTGGAACTGGTTACAAATCCATGTGTGATTTTTTTTCTCCCCCCTCTGTAACATTAAAAACCAGTCATTGAATGTCTTTCTTCATTCAGCAGCAGTGTTAAGTACTACTGGCCCAAATTCAGCCCTCGTTCCCTCCCAGACAACCCCAGCAGAAGCAGAGGACCAGGTTTCTCTGTTGTCACCTACCAGTCCCCGTGAAGTTCCACTAGCCAAATTTGTCCACGAAATAGTATGCAAATTTTGCAACAGCAGGATTTAGGCAGCAGTCTCCCAGAAGGTACACCACATTCCCCAAATGCCAAAGCTGCAGCCTTTGGTGTAAATCACACTGGTACAACTTGTTGGCATAACACAGTATGACACCGAAGAGGTTAAAAAGAGTCCCTGACTTTCATTGTCCACTTTCTCGAGAGAGAGAGAGAGGCTTGCTGCTGCAAAAGCATCTACCAGATCTAAACGGATTACCTGCAGCACTGGTAGCATCTGCACTCCATTAGGAGAGAGGCGTAACGGGAGCCTGCCTTTTGGACTGGGATTCCTTCAGCGTTTCAGCTTTACGGTGGGAGAGAGGCGTAACGGGAGCCTGCCTTTTGGACTGGGAGTCCTTCAGCGTTTCAGCTTTACGGTGCAAATCTCAGTTTCCAATGCTTGCCAACTGATCCCTTCTGAGTCTGACCAAGAGCAACGGTGCAAATGCTGTATAATAGCTTCCCAGCATCCACGTGCAGGAATCCTTTCAGGTTTTGCTTTATGTGGTCCTCAGCAGATAAAAAAGTAATTTTAGCCTTTGACCATAGGATACCATACTGCAGTAGTGAAATCAACATAGTACAGGTGAACACCGGAATACCTCTGCTGAGCCTATCTGTCCTGGTGCCCAGCTCTGACAGGCAAGCAGTCATCAGGATGACTGCATCCATAAGGAATGCAATCATGCACACATGTGAAGCTAATAGCCATCCTGCCTGGCAGAGTTTCAAGTGAGAGCAAATCAGGTAAAAACAAAAAAACAAACCCTTGTAAAATGTTTACAGGTGTCATTTCTTTTTTAAGCATCAAAAGATTGAAGTACATGCTAATCACAGCAGATGAGGTGAAGGAGTAGGCCTTTTGGTGGACAGAGCATGGAAATAAGAGTTTATAACTCGCGTTTAATTCCAGCTCTGCAGCTTCTCCCAGCTATCAAATTCGGTTAGGAGAGCCACCAGCCTGCTGTAACTCTGTATCAATGGAGTTATACCAGGGATGAGAGTGACTGACAATACTTACCTGTTTCAGTCACCAGATCATGCATTTAATGTCAGTACAGCACGAGGGAACAAGCTGATGTGCTACACCATATATATGCTGGATATACCCATCAATTTATTACACTTCCTCTAACACAGAAGCCTGGCGATGTCAATGCAGCTAGCGGCAGCATGGGGCACAACCCGTGTCAGCTACGGCCTGGCACCCTCCACACCATCTTGTTACTCTGTGCTTAAGAGATCTAGCCTCCTTTTATACTTTCACATATGAATCCTGAGTTTACATGCCGGTGTATCTCTTCTATTTAAATATGCACTTTGTTCTTAAAGATTTTCTTAACCTATTAATAGATTAATTCTGATTTCAGTTATATAGGTACAAATTTCGGGTAACTCCTTCAAAACCAGCGGAGTTGTCTCTTTGGGAAGGCCATCTGAGCAGGAAAGGTATGTGCACACACCTGTCAGTGCATGATGCTTTGTCTTCATTTGCCTATTGGTTTTACACCTTCAGATGTTTTTGGGACAAGAGTACTGTGGATACCTAGCAGAAGCATCTTACTACAACATTCAGGTTCTCTTACTTTCTCTCCACACATCACGTCAGTATACATCCCTGATGTAACTCCACAGAGGTCAACAGGGTTACACTGGGATTATTCTGGCCAGGTTTATTATTAGGCCAGTTTTCTAAAAGAGTAAGGCTTACTTTGTTTCCATCTAAGCTTACAGTAAAACTCTCATTGACTTCATTGGAAGAGAGATTTGGCCCAACATACCAATACCCAAACCACTTCCATTTATTTCAGTGAAAGTAGGCAAGGACTTAGTAAGGTCCAAAGTATTTTTAAATCTTGGATTTCATAAATGATCACAAGCATGTAGGTCACAATATATACACAGAAAGACACCTACGACAACCACCAGTGGGATCATTAAAATAAGTAAGTTAGGCCTAGAGACAAATTAATTTCATAACATGTTCCTTACAAAACAGATACCCCCTTGCTTCATGATCTAGGGAGTCTGTTTTATAAACTTCCTAAGTAGTTCATGAAATATCCCCCTAAGCAGACCAGCTGCCATTGCAGGGTCTTTACAAATCAAAAGACCAGTCATGTGTATTCAAAGACCAAATATGAAGAGGTAAGACCTCATCTGCTCCACTGGTATGGTGAGCTGTGACCTCAGGACATGATTTCCAGTACAAAGCTACTGAATCCACATCTTTACCTAACCCCTGTCCATGGGATAAGGGAGCTAGCCATGCAGCACGGGAAGAAGCAATCAGTGTAGGAGATTCCCCTTTGCTTCCAGTGTGAAGCTGCTACACCTGTGGACCCAAGCGCAGGTGCAGTACTTTACACCACGCTCTTCGGCAGGTTAACAGCCTCCACCAGCAGCACATAAAAGGAGACAGGCTGCTTCTGTGGTGTGTTGTGAGAGTGGTTTTTCAAGGTATGCTGCTTGTGCTTTTCATGTTACTGCCCTGAAAATGACTGCTGAAAGAAAAGCTGAAGTGTACTGCTGGCCCTGTCAGGTGAGTGGTAAGCAAAAGTAGTAATGAAAGAAATGTCAGAAGTACTTGAGTAACTAACCTCAGAAACTGCTATAGGATGCTAAACCAAAAAAACCCTTGAAAAGTTGAACTTTAGCCTCCTTGTCTGCTGGCTTCTCTTTGTGAGTTTTAATAAACCAGTTTTCAGTCTGTTGTAAGCAGAAAGGGTGGGAATTGCTAATGTGCTAAGTGTGACCCAACTACAATTGTGTTATCATTGCAGAAGAAGAAAGCGAAGAGCAGAAAATGAGATGAGGCCAGCTGTGTTTTGTGTTGGAAGTACTGGAAACACTGTTCAAGGTTCATCTTCTAGGCTCCTCTGAGAGGCCCTAAATGACAGCCCTCCTGACCACGGGCAGGCTGTGCAAGCTGCATGGAGATGTCTGTTCTTCCTTTCAACTAACTGAGTTGAGTAAGCTAGCATCTGCATAGGAATGTCCAATTTTCTCAAAGTCAGGGGTTTTTTCAACAGCCCGTCCCAGGCACAGCACCACACTGTAATTTTATTTCTGTAAGTCAGGTGAGTGTTGATTTGCTATCTTCTCCTCTCCATGACTAGCTTGGTCTGCCCCTTCCTAGATGTCATGATACCCATTTATGTCTAGAACTCAGCACAACCCAGGCTGTAAATGTATGCAGAGAAACAATAATTTCTGAAAAAGTGTTCATCAGAGACTAGGCTAGGCAGTATTTTCTGCCTAGTGCATTTCACCAAGTATTCCAAGTAACCACACAAATAAGTCATTTATCGACAGGGCTTAAACTCAGCACCCAATTACAGTAAGATTTGTACTCCCAAAGGGTAAACTCTATTTTCCTCTCCAGAGCCTGCAGGCAGTCCCTGGGCAGCGGCTGTGCTGGGCAAGGCAGCAGCTATGAAGCCCACTAAGGAGTAAACACCTTTATCACAGCAGACAGCTCAGCTCTGTTGTGGCTCCCTACATGCCAGTTAGTAGGAGAACCTGGAGAGGTGGAGACAGACAGGTCTGAAGAATCAGATTCCATACAAATTCCTTCCCTCCCATTTCCCCAAGTCACTGGGATGAAGGGTTAAGGTTACAGGGACTATTCTCCTTTATCAGCAGATCTCCAGCTGGGCAACAACAGCCCTGGACAACATGCAGAAACTGCTATCACGGTGTGCTTCTGTGGGCTCTGCCAGACCCCAAAGCCAGGACTTCTTGCCGCTAGTGAAAGCCTGAGACAGGGTATACAACATCATCATTCCCAGTTGTAATTGCATCCCTGTTACAGATTATTTTTATTTTCCACAGAGGCCAAGCCATGTGCCCCTCCTCTGGCACAGGTCATGCTCTGGGGCTCACGGAGCAGGGACTGTTGGACCTCCCACTGGAGCGGCTCTGGCCAGCCTGCAAGTTCCTTGCCTGTGCCCTGTGCACTGCCTGGGAGCTGTGCTGGATCCCTCAGAGCAGCAACACACGTCTGCCCATAGGAACAAACATTTCACACCTTTTCCAGAGCTTATCAAAGTGCTGCATGGACTTGTGTGACCTCCGTCACGCGGCAGCCCATACAAAGCAGCAATACTTGGCTTCGCAGATGAGGAAAGACTGGTTTGTTTTACACTATCTGATTCAGCAGCCTGGCAGTAAGATTTCCTTCACTTTCTCAAGCTCTCACTCTGGTAAGTGCAACATCTGCAGGCAGATGGCGGGGGGGACAAGGGCTGCGAAGGAGAAAGCCCTTTTTAAGTTGTTTTTTCCCTAAGTGTTCTTCTGGTCAAAATTCTATTAGAAACCAAAGAGAGGTTTACCCAGTCAACAACCAAGTAAGAAAAATTCCAAAGATTTATCTCTAAGTTGCAGGTGCATGAAATAAAAAACGGAAATTATTTTAACCTCCATGAAAATTCTGATGTTAGCTCAGAAAAGGCACTGCATATAACCAAACGTCTGATTTTTCAGCTCCTTTACTTGTTCCCATCTGCAGCATACACCTGATTGCCTTGAACAATGGCAGAGCCCAGGGGAGCCCTAGCAGGCTCACCCCTCTCTGCAGAGCTGCCACACTGGTGTGCCGTGTCGTTACATGTGCGCGGCGCTCATGCACCATGCCCATAACCTGCATCTCTGAGCTTGCTCCTGCCTCTTCGGGTGTTTTGCTTTAAAGTCTGTGTATGGTTCAAGTTCACAATACCGATTAAAAATAATGAGCTTTCTGCTGCAGCTTGCATGCAGGTGCATTTTGTAGCACTTCGCCTGAATGTGGGCTGCTGGCACCTACTCAGCAGCTCTGCCTTTTGGGTAACAGACAACAGTTTGTAGCCTGTGAGTGTCTAAGCCTGGTATCACCCTGCAAACAGGGCGCTTCACAACTGGCCTTGGTGGGAAGAGTAGTACCTTACAAAGGGTGAAATGCACCGTGGCAGCATGCTAAACCAGAGTAGTTTAGTGGGTGTGCAGGGATGAGAGAGGGACTGAAGAGGGACAAGAAACTATACAGTCGCTGGGTGGGTAAGCAGCACAGAGGAACAGTGGCACAGAGAGGTTTGGGAGACACCTACGTCAGGATGGATGCTACCAGTGCCACATGGCACAGGACTTCTGTGGCACAGGGCTGGCAGGAGGCTGTGCTGGCCCAAGAGAGCTGACGCTGCTGCTGCAGACCGGGATCCTGCCCTCAAACGTGCTCTGCTTTTGTAGCCACCAACAACCTCTGGTTATGAACAAATCTGGTCTTCACTCCACTTAACCTGGCCTGAGTACAGGCCTTGTTGAAGGACTGATTTACACCCTAACTGCCAGCATGGGGTAAGTGACAAAACTTGCTAACACGGTATTTTTTTCAGGCGGTAATATTACTAATACACAGATCTGATTGGAAATTAGCAAGTAAGTTAAGAGTGACACTGGACTGATGCTATATGAGCAAAAAATGTGAGATGTTCTCAGGTATGCTGAGTCTGGAGAATTATATGTCCTAAACATATCCAAATTAAGAATTTTCCTGCTCCCTCCCAAGAAGTGCAGACCCAGTACAGAGCCCTTTGTGTAACGGATGATGTGGAAAATCCATCTTGTAGGTCTCCGTAGCAGGTGTATCTGAGTTTACAAAGCCACTGTACCTGGCTGTACGGGGTCAGAAATCGTGTTGTCAGGGTCAACACAGGGGACCTAAAACTTGGAGAAGTGCTTTCCCCTGAACTCAGCCCAGCCCACTGCGGCTGCAGAAAAGGGGGGAGAAGCAGAAGACCTCAGGTGTCAGTGCTGAGCTCCAGCAACCAGAGAGATGGAGGTGTAGAGGAAAAGGTTAAGGGAATTAAAACCCACAGATACCTACAGAGTAGCTAGAATCAAGAGGTCACACCTGGTAGGAGAACTTGTCTGAGGGTGCATCTATAAAAGCGTGACTGTTTTAACAAAAAAGTCAAGAGAAGACACATGCTTTAGGGAACTCCTTTGTAAATGACAAAAAAAGCCCACAAGTTCAAAGGAGAGGCAGGGGGATATGCCTGGAGCACTCTACTATGTCTTGTAACAGCTAAGGTCGTTAGTTTCTGAAACACTTAATAAAGCCTGGGCTGGTTTTCTTTGGAGGACATAGTGTCCAGAGTGGGCCCAGGTTCCCCAAAAGCTGAGATCAGGATGTGCACTATGTTAGCACTGGCTTGACATGCCTTGGGCCATGGGGCCAAAAAGATCTATTTTCCTGAAAAGGAAAGGCTGGGAGCAGAGAGGTCCCAAACATGGCGCACTACATGGGGTCTGTGCGCCCATGCTACTCCCACCTAGACAGTGCCACGTCAATTAAAATATTCTTGCTTGCTTCTGTCACATGATTAACACCATGGAAAGCATGAACTTCTATAAATAAAATTTGAACAAAAGAACATGCTTATCTTTAGTAGATGGTTTTTCAACAAATACTAATTAACCAAGAACATAAGGTAAATGTATTTACCTTTTATAGCAGAACAATTCACAAAGAGCTCACAGCGATTCCTTGAGTTAAAAACATTATTTAGGGCTGCAACAAGGACAGGCTTCTGATGAAAACTTTTGTTCTGCTTTCTAACAGGAATTCAAAGTGGTATCAAAGTTTCCACTGAAATTGAGAAGCCGGGGCTTGCGGTGGTACTCGTGGATTTGGAACTTCCAGTTCTTTTCCACCTGAAGTCAATGAGCTGTCTGCCACAGAGTTCAGTGGGAGTAAGACTGGAGGATCTGGCAGTGTCTTTGGGTATTCCTGACTGCAGGTCAGGAGCTTGGACTTCTGGTGTGGGTTTGTTTTTTAAATGAAGAACTGTCTCACTCCCTTGGATAAATACAACTTGCAACTCTTTGTACAGATCTGCTAAAGGCTTTGCAGCCTTTACAGTCTGTCATATGAATCTATATTCAAGTGTCAATGTGTGAAGGAGCTGCTTCAGAGGTCCTCTGGGAGAAAACATGAATGGAATTTCTAGAGGAAATGCTCTCAAAGGTAAATAATTTGTCTACTTAGCCAGTTAGTTTAGAAAGAAGATGTTGGTGGTAAGGGTCATGAGACTGAATTCAACAGGTTTTTCTTCTTTCTTCCTGTAACTCACAATTACCAGAGTTGGGAATTTTGGTGGGAGAACTTGCTGAAAATACACTCCTGAAATCCAGCCTCAGATCCAGGTAAGACAACATCAGCCTCCTTGTACCTCCAAAGCTTGTTACCTTTAACGGCAATTTTGGGTATGCACAGAAAGCAGCCCGAAGTGGCTATAGGAAGAGGGATTAATAACATTACTTCTGAGGTAATTTCAGTGAGCACCATCATTATGCTGTCGGTGGCCACAATTTCTCAGAGTTTGATGTTTCTTTAGTACGGTGTTTCATTCAAAAAGCCAATTGGAAAGGTGTGTAAGAGCAGTATGTAAGGTGAGTGTAAGTGGTTTAGAAACAATATTTGACAGTGGCTGTTTAACCCTCTTCTCCTTTGTCACACCAGTTGTGTACTGCTCAAGTTTTCTCCTTTTTAGCTGAGAGAATTTAAGCAGCCCATAAAAATTTACTGGAAAGGGAGCATCTATCTATCCCTTTTAATGGCTAATCTGGCATCCTTTACTTATGCTAATTTAATCAATGGACAAATGCTCTTCCCACAGCAGCACTAACATAAACCATGTTAAAGACTTATGTCAAAGTTGCTCTGAAACAACTCTGGGATCACTGAAATGCAAGATCTGCCCTCCAACTTCACATCACCAGCTAGCTGCTCCTATGACACAGACTTCCAGAATCGGGTCCTTTACCTCCCCTAACTAGAGCCCACCAAGTGACTCGGGAAGAGCCAAGCAGAGCCAGCTAAGTGGGCTAAGCACAGTCAATCCTAACAAATTACAATATCACGCTGCCTGCTGTCAGGTGTAATTTATATCATACCAGAGGGGTGACAGGAGAGCAGGTATAGGCAGGAACTGGTCGTACCGATACTTGCTCCTGCTGGGCCTGATCTGGCAAGCTGCTGGGAGCTCTTCCCTCCCATTGAAGTCAATGTGAATTGTGTTTGTTCAGGACCTAATAGGATTGGGCCTCCTCAAAATACTATGGAAGTATAAACATGATTTGCTGATTGTATTTTTTTCCTGTTTTCCATTAGCATGTGATGTCTCTGTGTAAGCGTACCTTGATTGTATTTATACACATTCACAGTCTGTATGTGTCCTTAAACACACATGTACAGTATATATGACAAACTAAAAGCCTAGTTAGGATTTTGGAATGCAGAGGAAGAAACAAAGAGATTGTAACAGAAAAAAAGAGGAAGTTTGTTCCCACAGCTTTCAATTTTAGTGAGCGCAAACTATTTTATGTGACTGAAGCTAAGATTCAGCAAAACATTTCAGGGTATGCTTACATCTTTTGCTGAAAAACAATCTACAAGCCTTCAAACTCGTGCTCAAACCAAGAGTTTAATACAGTGCCCAAAAAAGAAAGCTCTGTGTATAGGTAAGTATGGCCATGCCTCTATATGTGGCCAATAATTTTTTTTTTCTGAGTGTAAGCTAACAGTGCTCTGACATTATTTCCAGATGTCTTGCTCAGAAAAGCTATCTCCTTCCTGCACCTGACAGACACAGACCACTGTGAAGACAGCCTGTGCCTTACAGAATATACACACCAGGGCAGCGAAGCACAGTCAGGAGCTCCAACCATCCCCGTTGAAATAACTGCAAGTACTTTCCCTTAACCAGGAATGAGAGCAGGCCAGACTCAATGGGGGGGTAACCAACCAAGTCTAGTATGCAGCACTGCAGAAAAAACAAATTTTAAAAAACTTTGAAAAACAATCATAAATTAAGGTGTACCCTTCATCCAGCTTCATAATGTACACAGCAATATGTCCTAGTTGGGATGCTGGTGAAGGGCGATCTTTTGCTATAAAAAGGTCTCATCCTGTAGGCTCTTACTCCAGTGAGAACTGAAGTTTGAGCATGTGAAAAAGCACTGAAGCCTTATGAGATAACACAGTGCTACAAACAGAAGACAGTACATACTAAAACATCAGGCAGCACGTGAGCTCTTGGTCAGTTTTGTACTTACAGTTTAGACAAAGTAAAAAATCTGAAGAAATACTTTGTTGTTTATCAAACAGGAAAAAAAAGCTTTAGATCAGTAATCTATTCTCTTTAAATAAAATCTGTGAATTTATGTATATTCTCCCAAAGCTTCTATAACTGAAGCTTTTATTAAGTAAGTCTGATATGGGGTACATTTTAAAAATAGCGTCAGCAGTGGTATTTTAAAATGTGGAAACAGATGTGCCACTCTGTTACAACTGCTGAATCTTCTCTGTATTTTTTATACTATAAAGCATTTGTCTGATTCTGTTATAAATCTCTCCCCACTGAACAGATTTCTTCTCTATGACTGAAGCAGTACCACACAGACATTAAACACACTGTCCAGAAAAATCATATTGTTTTGGTCTGACCATAAAATACAGGTATTTTAAGAACTGTTTCTTTTCCATAGAGAATTTCAGCAGCTCCCTTTCCTTCAAATGAAATCACAGCCATATGCTTCATGACATCAGAGGCATTTCAAGGTGTCTCCATAAATGTCATTTATTGCTTGGGAACCTGCCAAATCTGTGCAAAAATCCTTAGTTCTTGTAAAGGAAAAATCTTCAAATGAAACTAGAGCTTTACACTGATTGTCACACAAAAAAAAAAAAATCATCTAAGCCCTAAGGGAAATACTGGCCTTGTAGGCAGCAAAACTTCTGGCAACAAAACTTGCTGACCTGGGCTCTGGTTTGCTTTTGAGTCCATAGTGCCTCCTTTAACCTGTCTGCTGGGCACCCTGACGCTGCACATCTATACCTTCTCCTGGTTACATATGAGGCACTTACCTGTCTGAAAAATAAGCACTCTGAATGACAAAAACTTGAATTGGTTTAGTGATTGTAACTGTAAATCAAAATCAGGTATGTCTTAATGTCGTGCTCCAATGAATGTGCTTTAACCCTTAACACAGTGGTCCTGTCCACACTACTGTCACAGGCCTGATGCTGCCCAGGATCCCCCATCTCTCACAGTGCTCAGCACCCACTGGGAAAATAATAAAGACTGCCACATACACAAATCACATCTCATATCACATCTGTTCATAATGTGGCGTATCTAGAGTCTAGTCTCAGACAATACTGGCCAGATCTGAATAAATTTTGCCAGACATGTCACCAACCTGTGTAGCACAAATTAGCCACCTTTAAGCATGCAAAGGTTCAATCCAGCCTGCAGCTGCAAGTGGACAGAGCAGTCAGCTAGCCACTGCCCAAAGGGAATGACCACCGACACAGAGGCACACAGCTGCCACTGAGGTTAGGGTTTTTGGCTGGCCAACAGAAGCATCCATTAGTCCCAGTGTAAGAGAGCCATTCTGTTTTCCAAGGAAGAGAAAAAAAAAAAAAAAAGGAACTTTTTCTTCCCCTAAATCTGAAAGTAGTTGCTTGGTACAGTTAGAAATAATCTAGGAAAGTACACCAACAGGTGCTTCAAATATATCAGCAGAATGCAGAAGATGTTGGGAGAGAAAATGAATAGACTCTAAAAAATACATAAATTTTAAAGGCTTTTTTTTCTGTAGAACCCCAGTGAAGTTTCTGTATAAATCGGGAACTGAATTATTCATAAGTGGTGAATATATAATAAATTGTATTTTGCATTGAAATATTCCTCACAGGTACATGCCTCTTTCCATGCAACCAACAGAAATTTGGGCAGAGAGCCTGAAAATGCCAAGGTCTTACCTGGAGTCTGGGTACTTTGTCAAGGTAGCCAGGCTGCTGGTGTACATGTGTCCTCCTACATCGATGTGTACGGGAGCGTTTGACTTGGTGAGTTGAGCTGGGAGAGGAATTCCTTGAGCAGCCAGAGGAGAAACTGGGGACCGTGTTAGAGACAGACGGGACATGCTTCTTCCCTCCTGCAAAGGGAAGGCAAAAAAGAACAGTTTCTCTTAAATGTAGCAGTGTGTTACCTTTCTTTCCAGTGTGATCACAGATCTAATCAGATCATTTTTGCATCTGCCTGATCACATATTCAGCTAACAAATTATTGCCACCACTGTAATTAAGTGTATTTGCATCATTTTCTTCAAAGTACCAGAGGGGAAGAGAAAGATGCTTATTAGCAATAAGAAATCAAGAAAAAAATTTTTCAAGGTGTCAGCCTCAAGGGGCATAAAACAAACTGCAAAATTCTAATTAAAGGTCGCGGGCTTATGTGTTAGATGTGAAATATCCCCTGACAAACGAATAACCAATTTGTGAATTGGGATTCAGGGGTTTTTGCAAGTTTGTCTCAGTAACGAGACACCTCTAAATTAGTGACTTCCTCAGTACCTAAGGCATTTAGTTTATACATCTAGTAAATTTCACATCAAACTAAGATCAATTTTCAGGTTTATTTTCAATAATAGTGAAATAAATGCATAATTTTCAGTTAAGCCTTACTATTAGACATAAAGAACTAATAAACTTTCAAATGGAAAGCAATTAATACCTGGAAGCAGTGAAACCAGTGTGATATATAAACTGGCCCATGACAAGACACCTTAGAAAGTACCGTACAGTCTGGCATACAAAATTGCAAATTCAACAATCCACCTAATAAAATATTTGAAAATTAGTGAAATTTCTGAATTGAGTCCAAAAATCCTCAGCTGACATACAAAGCAAAAAATACTGAAATGTCTTTAAAAATGAACACGACAACCACAGCAAAAGAAAATTCCTCAATTCTCTTCTGTAAGAAAAGCACAGCTTATTCTGCATGAAACGTGTCTCAAAGCTGATTTCAGTTAAATTGGTATAGATGGCATACATGTCAAACGGAAAAAAACCCTTTTATAAAGTTTAAAAAAATGTCCATCCATTCTCCCCCTTATGGGTAAAGCAACATATGCAAAACATTATAGTTGAAGACATTTCTGAATATAATCTAATTTTCTTGGTATTTTGTTCTGCAAGCATGCTACTAAGCACCCAGGCTCTTCCTTACATCTGACAAGCACTTTACATGCAGCATTGCAAAGTGAATTCCCATTTCTCTCACATTACTTTGACAATGTTTCTTAGAAATCTAAAGCTGGTCTCGCCTTTCTCTCAGCAGTATTTTGCACAAGATGCCTGGCTACCCCACTCGATGAACATACAATTAGCAACATTCTTTGTAAAAACAAATTCTGAGCTATATAGAAAGGGACTGAAAAATCTTAATACATCTGGACAGCTTCACAAAGTCATCACATCTCCATTTACTGTATTTCATCTTGGTTAGCTCCTAAGAATTTCCTGCATCTACAGCACAGAAATACATCACCCCATTATGAATCCACATCCTTTTCTCTTCGGAGGCTGGACGGACATCTGCACTGAACACGAAGCAAAT
Organism: Falco cherrug; assembly: GCF_023634085.1. NCBI lineage: Eukaryota > Metazoa > Chordata > Aves > Falconiformes > Falconidae > Falco > Falco cherrug. The sequence continues at coordinate 12,178,945 of NC_073710.1, read as the reverse complement.
ACCAACTCTGTCCTAGGACTCCTGTGTCAGCCGATGCGAAATTGGGCATTAACATTTTTACTACAGCACCACCTTCAAGGAAAGTGATTGAATCCTTTCATGACTGAAGACGCTGCTTTCTTGTTTCCCACAAGAGCCTGTTGTGGGCAATCTTCACTAAATATGTCGTATAGCATAAATAGAAGAACTAACTTTTAAAAACAACTTACATACTAAGTACCTACAGTATTTCATCGACATGTTTACTACTCTGTGGGTGCCTCATCTGCCTGCCAACACAAAGGTTTTTTTTTTTCTTACCAAAGAGCACTGTAAACTCATGTTCACTCTCTACTCCTTCACTTAAATGAAAGGGTCAGAAGATCCAGGCTGAATGTCAACCCTGTCTTTGTTCAGACCCCAACTATTATCACTAATGATAAAGGTACAGACCTCACATGCTACAGAGCTGCCTTAGAAATAAATCTCATGCAGTTTCACAAAACAAGTGCCTAATTAGGGCTCATCTGCACCCCTTGTTACAATTTCCAAATGAAATCAAAGGACTTCCAGTCCTCTGTAAATGCGTCTTACATTTAACCATTTGTCTTGAAATACAGGCTTCAATTTTAAAATATGCACAGATAGCTAAAGATCAAGTGATCTGAATCTATTTGTGCATATTTAAACACTGCTGCTATCTTAGGATTTTGTTTAATGTTGGTATACCAGTAAATTCCTTGATCTGTAAAGAGTCTGAGATTCTCAGTGAGGCCATACTCACACAGTAGATATTTAATTTATACTATTCACTGGAGGGACCTTTTGAACAATCCTCTGCTTTTGGCATCTCTCAGCTAGAGCATGTGTTGAAAAAACACTTAATTATAGAAAATCACTGGAAAGCTAAAATAGTTCTCAAACTTTTATGGCTTTTCATACTTATTGAGGGTGCCACTGGCTTTTTGGGGGAGGGGAGGAGAAGGGGAATTAAAACACAGGCTTTTCCCCTGGTCAGAGAGGATTCCTATTAAAAAAATGAATCCTACATTTTTATTGAAGTTGTGGAATTCAATCATCTTCATATGAGCAAACTGTCAAGGGGCGTAATTGCTAAGCACTACATAAAGGGCACTGAAAACATTCCTATTGCTCCAAAAAAATAAATAGCCCCTATTTCTTAAGGTACCGTAACCCTATTTCTAATGACTCCTTCTTCTTGTTAATGTAAAACGCAGCTAAAATTCATCACACTGAGTAATGTAGTTATTTTATGCACAAAGCAAAAATCCTAAATTTATTTATCCGGTGAAAGTCTTTATGCACATATTTTCTAATACTGATGTGAAAATTAAAACCTTAAGGGTAAATATCGCAGAAACACTAACAAACTTCATTTATTAAACCATGTTAAAATAATCCTTGCTCTTTAGTTGCCTACAACAGGATACAGCATCCCAACTAGTGGCACAGGCAATAACCCTGCTCTAATAAGTAACACAGGAACCTGCTGAAGGCAAAATCAATAGAGCCTGATTCCCAAATTATGTGAATATTTAGTTTTTCAAACATTACACACCAAGATCTTTCAGAGCCAGCTTATCTTTTTCTGCCTTTCTAAGCTAACTGCATAAGTACTGCTTGTAAAAACTATTTGCCCATGCAAAGTGAAATAATCACAATGCCATGCTCATTTACACACAAAATGATTTTGTGTCCCATTGTGCTCACAGTTGTTCAGCTCTCTAGGGGTGATTAAACTAGCTATGCTGCTACAGCTTGAGATGATTTCACTGAATCGTTTCTCCATGAAGTTGCTTCTTTGCTAAGCTGTTATTTTAACCATAAAAGGTAAACAGAAGGCAGTTGTAAGAGCTCCATTCAGCTCCGTGCCCAGGGCTATAACCCTAGGGCAGAGAATGCTGAAAGACTGCAGAATTTTCCAGGGTGTTGCCTTTCTTGCTCTAAAGCCTTCAGGAATACTGTTCATTTAATACACACTCTAGATGATACATTTCAGATCCTACTAAAAGAAAGACTTCAAAAGTGTAAGAACTTTTGGGCGGATGAAGCTTTCCCACCTCTGCACATAGCTTGGGGCCATGGTAACCAATACTGGCTGTTGATGTTGGGAAAATACAGTAGAAATAAACTGCACAGAACAGAGCAGACAGATAGGGACAAGGGAGGTGAAAGGTTGCAGGGAAGAAACAGGCAGCGGTCTGGCAGGGGTAACGAGAAAAAAGGGAAAAGAATGAAAAAGGAGGCGGCTCTGAAGGAGGGACAAAGTTAAATCAAGGAGCAGGCACTTAAAAGACTACAGATGGGAAGCAAGACTAATTAAGGATGTAAAAGCGCTTTGTTTCTAAAGTTTATTGTTGCCAGGATAAAAATTAATTGAAACTAATGCTGTTATTCACTCGTGCAGTTTAATTCCTTCATGCACATTGAAGACGTGAAATGAAAACGGCAGGTTTAAGGACCTGCCATGAAGCAGCCCGCTCCCCCGGGGAGCCGGAGCGAGGGCAGGTCGCGGCCGCAGCCAGGGCCAGCGGGGTCCCGGCGGCTGCAGACCCCCGGCCCGGCCGCAGGACCCCGGCCCGGCTGCACCCCGCGCAGCGCCCGCAGCTGCTCCCACGCCGGTCCCCTGACTGGGTTCCCGGGAAAGCTCCTCTCCCTCCCCGGAGACCTTGATTTCTTTACCGGCGGACCCAGGAGAGCATCAGGGGTAGATCACCCGCCGCAGCCCCCGGGCGCCCCAGCCCCAGAGTGCTCTGTGGGGCAGGACCCGGCTGCAGGAGTTACCCGGCCCTCCCGTGACTTGACGGCAGCGCCTGCATTTCCCCAGCCGGCGTTTAGCGCAGCCAGAGGGGCACAGCTACAGACTTGGCAATTACCTTTGTCTCTATAAACAGGGACGGCGACCGCTCGGGTCTGCCTCCAGAGCCACTCCGAGACAACTGCTCTACGCCGTGAACCCAGCCTAAAGACAAAGCGAGGAGGGGGCACTGCAAACCTCGGGCTCGACGGCTCCAAAATTAAGTCCGTAAACATTTGCACACACCTCCGCGCGGCTTCACTGAGCACCGGACCGAGTGACAGAGGAGATGGTGCCCAAAACTTTTACAGGGGAGGGGGGAGCTCCCTCTGGAGCTCTGGTTACCGACGGGGGGGCGGGGAGGAAAAAAGAACAAGGGGAAAAAAAAAAGGTTGGTTCCCCCCCCCTGCACACCCACCCCCCCCCACCCCCCCCCGCACCCCGCCTATCTCTGGCAGTCTCCAGTCTATTTAGTGCAAGTTTCACGTCACCCAAATGCCTTTCCCTACTGATGGTCAGGGAAATCACCAGCAGGCAACGCACCCGGTCACTCAACTTCTGCCTTTTTCTTCTAAACACCCTGTATGCCCGAAGATAAAATTCAACCAAAAAAAAAAAAAAGCACAACATGGCGTCCTTTACTTATTCCCACATAACAAGAAAGGAGATGTCTTAGATGAATGCAAGAAAAAAAAAAAAAAGCCAACCCCGAATCCCCGATCCTGTACATTTTCCGTGCAGCCAATGGTGGTGAGCATTAGCCAGGCTAATGTATTAATTTTGCAGAAGTGTGCCACATCGCATGCAGGAACAGAAATGCAAACTATAGCCTAGAGTGGTTTGAAGTCTACCCCAAACCAAGCCTTCCACTCTCACTGGCGCCAGAGTTTCATTCACAGCCCGCCCGTGTTTTCCATACGCGGCGCTCCCCATTGTCGCCCGCCTTCCCTTTGTGCCGAGCCGCCCCGCCGCCAGCCCCCGCGCCCCGGCCCGCGCACCCCCGCGCCGCGGCACCCCGCCCGCCGCCCGCCCGACCCCCGCGGCTCCGCGTGTACCATGCGGGAGCGCGGAGCGAGCCGCGCTGCCTCCGCCGCGCTGGGGCTGGGCCGTCTTCAGAGCCGAGGCCGGGGCGGCAGCGGGAGCGCGGGCACCCCGGGCCGCGGCGCTCCGCCGGCGCTGCCCATGCTGGAGCGGAGCAAAACAAAACATACACACGGGCGCGCACACACACACAGAGCCACACACACACACACACACACACACACACACACACACACGCAGCGCTATCAAAGCGGGGCGGCTGCAAACGGGTCCTGTAGCTTTAAAAAAACACCCCTCCGCCGCTTCTCCTCCGGAGCCAAGCGCCGAGTTAGTTTGAAGAAGAGGCACTTTCCAAAAAAAAAAAAAAAAAAAAAGAGAGAGCGAGCGAAGGCGCGAGCGTGCCGCGCGGCGCAGCGCGGCGCGGCGCGATGCAATGCGATGCGATGCAATGCACGGCACGGCACGGCACGGCACGGCGCGCACTGCGCGCTCCGGCCCCGGCACGGGCAGCCGCGGGAGCCGCCGCGTTCCTTACCTTGAGCGCAGAAGAGATCTGCGAGCCCCCCTTTGGCTTTGGGCTCTGTTGGGTTTGTGTGTGGATGGGCTCAGCTTTTTTGCTTTTATTACTATCTTTGCTCCGCAGATCCTGCTGTGATTATTATTATTTTTAAAGCTGCTCTCTCTCTCTCCTCTCTCTCTCCCCGTTTTTGCTGCTTCTTTTTGTATTTATTTTGTGTGTGTGTGTGTGTGAGGGGAAAAAAAAAAAAAAGCCTTTAAATGAAACTGCCGAGGCTGTTATGAGAAGAAAGGCAATAATCCCGTCTCTAAATAACAGAGGGAAGGGAGAAGAGGAGGAAAAAAAGCGAATTCTTGCTCAGGGCTTTGCAAACGCCTGCAGGGCAGAGGATTAGGCTACAATTAGCTCAGCCCTTTGCTCTCGCCCTAGCTAATTTTGCGATGAAAATTGGATATTTTTCCCTCCTTTTGGTGAAGGTCTCCAGATTTATTCCCCCCCCCCCCCCGAATAAAATAAAATACAACCCCAGAAAATTAAATAAGGCTGGGAAGGCGGCCGGCTCCCCAGCCCGCGCCCCCGGCGCCGCTGCCCGCCGAGCCCCTCCGCGCCGCGCGGCTGGGGCGGGAGCCCCGCGCAGCCCCGCGCAGCCCGGCCCGGCCAGGCCCTGCCGGGGGATAACGGTTCGGTGTTGGAGAGGATCAGGCCACTGTCACGTCCTTCAACAGACTTACTGAAAAGAAGAAGGAGGAAAAGAGGGGGGGGAAGGGGGGGGGAAAAAGCTGATTTTAATCATTGTCATTTGGTCTGATGTAATATTTCCCCAGGCATTTTCAACTAGGCATAAATTTTCAGCTCCCAAATAAGTAACACAGGGCACGTTTCTCACATCTCTTGACTCCTCTGTTACAATTAGGGTAGCACCCACTCTGCACTTGTTGATAAACTAGATCAAGTTCAAAAATAAATAATAAAAAAATAGCCCTGACACCCCCCCGCACACACACACCCCCCAGCACCCAGTGCCGCCGGGGTGCGGACGGGGGGTCTCGGAGGCGGGGGTGGGGGGGGGCTGCAATTATTCCCATCCATCCATCCATCCCGCCTCCCCCTCCCTTTCACCCTTTGCTAATGTCTCGCATTGTAAACGCCAAATTTCCTGTAGGCCATTAAAACCAAATGACGTCTATCGACATGCATTGTGCTATTGCGGAGCGCCCTGGCAGCCCGCCCCCGGCCAAAAGCGCCATTTCAATTAGAGCGCGCGGCGCGATGGCGCGGGGCTCCGCGGGCGGCTCCGCGGGCGCGCACCAGGCGCGGGGGAGGTGGTGCAGCAGGAACACCCCCCTTCCCCCCCGCAAAAAAAAAAAAAGGGGTGGGGGGGAACAAAAAAAGAAAAAGCAAAGCCCTCCCTCAACTTTCAGCCAAAGACGCGGGTCTGCCGATGCCTGCGCGCGTTTGCCAGCCGCCGCGGGGGATGCGACCCCCGCGCCCGGCTCCGCGCTGGTCCCCGCGGAAGTTTGGCGGCGGGTGCGGGGGGGCCGCTCCGCGCCCCGATCGCGCCGCAGCCGGCGGGCGGCCCCCTGGCGTGGCCGCGGCGCTCGGGGGACACCCGCCGCCTACCGCGCCCGCGGAGGGGCGCCGCGCTTCCCGGCGGCCGGTGGCCGCAGCGACTCGTCGGGCTGCAGCGCCTACTAGCGCCGAGCGCGGCCGCGCAGGGGAGTTATGCAACGCTGCGCGGCCCCGGGAAGGTCAGGCCGCCGGCGCGCAGGAGGGGCCGCGCTCCCCGCCGCACCCGCGCTCCCCTATGCGCCGCGGGGCCGCCCCGCCGGGGAGCAGGGCAGGAAGGCAGGCAGGACCCCTAAAACTAAGGTGTTTGGTTTTTTTAAAAGTTCTCTTCCGTGGCAGGAATAAACAGAAACTTTTCTCCTAAGGGTAGCTTTTTTTTTTTTTTTTTTTTTAGAGTACAAACTACAGGAGAAGAGGGAAATTTTCTCATTAAAGTTACATCCCTGCAGTTAGTTCAATTACTTGATATATGCAGAAGATGTTGTAAATTTAAAGATTTAAATAGCTTACAAAGATGCCGGAGGCTCCATCAGTTAATTTCCTTAATTTATGGATTTTTAGCTGAGCTTCTGAAATGAAAAGGAGAATGAGAACTAGGTCAGCAGAGAGATTTGCATCCAGAACAGACTAAAATTTGTTTTCCTTGACCATCCCATCAGCCCAGGTGTGATCCTTTGGCAGGGTCACCGTCCCACACCTGACCTCCAGGGTGGGACTCTGCCTCTGAGAGCACCGCACAAAGGGGTGGATTTTATTCTAAAATAAATTCTGAAGGCGAGCGTGTCCCCAGACGGCTGCTTCACCTGAGCACTGGGCAAGGCTGTAGCCTAAGTAGCCTCATCTCCCCAGTACTCTGGTCAACAAGTGGATACGGGGCGGACGAGATGCACTGAGACTCGGTGACCTGTCATGCAGCCCCAGTTTCACTCAGCTTTTCTGTAGGGGTGCAAGCGGACTATTTGGGATGGCTTGGCATCATAATTTTTACTTCCCCTGTGAATTACTAACTGCTAAATGAAAAATAAATAGGAGAATCTCAAACAGCAATCAAAGCATCGTAAAAATGGGATGCTTCTGCATGGAGGCACAGTAAAGAGGAAAGAGAAGATCTAAACATGCTGCACTGAACAAAAAGCAGAAATTGTTTTCTGACTCATCCCAACACATCTGTGAGAGGTACCATTTAATTGTGCTGTGTGGAAATGGGATGCATGGCTAATAAAGATTTGTTTTGTTTGTTTGTTTGCAGATCAAAGCAAAGACACGGTAGCACTTGGGATGAAAAGGCATGCGCATGGTATGTAACTTGTGCGGGATTGTTTTCACAGTATCTAAGAAAAGGACAATGTACTTGAGAGCTTTGAGTTTTTTCTTGCCTGTATTAATGTTGAGGGTAATAAAGGTACGCATTATAGCTCTGTATGCACTCACTCATTTCTTTCTTCTCACTCAAGTGTGTGAATGCCTTTCTGTTGTTGTGTTTCAATATGTATGAATATATACATATGAATTAATACTTAAAAGACTGATATAAACTAAACAGTTTTAGGAAGCAACATTGCAATATGATTAGTATTGGTGTTCATGATTTAACATTTCTTTTCCCACTAGATGAAGTTTCTAAGATTTGCAAGGTACGTGTCAAGGACGGGTATATAAATGGATTTTTATTTATTCACAACTCCAAGACTAATTGCTTCTCTTTGCCTGAAGGCCAAGAGATTGGTTTTAATATGACACTTCAAAAGTATTCATAGAACTACAGAGATACTAAGTGTCATTGTTTAAGAGAGAAATCTCGCTATGCTACTTGTGACCCTGAAAATAAAATCTTCCACTGTATTTTGAATCCTAATGTTGTTGTTCAGAGTTTCACTTAAAGCTCAACTATTAAGAAGTGTACAAAGGAAAATACTAAATAGTATGTAGTGAACAAAAAAGAAGAAATGCTGTTAGAACTGAACATAACTTATTTTCTCAACAACTCTATTATCCTCCCTATAAAGCAATCTGAAATGTATAACAGAAGATTCCTGAGCTCAGTTGCAGGATATTATGATTAAAAGTGGTAAGTTATAACTTATCATAGGTGTTTTAAAATTTCTTGGCCAAATGCCCAGCATCTGTTTATTAAGATACTAAATATTTCAAATTAAATACCTTGGATTTTTTTTGTACCAGCAGTTCTTTGTATTCTGTGCAGATGCCTAAAAATGGGGTTGGACAGAACCTTTCTGTAACCTGGATTTTTTATTTAATTATTCCATAGTTCACTTCCATTTTTTTCAATAAACTGGTAAAAAAATTACTGACATTCTTAAGGCAATGTGAAAGAGAAGCCCACCAAGAACCCCAGCTCATTTTTCTCCACTTTTTTTTGTGTTTTCCCAAAATAACAAATAGTGTATATTTCAGAGGACGGAAAATGACTAGAATGTGAAAAGATGCAGATTTGAAGGAATATAAATGTCCTATCAAAAAAGATGTTCAAAACATATTTTGAAATGACCAGATTTGGAATTTACTGACTGTGTGAAAGAAAGTATCACTAATTGAAAAATAACATCAACCTCTTCTGCATCATGCTATATGAATTAGAATAACAACTTCCAGTCGGTATTGTTCTTGAAGGCCTCGTATTAATCTATGGTAGCAGGCCTCATCCTGTCTTATTCCTTACTCTTTTCCTTATTATGTGTCTTATCTGGAAATTTGAGTCTGACTTCAGGATTTCTTAGGTTACATATCTTAACCTGAGGATTGATGCTGGCTTGCTGGCGTCCTGGCAATGATATTGATATTCCCACTAACTACAAGAAGCGCAGGAAGAAATCCACAGACTGCCTGTCCCTCCCGTCTAAAACACACCATGCTCTACAGGGTGTTTTAAGATAAAAAAAGAAAAGTTAAAGAAGATAAAAAGAGAAAATGGATCATTTAATGAAATGTTTAAAGCAGATAAATGAGAATTAGGAGTTTATTCCTTTAAAACAAAGGAATTGATGCCTATACATAGATTAATACTCTTCCTAGTCATAGTTAAGACACCACTGTAATCTAGATGGACTTTTATTTGGGGAGAGAGGATCAGAGTAAGAAATTGGTGCTTCCTAAGTAGTTGTTGGTCTCTGGTGCATCTTCAGTAGGCAAAGGCTATGTGACTTTGTTGCCTCCAGTGAGGTTTCATGGATGTGACTGCATTTAGCCCTGTCTCCTAGACTGCAGACCAGGGAGAAACACATCTGAATGTGGAGAGTAGGCAGCCCTGGATCCTGTGACTAGCACCGTCGCTTCCGTCACTGAAAATGAGATAGAAGCAGAAGGTGTGGAAGGCTGATGTTACAAATGCGTTGAGAGCTGCCGGAAAGGTTTGTTCTTGTGAGAAACCTGAAATATTAAGCACGTTGAAATTCCAACACTCGCTACAGTCAGTTGACATATAAGGAATAATAAAAAGGAAGAATTAAGGACATCTCTCAGTTGAAGCAAGTTTTCAAGCCAGTTGTAGTGCCAATCATTCTGGAACAGGAACTTGACCCAGGGTTTGCTAATTAAGTCAAATAATTGTTTGTCATTTGTAGGCAGATAAGGAGTTTCCTGGGAGCGGTAAGTATGACCGTACAAAGAACAAAATCTGATCATTAGGAAATCACCGAGTCTTGTCACTCTTTTCCCTTGAATGCTCTTCTATTCTTTTCAAGAAACAGCTTGCTGCTGAGTGAGTTTACAAACCATTACTTTATTGACTAAATACAGATTGACTGTTTTTAAAACTATCCATTATCCAGCGCCTAACTCATGACAACAGCATGATACAAAGAAATAATCTACAACTGGAATGCCAAGATGAAATAGCTTGTCAGGCGATACAGTATAGGAAAGGTTTGCCTGTCTCTTCTGCTTCCAACTGTTATAAGCCAAAAGTAGTTACCAAAAAGAAATTTACTTAATTGAGATGTCCCATGTTAGCGTTCAGCACAGTGTTCCTTGTTTTATACATTGCCATTTTGTTGTGTGTTCTCACTCCTTAGGCAGTTACAATACTGAGGAGTATTTTTAACCTAAGTAACATGCATGGCATTAGTTTTTAGCTACTTATTAAATAAGATAAAGCTTATCCATATTATATATGTCACAGAGAGGAAAAAACATAGCTGAATGTAATCCATTCATTGGTATCTTAGAGACACAAAGTACTCTGAAGAATGTCACAAATCCACATGGCGTCCCTGAGAGCTTGATTTTTGCATATGGATCGCTGACTTGGCTGAACGATGTATAAAATCCTGTGTAGCCAGGCAGCTCCCAACTGAATACACTTCTAAGAGGGGTTATATGCATTGCTTCTGCCAGCAAAGGTCTGGAATATGTTAAACTGCAAAAATATCACTTAACAGAATACAGAGAACGAAGAGAAGAGCCATAATGGCCCTTTTGTATCAAATAATTTACTGGTTTTAGGATCTTTGGGCACAGGCACATCTAGAATCATAGGTAAACTGCTTCTTATTTAAGTAGCAGCGTTTCAGCATGCTTTTTCTTTGGCAAATAACAGACTGAGGGGTTTGGATCATGCATGGCTGGGACAGAACCTGAGAGAGCAGCAGCCTGATGAAGCATCATGACAATGGCATGAAAATGGAAGAAAAAGAAAACAGAGCAAATTCTTCCAGGTATGGAGGCCCTCTCTGATTCCAGAAAGGGACAGGGTAGTCAGAAAAAGACCAGGGAAAGTCTAATGTCAGTGGTAGGGAAGGGAATATTGTCAATCACTCAGCTTTTCAAATCTGCTCTAAACAAAAGGTGGTACAAGCTGTTGTGACCCTCAGACAACAGGCTGAGTAGATAAGTTCTAGGAGGCAAGGGAATGACTTCTTGGCTGATAAAACAGAACCTGAATTTAACAGTACGTGAAGATGGAATTAAGCACACTTCTATGTTGCAAAATATCTAAATAATAGAAAAAAACCCCACAACTGGAAGTTGGAAACTAAAAAATTAATTTGAGGTTGTCATGTTCATCTGTTGGATGAAATGAATAGCGAATTGGAGTTTGTGGAACTGCGACTAACTTGCAGATCAAGACATACCACAGAACAAAACTCAATGCTGCTAACAGGATGAAAAGGGAACAGTAACAGTGTTGTGGTCTAGGATTTCTGCATCCTAACCCCTTGATGGTTATCCCTGCCCACCTGTGATGCAGGCAGGCTCAGCTGGAGCGTTTCCACCACATGCTGTGGTGGGAACGTGCTCCTACCAAATGGGTGATGCACAGCAGTGCTGCTCTTCCTGGCCTGCCGGAGCAGAGCTGAGGGAGCAGAGCTGAGCTGCAGCCGCGGCGCCATTGTTTTAGCACAAAGAAGATGAGGGCTCTGAACCTGGCCAGCTGAGTGAGAGCCTATCCAAATCCTGCTATGCCAGAGACCCTTGGAAAGGAGGCAGTATGTCAGACATATGGTTGAAACATGCTGTGCTCCAGCCATCCTCGGCTAGCGTATGGTCTCCCGAGTACCACTGCCAGCTGGGCTCTAATTTACGCTGGGCCTGAGAATCAGGGACCTTAGCAGTCTCCCTGATGGTCTCTTCTCCTTTGCTTCACTGATTTCAGATACGCAGCTATGCAGAGCTTTTCATTTCCCCTGCCTGGCATCCTTTCAGGCAGACACAGGGGGATACACTTCTTTACTTAAACAGTGTGTTTGGTTGAAAAAGCAGAGGCCAATATTCTGTGAGAGTAAAATCTGAGAATCCTGCCTCTGTAAAATTTTTAATATCCATGGTATCACCTCAGATGTCGTGCAAGTATGTGAAGTTAATAAAACAAGCATCCTCAAAAGTCTGATATAGAAACAGCATTGTCAAGTAGCAGAAATTCTACTTACCTGTTCTAACCTGTATTTTTGAGCACGTGTGTGTTGCAGCATCATTTTTCATGGATTTGTGCTCTTAACTTCTTAAACATCAGATTATTCCACATTTTTGTCATGGATTTCTTCTCAGAAAGAGAAGAGGATGCCTTTTCTCTTGTTGGAATAAACTCCTTAAATAAGAGGCATATTTCTCATGATGAAGTACGTATTGAACGGTGCACAGAGGAGAGAAAACCCAAAGTCTTTGTCAAACCCTTGTTTAACCTTTAGTTCAGGAGTGTCATTACAATGCCAAGGGTTTTGCCACCTGTAGTCAGTCTTCAGTTTGAAAGGTTATTGAAGGCACTCAAATTTGTATTTTTATATCCAACTTTTAGTTTGCAATAGATGTAGAGATGCAATGAGATGTAGGACTTGTAAAAGGCATCTATAAACAGATTAAGTAAATACAAATTGAAATAAAAATTATTTGATGCTTCTGGACCTGGAATAGTGGCCGCCTTGAAATAGTTTTAGCAGCAATTACATGGTTATGTTTTTGTCCATCTCTGGAACATTATACTTATTCTGCTTTAGGCAAAGGACCATTGCACATGTTTGTATTTTTGTGAATGTTACTCAGTCAAGCTTTCTGTTGTCAAGATACCCTCTTGGAAAAAAAGTGCAGGTAAATTTTGAGACGTGATATTCTTTGGTGAGTAAAGGTATTCAAAAAGGCCTAGAATCAAACAGTTTCACATTAATCCCTTATTTCCGAACGCCCTGCATTACCTGTGACACAGGAGACTGGCCTTGGCTGCTCATCGGCTTGCTCAGAAGTGGCTCTTCTTATAGAGCCTCACTAATTGGAGTTAGTTTTCTAGACCACCTCCTGTTCCTCGCAAGGTATCCCTGAGTTACAGTGTAACCAAGGGCCCTGCTGGCTAATGACTGCCTTTCCTTTGAGGAACTGGTGACTGAATAGTACAAGGCTAAATTAACTGTATGGGTAGAAATGATCTTCAGTCAACAGGACCATAAAGGTGTCCAAGGCCACATAACCCCATCCACATCACCGTGACCCTCCAGCCCCTTCCTTTTGCTACTTCTCTGTTCAGTTCTTGCCTCTTATTTCAGGTGACGCTGGAGATTTTTGGAGCAGCAATGCCCAACACACTGGGAACCCGTTTCTCACCTGGTTACAAGAGTCACGTCATCAGCTCTGCTGAGATGATTAAGTGATAAGGGATGAGTGAGAATTACGCTTGGGTCTGTGCAAGGATCCCATATTGCTTCTGCATTTGCTGCTTTCTGGAGTTTCACTCTTCAGTCACAGGCCTGGAATTCAAATGCAGACGTTCCCCCTGTGGGCCAGATACTTGCTTTTCACAAGCATCTACATTCACATTCCCAGAATGGCGGGGACACGAGAACTGACAGATGGGACACATTTTGACTGTGAAAAGGGCAGTTCTTCCAAAAGGATTAAAGGTTCTTCTTTCGGGTGCCTGGGGAATGATGCGGCAGGGTGGGTGGCTGCTGTGGGGGCTTCCCTGAGTGGCAGGAGAGGCAGGGAAGCCGCGCTCCTTTCTGCTCCCCTTTTCTCTCTCTCCGTTTGGTGGAACTGGTAGGAAATTGGTCTGGCTTCGGGAAGGAGGAGGACTAGAGGCCACTCTCAGAGGCCACCTCAGCCTCAGTGTTCCGCCTTCGGCCCACCACACTTGTGTAGCCCTTCATCTCCCAAGCGAAGGCCCCCATCCGTATTGTTCTGCCACTCAGCAGCTCTGCCACGGTAGAATAGCAAGTCCCCATCTCTCTTGTTATGCTGCATGAAACTAAAAATATCAACCCCACCGGAGTTACTTCTACATTAAAGATGTAAGTGAAATAAAAATCACTTTCTGAGCTTTTTATTTTTTATTTAATTTTTAATTAATCTTAATTAAGTTGAATCTCGAAGTGATCTGAAAAATAGTTTTAAATGAATATATCTCTCTATATTTCGGGTTGTGGTGGTGGTGGTGGGTTTTTTTTTTTCCCCCTTTCCGTTGCCAGTGCTGAGCACATGAATAATGCAGGATAAATGCTGTGGCTCCCCGTTCGTGTGGCACGAGTCGGGACGTTGTGAGGACAGGCGGGAGGCAGCCGGAGGGCCGGGAGGCCAGTGCCGGTGGCCTGTGCAGGCGCGGGCCCCTTCCCCTGTGGGTGCCCGGAGAGCCCCGGGCGGCGGGCAGGGCCGGGCCGGGGCGGCGGCGGGGCGGCCGCGCTGGGGTCCGGGGGAAGGCGCCCGCGGCCTCCCGCGTCCCGCCGCGGCGCCTCGCTCCCGCCTCAGCCCGCCACACGGCCTTCCCGCCACCCGCCGTTGCCGTGGAAACCGGCGGCTGCTCCCGGGGGGGCAGTGGGGGCTGGCAGGCAAGCGGCGCCCCGGGGGCCTGAGGGGACGGGCCTGGGGGATGGGGCCTGGCGCTTTGAGGGGGGTCCCCGCGGGGCTGCGCCTGTGGGGCGAAGGGGGCCTGGAACTGCGGGGCAGCCCCTGGGGCTGGGGGCTGGTGTGGGGGCCGCTGTGGGGCGGGGGCCTAGCGCCGCCGAGGGCCCAGCGGGGCAGGGCCTGGTGCTGCGGGGGCCGTGGGGCTGAGGGCCTGGCGGGAGGCAGGCGGGCCGAGCGGGGGGCGCTCCCCAGGGCTGGCCGGCGGGGCGGGATCAGCTGTGCAGGGCAGGTGTGATGGGTGCGCTGGGTGTGCCGCCCAGTTTGAGGTAAGAACTCTTTGTGTGAGCAGGTGGAGGGTGCAGGTGGGGGCACTGGCGTTAGCCCCAACTCCCAGTGACCTGCAGGCGGGAGCGGCGTGAGGTGTCTGGGGAGCTGCTGGCAGAGGGTGGTCCTCTGAGAGGTAGGAAGTGTTGTTGTTTCTAATTAATGCCTGTGTGGTAGCCTAATCTGTGTTATGGGGCTCTCAGGAGTATTGTAGCAACAAAGGTATATTTTAGGGTTTGCTTAATTAAAAATTACTTATAAATCTGCATAGGTGCTGTGTTGCACTTAACTCTGCTGTTGTGGCAGTGTCACAGAAGAAATACACCATGGTGATGTGATTACAGCCGTAGTTTGACTGACCTCCTGTAGAGCTCTTTCTCTGCTAATTTCAGTCATTCCTCATTGGATACTAAATGCTTGCTCTTCTCCTTCTGTCAGTTGAAGTAGTTGTAGTGGGGATGGTGGAACTGATACCTGCTTTTAGCCATCTCGGTAGAAGAGCACATCCCTAGATGTGTGCAAGGATTAACAGGGCTGATCTGTGCTGCAAGTCTTGCTCTCAGGGTGTGGGTTATGCCGGTCTTGTAACCGCACTCGGTTGTAGGGCAAAAGTTTGTAGCAGGCTTAAGGTTTTGCATATGCCTACATACTGGGATAAAGTTCTGTCAGGCGTCTTCAGGAGAAATGATAGGAACTAAATTCTGTTTTCATTTTATAATAAACTTCTTTTTTTTGGGGTGTGTGTGCTAATTTCAAGTGCGTACAGAAGTGTCTAATATGTGGTGGTTTTTTAGCTATATGGATATATACTTTATATAAAATTGGTATCAGTAGGGCACTTAGATATTTGTAGCGAGGGTGTGCCTGACTTGTTTGCAGTAGTGTGGTTCAAGCAAATAACTTGATTTAAAAGGCCTGATTTTTATATACAAGCATGTGTGTATGTTTATTTTGGAGTTAATTCCTTTTTGAGAGTGATAATAAGGGAGAAGGTCTCTCTAAATAAGCTAAATAGAAAGGAAATAATTTAGAAGTTGGATTCAGTATGTATAGTGACTGAATAAATCTAATCATCTAGATACCTGTAAACTCTAGAGTTTCACACTGCATCGCAAGCTTTTCTCAGTTGTTGTTTTTTTCTTTTTCCTTTATTCCCTTCAAGGAATACTGTGCCAATGCTGCTGGCACTTGGCTTCCCAGAAATAGGTGTTTAATTCAAGTGTTTGAATCGTGAAATTATGTTACTGTTTCTTTGTGGTCTATACAAATTAACAGGGTAGTAACTAAAATTCTGTTTGGTGAAGTACTGCATTCCTAGGATAGAAAATAGTGTAGCAAATAGAGCCAGTTCTGAGAAAATACTGGAGTAAACTCCTGAAATAGGACAAGCGCTTTAGTATTTTTTTTTTTAATAAAAGCAATCTTGAGGTTTTGTACTTCTATAAATTACAAAAATATTACTTTTTGCTATGTTCTTCAGCAAAGATATCTGTTCTAAAGTACAGGTATCTGGGGAAGCTTGCCAGTATATGGTTCATGTTTCGAAGCAAAGCATGATCTTTATTGAGCATTTTTGAGAAAAAGTTACTTAATCATGCAAGGTTACTTTCCATAATTTTGAGAACAGTTACTGATTGTTTTTAAAAAAACAACCGACCACTAAGAGTGCTTCTATCTCATTTCACAAATGGTTCTTATGAAGATTTAAGTTGATTTGTAGTCTTAAGAACTGAATTTCTTGGCCATCTACTTGTGTAACTTAAAAAAAATCTCAGTCTGAGGAAAACTTCAGAAGTACTTGTCTTGATACCTAGATCCTCAGTCTCTGTATGCTGCGTAGAATAGTTCTGTGAAAAAGGCCGACAGTATCAGGATAGAATAATCTTGTGAAAATGCTGATGTTTTGAGAGACAAGAGCTTGCCTCTGCATGGCTTACATGATGATTCTCTTACAGATTGGTGACACTTTTTAACATGGGCAAAAGGAGTAAACAAAAAGAACTCTGATGGTATTTAACAGTGCAGTTAGCAGAACAGTGCTTGTAGCATTGTCGGACTTCTTATTATCTTGTTACTTGTAAAACATAATATTGGTTCAAGAGTGTGTACAGAGCTGTAACCAACTATGTTTAGTGGATAAACTGAGTTCTCACAAGCTGCATATAGGAGTATTTAATCCTTTGTGGGGCAACTGGGGAAGCAATAATTTTGAGACCAAAGCTTGCTGGCAGCCCTGCGCAGTGCAGAGCTACTGCAATTAAAGTATGGGAAGCTTTTAATAAGAATTAAGGGGGGGCAGGAAACAACAACAATTGTACATGCTCGTCTATTGGTGAGAATTATAGTACACTCACTACATTCTATGCAAAGAACAGTTCTTAGCTTTTTTGTTCACATGCTCTTATGAACCTATGTCCATCCTGTAAGTTAAAGCTCTTCTCTGTAATAGCTCCATTATGAAATCAAGAGAGGAATTACTTAGACAAGGAAGATCAAAGCCAATCTTACATAGGTATCTGGTGATCCAGTGGATTTTTTTTTTCTCAAATTCAGAACTGGTGTGAACCAAGTTCTGGCTTCTATTAATCTATGATAAACTTGGTCACGCAATTTAATGTGGTTTTTTTTTGTGGTGCCCAATAGTTATGCTAATAGAGTGCTAACTTTGTGATATTTAATGCTTACAGCGTTAATAGCAAAAGGCAATATCTGGGGCTTTATTGTGTCGAAGATTTTTAGTATGTTATTTATAGATCTGAAACCTACAAGATATGATATAAAAGCCTTCAATATGAAAAATGTTACATTTCTGAGCAGACAGTGAGAAAATTGCCTTTTAGAGGTCAAAACTCCCAATGCCTCTGGCAACATGGCCTTGATGTCATTTGACAGGGTGGAAACACAGCCCTTCATGGGAATAAACAGCCAATACCTGCATGATTCATTTCGTTAGGAGGGTTCTCCCATTGTTGCTAGGCAATATTTGCTAGGTGGCGTTAAAAAAAAAAACAACCACACAACAAAAACCCTAAAACCCAACTTCTGTCTCATCAGAATAATACTTCTTGCAGGTTGTCTTGCTATTGATATTGATTCTCATTCTGTTGTTTGGGTGTGGATTTTTTTAAATTAGGTGGTAATTTCTTCTTTCTGCAGAATTAATAGAAGCATCAGCTTAATCCCAATAGATACTTTCCCTTCTGAGAGGCAGGGAGAGGAAGAGGCAGGAAAGGGTTGTCACCTGGTTAGCGAGAGGTTTCCTTTCTGTCTTCCTCCCTCTGTACCTTCTTAAGCTGTCTGTTTGGAAATGCTCAGCTGTATTGTGATGTGCAATTCTTAGAGAAGAAACATGGCAGAGACCAGCAGACATTCATTTGAAATGATTTTTATTCACTGCATTCTGGAATGGACTTGAAAGCAGGTCTCAGAGGCAACTTGTATGTACCAGTTTGTCTTACATATTTATTTATGACAGACTTGAATCTTCAGGATGGTATTCTATCAAGTGACATACCCACTCAGTGTGATGTGTGTCTAAAAATAGGTCATTGTCAAAGGACAGGAAAGGAATTGTATAAATCTATAAACTAAACCATTGCAATCTAGTATCATGGTACACTGGAGCTGTGTTCAAAATTATAGCTTTCCGTGAATTATTTTTGTAGAATAATGTATTAGCATAGTGTTTATCAAAACAGAGGAAGGCTGGCTGCAGACTCTAAAGATAGGTAATGCTAGTGGGTTACTCCTGACACAGCAGCTTGACCATAGTAAACCAAACCAGAGGTCACGTCAGAAGATAGCAGGATTGGACCATGCTTTGCTCTCATGCTTAAATTAGCTATCTGAAATCAGTGATATTTTTTCATGTGTAAATTCATAAAGCATTTATTTAATGCTGGGATTTAGCTATTTGGTTTTGAAAATAATATTCCTGCTTTGTGCATTTGGCCAACGTGATTGGATTTTTTTTTTTCCTTTAGAATAAGTATTGGCAGGCCTGGAAAATAAAACCACTAAGGAATGGCTCTGTTTAAAACAAGGCATCAAGAAAGAGACTTTAATCATCCTAAATAACCTGTTGATGCATACAAATGTGTGTGTGTTAGACTGTAACAGAGCAATGCATATTTTTTTTTTTCTGGTGATGACAGTGTAAATGCTACTGTATAAGTAAGGCCTGAAACTTAGCTACGCAAGTAATGCATGTTTGTGTGTTTAACTGCAGTGTTGTTAATGCAAACCAAATAGAGGAACTAATATTTAATTAAGGATAGACTGTGGAAGTTGTCAGTAAAGAAACAAATACATCTGTGTGTACAGGTTTATATTAAGAGAGTTTGAAGTTAGCAGGTAAAGGGGTAGGCAAGAAATGAAGGGGAAGTGTGACATCTGGTGGAAAGATGGTATCAGGAGCAAGAGATCCGTTAGTGATAAATGGTTTTATTTGAGAATGCGTTATGTGATTTTTGAAAACATGTATGCCACTGCTGGAGATTAAGCCAGGATGAGTGACATCTTGTGATTTCATAGTTCATAACTGTCCAAACCAGTAAACATGGCAAACTGATTATACTCTTAAGAAACAGTGATCTCTCAAAGATACCAAAGAAAGCTTATGTTGCTAAGTAGCTTCCCCAAACGCTTATTCTACACTAAAAAGAAATTAATAAGGTACAGGCTTAACTACCTTTTGAAGATCCAAGTAATCTTTCAGAAAAATTCATCTTGGGTGACATATCCTAGCACTTTTTTGGAGCTTGAGTTCTTTATTGAGCCTTCTGTAGTACTACTTCCAGGTACAAGTTGCAAATTACCAGCACCATCTGCTGCTGCATAGCCCTGCTTGCTGGTCTGGGAGATGCTGGTCTGATACTGACTTGGAGATGATTGCAGGAGCCCAGCATTAGAGCCTGTTTGGTTTCTTTTCCCTTAGAGCAGGTTGGATACTGTGAGCATGCTCTTCTGCAGAATATTGCATGCATGAGGGAGGAGAAAAAGGGGAAGAACTCTGTAAAATAAGGCGGGGGGGGGGGGGGGGGGTGTCGTGGAGGTACCTTTTTCCTTGATGTCAAATTGCTAGACTTAGAACTTCTTGTCCTTCAGACACTAGAACAAGTGCTGCTGAGATCTTGCTTCATTATATTTCCAAAGTGTTACAGTATTTTGTGGGAAAACAGTCTGCAACTTCTTGGAAAAATCTTTGTATTAAGGATGTTCAGGAAGCTTCTAGCTTAGCTGAGAAGCACAGGGGAAATAAAATAAGAAAATTCATCTTAATCTTTCAGCTATGACTTAATGTCTGATTCATATGGAATGAAACCTCAGAAGATATTGATTATCCCATGTCACTCTGAGATCTTTCTGGTTACGACTTCGCTACTGACAGATTGCTCTATCCTAACCATTTTACAAGTTCAATAACAATTCTGCTTTGTAGTTCAGGCTCATCTCCTGTGCATAACTGCCCATCCCAATTGTGGGATTTTTCACTTCATCAAAAGGCAGAAGCTTCTCTTGTTCTTTGTGTTTTTTCTTTTATTTTTAATGTTAGCATATCACTTGCTAGAACAATATATTATAAAATAGTTCTGTATCACTATTGGCAGTGACTTTTTCTTGCTTTGGGGCAGACTCCATCTGCAAGTTCTTGCCTGCTTGCTCAGAAAGAATGCTTTTTGGGAATTGGCCAGTTCAAGCAGGGAAACTAGTTAGTAAATACCTAAACCCACAAAGCTAGCATTTCAGTCATTTAGCCCCGGCTAGAATGGAGCAACATTGAAATGGCATAGACCCCTCTGAGGTGGCTGGCTTCTTGGTCAGCCACACCAAGCATTTAACATCAGCATGAGTAACCTGTACCTCATTTTACCTGATTGTTAAGAGTCACAAATGGGTGATAGGAATAACTGTGATGTTTCAGTACCACGATGAATAAAATACGTTGTTTACTCCAAAGAGTGAACTGTTCTGCTGTGCTAGCAGAACTGAAACGCAGCTTCCATTAGTCAGATTTTTGGTAATCTAAGTGGGTTTGAGTAGACGGAGGCTTATGGTAAAGAGTTTGCTGGCATGCTGTAGTGCAGTTTAGTTCAGTGTTGAACACTTACCGGTCTACCCCCTTCATCAGCGTGGCAGTGATTGCCCTTTTCTGTCTTCTTTTTGTCAGTGTTTGCTGAGATAGATTAGGCACTCCTATGCTTGTGGAACCGCATCAATTAAAATCAGTTAACTCCCAGTTACTGTGTTACCGTACAAAAACTGGATGTAGGCCACAATGCGGTTTCTTCAGGAGATGCTTGGTTTTAGATTTTACCAGGCTGGAGGGAAACAGGCCTGTGCTTTCCTTCAGAGAACCTAGTTATATCAGTCAGTAGCTTTCTGAAGATTATTGTGAAGTGTGGAAATAGAGAAAGGGCCCTATTAAGAGGGCAGATACTCTAGTTTAATTGTTTTGGAAATCTAAGTGAGAAACATAATTTTTAGAAGTTCTCTAGACTTAATCTGAAAAACCCAACAACCTCAAACCATAAGTTTTTATTGACCTGAAAGCAGAACTGACAAGTTCTGGATCTCAGCTCTGTGTTGGTGAGGAGACAGTTTTGCTACTTGCTAAATTACAACTAGTGGTGGTACTTGTGCTAGTACAAGGTGCTTTCTTAACTGTGTGATATCAATCTGAAAATATCTTAATAAATTAACTGAATTTACTTTTTTCTGTAGTATACTCTTGCAATTATAAGCTCTTCATTTTTGCTCAGAGTGTCTACTTAGATATCATAAAGTGAAAATAATCTTAATGTCACTAACAGAGAAAAAAACGAACATATTGCCTTGGAGAGAAACAAAATGGGGAGGGGAACAGAACAGATAATATTTGCTGCACTCTTGTGGACACCAGGAGAAAAAATGTCCTTTGCTTCTCTGAGAATCATTTAAAAATGTGTGAACATTGCAGCTCCTTGCTAACAATTTTAAATATTTGACTGTGCAGATATGATATACAGCCTTTGAGAAAGCAGATAGCTTGCATTTGTGCATTTTGGTCTCCATGACTGGTATTGATGACTGTGGGTGTATGGTAGCTGTTCTGGTAGTGTACAGTGGGGGAAGAGGGGAGCGGGAAGGGTTCCTTGAAAACCAGTTGCAAAAAAAAAAATAAAAAATATTCTGATGGAAGCCAAAAGTTAGTGAAAGTAGGATATGAAACTTGCTTATGGAAATATACCACTGGATGCCACTGTTGCTTCATGGAATGTCATACTAAAATAACATTGGCTCTGCTTATTTGAAAAATTCTGCTTTTCTTTCACTCTAATCTTCTTAGTTCCTTATTACTTTAATCTTTATTCATATCAAAGGAAAGGAGGACTCATGCCCCGCTTATTCTCTCCAGCAACATGGTGACATGGTTCCCATATCTAGAAATGATAGCTTGTAGGAAAGTAAAGGGAATGACACAAAGTTTTGTCCTGTCCAGGGTTGTCTACCCTCCCCCCACCCCGAGTAAAATTTTGAAAAGAAGAAAGGTTCCTTGTAACTAAATTCCTTCTCTCTGGCTCTGATTTGGATACTGAGCCTTTATTGCTGTTTTAATGTCATCCTAGAGAGCAGGGCAGGAGGTCACTTTTGCAAATGCTTGTTTATTTCCTTTCCCAAGTGTTGGGTATTTTGTACTTGAATGTTTTTTGCTTGTTACAATTCTTTCCTCCTTGGGGGAAGTGGTGAGAGTTTAGGTCAGCAGGTGAATTTTTGATGTCTGTTGCTGGTTTTCACAGGCTCGTTTGTAATCACCTGGTTAGCAACTCAGGGACTTTCTCTAAGTCATACAGTTTGAGTTGTTTTTTTTTCCCTGTGTTTTGGCTTTTTTGGCTGAAGCAATACCCAAAATGTAATTAATTGAAAGAAACGAAAATCCGGAAATCTGAAGCCTAATTTTCAGATGCTTTAGTTTTTGTATTCTGTGTACATCTAATTCCTGTGTTTTCCTCTGGGGAGAAAATATTGGAAAAAACCTGACAGGCAAGCTTTTTCTGGCGTCATGGTGGTGTATGCAGCCAGCTAGCCTGGCTTCTTAAGAGACAGGCACCACCTTCTGCTGTGCGCCTGCTTAATTGGGTAAGCCCTAAATATTGTTGGTTCCATAAAGCGCTAGTCTAATGACAGTAGAAATGCGCAGCAAAGGCAAACACAATGGAAATGATCTGTTGAGAGGGTGCTGAAGGAAAAAGAAGCAATAACCATGTAGCCCTGAGAAAGCACGTTTATTCTCTCTCTGCAAGCTGGGCGGGAGAAGGCAGACAGCAGGGCTTCAGCCCGGAGGCCTCGGCAGTGCCATGGAAACGGCACAGGAGCACCACATCCCTCTGGCTCTCCAGGCCTTGTGGCTCTACTGCGGATTTATAGGCAGCAGCACCCACGCAACCTGTGTGGGACTGCAGGAGGGGGAAGGTTAAAATGCCTGCCTGTTCTGCAGCTTCACAACTGGTTTGTAAGGCAAATTAAGGGAGAGGAGAAGAAACAGGTAAATGTAAGAAGTTTGTTGTTGAAGATGGACTGGCAGCTGCAGCACAATCCCTGTGCTGGATGTCTGACAGCCGGAATGCAGTTTAGTTAGGCTACTGTTCACTGATAACTCTGCTCTCTCTTCTGGAACCTGGACTGAAGTTTTGCCTGGATTAGATGTTCAGATCTAAGTTTTCCAGTGATCGGGAATGAATGGTAATACTATGCTGTTGTAGGTACCAGAGGGAAGCCTGCCAGCAGAGCTGCTGTTGCTGTTGATGCCGCATAAACTTGTAGTGGTGACCCAGATAACATTGTGACTGACACAGTAAGTTACAGTGTCAGGAGAAATAAATGTCTCCTGCAGCCCCTCGCGGAGCTCCAGCTGTGCCATGCTACCTGCCCTTAAGCCCCATCTATCCAAGGAACTGACCCACTGCTGATGGGCTGTGGGACTTACTGGGCTTTGCTCAGTTATGAGCTAGTTGTATGTGGGGTTCAGAAAATACACAGTGCTTGCAATTATTTGGAAGTTATGGTAATTTAGTGTACTTATTAAAGGAGTTCTTCAGAATGGTTGCTTGGGCTCTGATATGTCTGTTGAGAATTCCTGGCAGTCATCTAAGTGTGACAGCTCTCTGGAGAGCACTTTTGTGCTGTCTCCCCTTACCTACCACCCTCTGCTCTATTCGTACTTCTGGCCCAGACCTGGGAGAAGGCTAGTGTTTAAATTATCCCTCCTGTAGCTCTGCAGTTGTCTATGTTTTCACGTCATCTTTGTCCTGAGGTTGAAGTCACAAGTTATTATTTGTATTATGCCATGCAAAGAGAAGGTTCTCCCTGTTCTTACTGGCTTGCGGTAGGACTGGTTCATAGCTGGAGAATACCAAGGGGCTGTGCTGTGTCTTGATGTTGTGGGCTTGCTCAAACAATGAAATGTGAGGTACAGCAAAATGAAAGCAGCAGACATCTTGTTGGTATCTGCGGACAACAACCTAAATAGAATATTAATATATATGTATAGAATATAAATATATTTATGTAAACAGAATATTACTACCTGTAGTGGTTTGCAGCTGTTGGAGAAAAACAGCTAAATGAAGTTTGACTCCTGCACATGCAAGTCTGGACTTCTCAATACAGTAAACGGGTGAAAAGCGAGCAAGATGGAACAGAGCAGGATTCAAGCCTGTGCTCTTGAGAGGTTATGGTGAGGTTAGCTAACTACCTCATGTATAGGGCAAAGCCAGAGAGGGATTAAAAAAGCATGGCATACAAGTGAAATACTTAAGCTGCTGCTGCCTTTTTTCACCCCCCCACCCTCCCGAGTTTATGCTTATTTCATCCCTTGTTCATTTTAGAATCAGTGGATGCAGAAGACAACTGCTGCACAGTGTCCCCAGGCTTCCACTTTACTGGCATATATGCAAAGATCAGGAATGCTTCCACAATCTTGAGCTCTTTTTAAGTGTTTAAGTGTACAGAATTCAGTCCCTGCTGCATCAGGAGCCTCCTGAAGATAAAAATTACTCTATTGTAGCTGTGATATCTTTTGTTAACTGAAAACCTTAATACATGTATACAGTAGACCCCACTGCTGGAAACGGCAAAGAAAGGCTCTGTATCTTTTTACAAGAAGTGATAGACAAAAAGCAAATGTGTTTTGGAGCAGAGCGCCACAGGCATTGTCAGGGTTGTGCACATGGCTCTGTATGTGTGTTTACAGCCATGAATCATTATGAAGCAGAAACCAATTGTTTTTACCCAAGTAAGCCTCTGCTTGCTTATCTGTTTGAAAGCAGCAAGTCGTTCTTTTTGCTTTATTTGTAACCTTCACAATTTAATGTTTGTATAAATCTTCAAGGTGACAACTTCACAGTGTAGGTCTTCACTCTACAGTCCTTGTCTTTTGTCCTGCTGCAGTATGTTAAAAATATGAATGTAATTGTTTGTAGCCTCGTCTTCTATGGGAGTGATCTTTGTAAATTTATCTGGTCTCTTAAGGGATGTTGCAATCTCTGGCTGCTGGTATATGGAAAGTGCATTGGTACAAAATTATTTATAACTCAGTTGGTGCTGGATCTCTGTGGTTCTTCACTGCAAGTCTCTTCAAACTCTCAGGAGATTTTTCAACAGCTCCTAGTTCATAAACAACATCTTTCCTCATGATAACCTTGCAGCCACTCATTTTGTTCCTTCAAGCTTCTGTCTCCATGTTGCCAACCTGGTCGTTAGACCTATTATTTAAGCTGATTGTGAATTCTGGTTTGGAATCGTTGGTTTTGTAGTGAGTAAGTAGAGAAGGTGTTTTTGCCATCGATTTGTGCTGTTCATGGAAGAAGATACAGAATGGGTGTTTGTAGGTTTGTGTGGGGTGGGTGGGATTTGGTTTTTTTTAAGTGGGTGAGTAAAAGTCCATGGGAAACGTGAGGCTCATAGCTAAGTACTAGATATTTAGGGCTTTGGTGCTGAAATTTTACAACATGTTTATATTCCCCAAGGATGTGTTTGGTGCTTTTTTCTTTTTTTTCTTGGCTGTCCTCCAATGTCATGAAGTGAAGCTCATGCTTTTTTTTTTATTCTAGATAGGATGATATTTAAACAGTGCATGAAAATATTCCTAGATTATAAAATATTTTGAGACTAAAGTCTACCGATCAGTGTGTGAGATAAGGGCAGCAGATAGTGGCAAGACTGTCATCATTAAGAAAGAATATTTTTTATTTTTATCTTTTAAAATGGAAGTATACATTTTAAAGCTCTCCAACAACATTAGTTTGATTAAAAGACACAAAAGATTAAATTCTTCATTCGGTAAGTGTGTAGGTTTTCCTGAACATTCATGAAGCTGGAGCAAAGGTAATAACTGGGGGTCAAACGGAGAAGGCTGCCTGGCTGGTCATTAATTTTAGTTTGTCTGTGGAATATAGCTGTGAAGAAGTTATTTGTATGCCACACACACCCCCCCCTCCCCCCGCCCCGAGAACTATGAAATTGTAGGTTTTGCTCAAATCTGACATGAGTAATTGAGGAGAAATAAGGAATATTAAAAATAGGGTATTTCAGCTGGTTGTTTTCTGGGTTTTTTGTTTGTTTTTACAAGAAAACTTGGGAGGGGGAAAGGCTTGCTGTGATTCAAACTAGTTCATTTTCAAAATAGTAAAGACAGTGAAACTGCCAGTCTTTATGCAGGTCTGAAAGCACGTGTACTGCAGGGAAGAGTTGTGAGCAGGGACAGGTAGCCCTGTAACTTCCATGTAGCTACTGCAGGTTACAAGTATCTCTGAACATGGAAGTGTCCGGGTTTCAGTGGAAGAAGCCTAGGAATGCTCTGAAGTTTGTCACTAATTCTGTGCTAGTGCCTTGTTCTCCTCAGTTTTGTTGGCTGTACCCCAGCTAGTTTTCTTACAGTTGGAATGGGAGCTATTGCAATTTTAAGTGAGAGTAGCACAAGAACTGTAAGTAGTGCTTAGAGAAAAGTAGGAAAGATTTACTATGTCCATTTCTACTGAACATTGTGTCGATCAGTCTTATTTATTAGGTAGGATGTTGAGTGCATGAAACATCCTATGGGTCTAGCTATGTTCATTTTGTCAGGTCTTTTACTTGCCAAAAATAAAGTAAGCTGCATAATTTCCTCCAAAATACTTAATCTGAGAGAATGGAAACAGGCCAAGTGTTGCCCTAAATAGAATCAGAACAGCAGTTCTGTGTAGAGAAGTACACATTTTGAATTGGTAAAAAGGAGTTGTATTAATGTCATGCCACACTACACGTGAACAGCATTAAAAAGTCAGCCTTTAAATCTTAAAACACTTCCTGTTCCTAATGTCCTCATTATTAACATCCATATTCTACATTAATGCTGCTGGCAAGAGGTGAAAGCCATCCAGGGTGAAAAGAAATTAGTTTCATTTTTCAGTAATTATGGGGAAAACTGTTCACTGGCTTTAGTCACCCTCTCAAGTTATTCTAGTGCTGCTGGTTAAAAAGATCCTGATCTATGGCGTATCGCTAATGATCAACAGTTTTAGAAATGACATATTCTAGCAGCACAGCCTCTGTTATTGGGACAATTTTTCCCTCTTGGGCAGGCACCCGATCTTTCAAAACCGCTGGGAAAGCTCATGAAGAGTAAGGGTGTGTTTTCCACTTTCTTTTTAAACTTGATACTACTATTCTTGAAATACAAAACTAATGTTCCCAGTTTTCAAAGGAGAAGGCCATGTACTCCAAGCCAGACATTTAAACAATTCATTGCTGAGAGGAAACAAATAGTTGGTAGTATCACAACTAGGTAAAGGTAGACACTGGAGAGTATAGCAAGAAATAAGTGGAAATGTCAGGACAGCATGCTAAGGTAGTAGCTGTGTTAGTGTGGTAAGTTCTGTATGAATAAATACTTTCATTTGTCAGGTGCGCTTTGCTGTTCATATTTCGGATGGGCCTTCTGTTTCATAAGGTTGAATGACAGAAGAGTAAAAAGTTGCAGTAGAAAGATGGTAATGCATTTTGAGAGATGCATCCTGGAGGACTGAGTAGGTACCTCCTCTGGAGAAATATGAAGATTTAGTTTGTTCATTCTCACTGTTCTAAACTGGATGTATGTGGTACTTGAAAACATCAGTGGTCAAACAGAGAGCAGGCTACTAGGTGACTCTTTACCACACTATACCGTGTTGCTGTTGTAGTTAATTGCAAGTACTTCTTATCTATCTCATATGAAGTGTTCATTCTCAAGTTATGAAAAGCTCCAACAGACTTCCCATGCATTACATTGTAGTGTCTTGCAAAGGATTAATGACAGTTCAATTTTGAGCAGTAGCTCAGATACCTGATTTGTGTGACCATTTTCTTATTTACAATAAATTCATTGTTAAATTGGCCTTGCACCATCTGTGGCCACTTGCAAAACTTCTGACATTGACATTCTGTGTGAAATGCTGTGTGATGTACAGAAACTTGGGGGAGGGGGAAGCATGGCAGAGGACAGTGACGCTTCTTTAGAGTGATATTTTGGCCACAGAGAAACAAGTAGTTTTTTGCTGGGATGGCTTTTTGCCTTGGTGCCCCTAGGTAGGTTTGAGACTTGATCTCAGACAGACTTCATTGTGACAATTTCTATCTTGGAAGAATTAATGGAACTGTTTACCTTTTTATTACATTCTCAGTTGTACTTCAGATGATCCTGGCTGTAGTAACGTGATCTTTGAAGCAGTTGAGCATTCTGTGATTGAGAGTTGCTTAAGCTTCTTGTGCTTAGCGTTGTACTTTTAATTGAAAGTGACATCTTCTTTCTGAAAGTACAGACTGTATTTTTAAAAAAAATATGCTTTTCTTAGATAATGGGTCTATTAAGTACCTGCAGCATGAAGTGTCATAGCTTAAATACTTTTGGTTAAGGGATTTAATTAGATCTTAAAGTCTTCCTTTTTCCACCCAGATACCTTATTTTCCCCAAAACCAGAACATGATAGTCTGCGGATACTAAAACTGCAGCAAGGTTTTATATGAATAGTTTATACCTTTCTGACACCAGATCACCTATGTAATAAAATGTTCTTTAAGGATACAGGCAGGCAGTAGGATACAAGGGGGAAGTACACTGGCACAAGCTACATAAGACTTCCCATCGAACATCAAGATTGTTCCCTTCTTGAGTAGGAAATCTTGCCTTTGGCACCAAGCTATATTAAATGCTTCAGAAGGGAATGGCTTTAAACTGAAAGAGGGTTGATGTGGATTAGATATTAGGAAGAAATTCTTTACTGTGAGGGTGGTGAGACACTGGAAGAGGCTGCCCGGAGGAGCTGTGGATGCCCCATCCCTGGCAGTGTCCAAGGCCAGGCTAGATGGGGCTTTGAGCATCCTAGTCTAGTGGAAGGTGTCTCTGCCCATGGCAGGGGATTGAAATGAGATGATCTTTAAGGTCCCTTCCAACCCAAACCTTCTACTACTAAACTATCCTCTAAGCAGGAAGGTAACTTTGAATGCAGAGCTGATATGTATGGATTTCTATCTCTTCTCCATTTGGTGCTTTGATTTACTTTCTCTTTGTCTTGACTGGCTATGCTAAAATGCTGTTAGTTTTTTCAGTTCTTTTTGAGCAGGAAAAAAACCCTAACACACAAAACTGATATTGGTGAACTCTGCAGCTGATCAAATGCTATATATACACTGTTGTTTCTGTTTTATGGTAGATATCATAAGATCACACACTGTTACGGTATGGTAAAAGCTACAGTGTCCTTTTTATTCTGATGCTTGCTTGAGAGATGTCTTTGATCAAAGTTAATACTTGTATTTAAATGTTTGGTACAAGCTTTAAAAAAAAAAAAAGGTAGCCATGCACTGAGTTGTTATGCATATGTAAGGTAACAGCAGGACTTTCATTGCCTGCATCTGGGGATCCCTTTCTTGTTCAACAAAACAGCCTCTGGCTGGCACTGACTACCTATACCTCTGGATGGACTGTACAACTGTCTTTACCCATTAAGGTCTTTAACTGTATTAGACGAGACTGACCTCATGTATGTTGGGCATTTAAGGCTTTGACTATCCATTTAGCTTTTCAGTAGATCTTCCTTTCTTGTCCGTGCTTTCGTTTGTGAGCTAGTCTTCTGGATTTGTGGAGAAAAACAAGTATTGGAAGAAGGCGTTTAAGTTGAGCTTTCTCAGGATGTATAAGCATAACTTGGAAGATGGCAAATGTGTGCTTATTTATAGATACACAAATATCTATGCTTAGTAACTACAAGTAAGTTGTAAGGGGGAGAAACTGAATGAAATAGGAAATGGAGGTATGTGACCTGGGTGATCTAATAGATGAGCAGTCCAGTCAGTAATAAAATATCACTACCATCAAGGAGAGACTCTGAAAGCTTGAATTGGGTCTCACAGTCTGGCATGTTGATCGAGGGGAGGGAGCAAGACTAAGGGAGAGATTCTTATAGGAACTGTAAGGGTAACACAGAGGAGAAACTGAATGCCAGGATCAGAAGGTGACAAATAGATGAAGCCCCACTGAGAACACGTACGGTCATAGATTGGAAAAGAAAATTTGGAAGTACTTTTGCCAGAGGCAGGAGGGATGTGGTGGCTTTTACCAAAGTAGGGACACTTGTGGAAGGACTACAAAGGTGTAAGGGGCACAGAAGCCATAAAAGCAGCAAGAATGCCCTTGTTACAGCTTCTGTAAGTGAAAGAAATGCATATAAAGCAGTTCCACTACAGAACCAGTCCTGGCCCAGCTGCCCAAGTGTGTAGGTACTGTGTTCTCTCCTGGGCAGATGCTGTAGTACTTCTCCCAGGCCAGTTCTTCCTCTGTCCAGGGGTTTTGCGTAGTCCTTCCTTTCCTTTTGCCCTGTAGCTGGCTTTCTGCTCTGCATGGGTTCTGTGCCCTCCCTGACTTTGACTGTACTGAATTTTATGCCCTAATCTTGAGGAACCACTGAATGAGGGAGGGTGTCTACAGTGAGCGTCAAAGTACTTTGGCTACTTGACTTGAAATTGGCACCTATAACCACTGTAGTCTACCTTCCCTTTCACTCAAGTCTGTGAAGTAACCTGTGTGGTGTTTCATGAGGGCATGGGATCTTGCTGGCTCAGGGGAATGATGTGGAAAGTCTTTTAAATGTCAATGAGGAGCAAAATTCTTTAGGCTTTTAATCTTGGTGAGTTCTCGCTTGATTTAGTCAAAACCTTCCCAGATGCTAGTTACCAGTGAGACTTGAGTCTGAAAACATGAAGACTTGAGGGTCTGTCTGATTCACAGAGGGGATCACTATCAGCCTAATGGGACCTTGGTTGAAACTTTAATTACAAGAAGACAGTAAAAAGCACTGTTTAAGAAAAAAAATTTCTCTTATCGAATTTTGTTGCTAGTCTAGTCAGGCTAAAAACTCTGCTTAATCTTAATGATTAGTAAGAGTTCTTCATTTCTGTGAGATTTATAGCAGTGTTAAATAAATTACGAATTATTCGGAGGCAGTATATTAAAGGAGATCTAATCAAGATATCCAGAATATTGTGACACATTTAAATCCCATAATATTTAAAAAAACCATTTTTGAGGGAGTAAAGATACTTTATATACAATTAGAGGCAGTATGATTAATAACCTTGGGCTCCGATTCGATGGCTTCCTTTGGGATTTGAGGGTTCTTTTCTGTATCTCTGGAACCAAATATATGCCTTAATTACCAGTCTAACATTCAATGAAGGCAGAACTGAAGTGCAGATGTATATACTTGAATTTGCATTAGCGTTTCTTCTACAGACACTTGGCCTCACTAATCCAGGTATCTGCGGATTTTAATAATGCTCAAGAAGAATGTCAATCCATGTTGTGAGCTTAGACTTTCAAAGCTGACAGACCTGTTTGTTTCGCATCATGACATTTATGCCACATGCTAGGCCTGGAGGGTAGGTGTTAGTCTAAACGCAGATGCATTTTAAAAAAGTGCTGAGAAGATTCAGACCATTTAAAACCAGGCCTGTAGTTGGGCAAGGCTGTTGTAGTTTTGCCCCAGTCCTACTTCTTTATCGATGTTTCAGGAGCGATGGGAGATTTTGATACACGAGAAACAAACACATCTGGTTTGAAACCATTCTGGTTGCAGGTAATTAGCAAGGCTACAACATAAAATCTGAGTCAAAGACAAGAGGAGTAAAATAGTTTTGGGATTTGAACAGTGAGTGGGCAATGCTCCTTAAATAGCAAGCCACGTCAGTACTTCCTTTTTACTGCAGAAACAGAACAGTCAGTGCCTGCAAAGTCAGTTGGATTGGGAGCTCAAGATTTTGGAAGGTGTTACTCTGGAGAGCTTTGCTTGTAGGTATATCTGCAAGGAAACCGATTTCTGAGTTGAAGCTAGGGAATGGGAAAATGTGTTTGAAACTAGTCCTTGTTGTAATTCTGGGTATTACTTATTTCTTGTGGTTTAGAATGATGATTAGTGGGGGAGAAGTAGCTCCTTGTGGAAGAAGAAAAAACGGATAAATGGCCTATGCTATCTGGGATCTCACTAGGCAATACAACCATACAGAAAGTAACTGAAAATGCATCTTCTTTGGGAGAGGGCAAGGATTCATTTAAACTCATTTGTCACTGAATTTAATTACATCAAGACAAAGCTCTTTAATCTGAATGCCCAGATACAATGAAAACCCATTTATTTGGAAATCTGTTTCATCAAAGTTACCAATTTCAAGTATGTAGCAGCTCTGGCCTGAGTGAAATTTGTCTTTGGTGTCTTGCTAATCAAAGATGAGAATGTGATTTGATTGGGTTTTTTTACTGTTATTTTTATTTTTACATAGACTTCGCTGGGCTGTTCTGTCCTATGCAGTCAGGGCTGTCTGCTGCCTCTTTAGCTTGACTGTGACTAGTGGACTCAGTTTGCTCTGGTTCTGGCATTGATCACAATAGTTTGTTTCTTATAGTCTCCATCATTGTCTTGCTCAGGTACAGCTTTAGCAAGCTGCTTTTGTGCTCATGTTGTAGTTGCTCCAGAGCAGCTAGGTCGTGGTGTTCCACTTAGGATTAGGCAAAATGTTGAGGTGGGTGTCATGATGCTATTTTAGAACCAGTGGTGCAGAGATGAAATGAAAATGTGTAGTGGTTGTCTTCTAATACAATTTACTGGAATTTAATTGTTCTCGTATTTGCCTCACTTTTTTTTTCTTTCTTTAATCAGAAACAGATATTTCAGGATATAGATATCATCCCTTGATCTTCTGCATTTTTCTAAAATCGATTTTACTTCTGCCCATGTTCATTCTTGAGTGTCTATAAGCTGTATATTTTGGTCAGATATGGCAGGCTTAGCTTTTTATTCTGAATAGTTAATTTTGACACTCCCTATGAAAGAACTCCGAGATAAAATGTTTTTGATTGTTACCAGTTGCTGTGTGCTTTGTAGACTGTAATATAAATCTGATGGTGAATTTTGGTGGGATGATCTAAATGAAGTTCTCGGATTTATTTTAGATAATAAAAATAAACTCTTTTTTTTTTGCACAGACAAACATGGATAAATTGGCAGATTCGTAACCCATCTCATACAATGTCTGCCATATCTTCCACACTGCTTGAAATGGTCACCGTATGCCTGATTTATAAAGACAGTATTACCCTGATGAGTACACAGTGTGTCACTTGAGCAGGATTCATGTCTGTATGGATTTCAGTGGAGAAACATAATGTGAGTCTATACAAATATTTGTAGCCTTTTGCTCTATCACATTGTCTGTTTTATTGGTCGGATTACCTGTGCTGTGGGGACTATGGCTTTTTTTGGTGATACTTAAAAAAAAAAAAATCTGATTAAAAAGGGAGATCCTGGGGGGGGCAGAAATCAGGCTAAACCCCTTTCTGTTACATATTGCTAGAAGTGAATTATATGAATTTGAGATCGGTAAATGAAAAGCACTAAAGATCATATAATTCTTGATTATTTTTTTTTTTCCACACCAGAGATGGGGAAAGGTTAAGTAGAGCAATTCTAGGGGAATCAAATCCAAACCAGTCGGATAGTGGATATATAGTAGGCCAAGCTCCCAGTTACCTGCACTAAGCATTAGCATACCTGACTACTACTAGGTGTAGGAATGTTGTGAATGAATACTGTAGAAAAAGGTTAACTATTTGACATTTTGTAGAAACAGACAGCTAAAACCATGCCTTGTGGTCTTCAGTGTGTGTGTGTGTATATATGTAGGCTGGCATCACCTTCACGTGACTTCTCTGTGGCTACATCGTGGTACCCAGAAAGGGATGTACTGACAAGATGCACACTTAAAGATAACATAACTATTGTGGTCATAATGTACATTAGTCTGTATCTATGAATTTGAAGGTGAACTGTAGCCTGGAGCTTTCATTTCTTAGGAAAGAAGCCACCTCTACTAGTATTTAATGGATTGGGGCAAGCTCTTGATGCAGTTGCCTTAGGCCATTGCTTCCCATGCTGCTGCTCCCTCCGCTTGAGTATAATCTTAACATCTTCTGTGGCTGGTGACATTACTTATGTTTGGATAGGCTGAGAGGAAATTTCTTGTATTAAGTGAAAATAAATCTGGACAGGAATCCCAGATTGGGAAAATAACTGTGGAAAAGTTGGATTGTGAAAGCGTCTTCAATTTTTCATAACTTGACAGCATAATTTTAAGCTCCAGGAAAAAATTATGATACCGCTAGAAAAGATCACTCATGGAGAGTCCTCTAAAGCTGGATGTGAAACACGAGGCCAGCACTAGTGTCACAGCTGGAAGAGAAGAATTCAAGTCTCATACAAGGTAGGTACATAATGAAAGACTTGACCTTTGCTGCAGTTCTGTTAAATGTGTGTCTTCAGTTAAAAAAAAACAACAACAACTTGGTGGCAAAAATGGCAATGGATGGCAGAAGTTGAAAGCGCTTATGCAACTGCGTAAAAATCACTGTGGCATGAACTGCCTGGAAAATGATGCTTAAAAGGTTGGCCTACATAGGAGGTGTTATGTACATATGCTCCTTGCTACATGCAAGTTAGTTAATTGTCCACTGAGATATGTGTAGTCATAGGACTTCTCAAAGTATATTTTTTTAAACTAAATATTGGAGTTCTTTATTAAACCAGACTAGGAAATACTTTTACAAGGATGAATGTTTCTATTCGAGCAGTCATAAAGCAAACATTATTCTTGTTCTCTAGCATGAGTCACAACTGTATCAATTGCTTCATAATACATTAACCAAATAGCTTGGTGGCGGTGAGCAAGGCTTAATCATATCCGTCTTCCCATTCTGTGTCAGTGTGTGCTATACTGTCTTGCCCTTACTGCTCAAGTGATACGTTATGTATAATGATTTCACGTATTTCAGGATTAAATTGAAGCGTGGAACAGGTGAGTGCCTGCCATTCTTAAAACTTGAACCCATTGTGAGTCTAATTGCATTATTTGATTCTAGATAACTATTTGAATGGATAGTTCTGAGAAATTTTGGCAAAACTGACTTACCAGTGGTAAGTATCAGTTGTTGCTGGTATAGCTAACATAAAAACCTCACTCTCTCTTGTACTTGACTCCAGTGTGTTTTTACAGCAGTATCATGCTGGAGCCATTGCAAGCAAACGTTAGAGATGTTTGTTTATGTGCTTGTCTGCTAGGTTCCATTGAGGAAAGCCAAGAAAATTGCTGGTCCTTCTTAAACAATAGCTGGGGTTTTTTGGATGAAAACTAGTTAGGTGTGTCTTGCCACATGAAGCCTGGGACACTTCCCAAGTCATGGTTCAAGGGTGTGCAGGTGTGTGCTGAGGTTTTGAAATCACCACAAATAGCAGTGCCAACCTGAAAGTGATTCCTTGAAGCAGTATCAGCTCAAACAGGCTGTGCTCTACATTGTCCCTCATGTTGTGCTCTGCAAACAAACTACTGCTGTATGCAGATGCTGTTCTGGTATCACTGAAATTAACAGATTAGACTGAGATTTGTACAGTTATGTTTCTCTTCCAAATGGTTGGCTGGACTATGCCCAGCTACCTGTGTGATTTCCACACCCCACACACCCCCTTTTTTTTTTTTTTTTTTTTTTTTTTCGTGGTGTAGAGGAATAATGTCTGTCAACTTGGTGATTTAAAGCAACTTGTGTTAATAATAAAGCAATCGTAATTAAGCAAAACAACAACAAATAAGAAACTTATTTTCAGTTTTGATATGGTAATTCCAGATAATGTGGTATTTGCATTTGAGTTGGCCTAATTAATTTGCATTATTGTACAAAGAAACCAAGCGTTATTTAAAAAAAGATGCATATGTTTGATATTCCTTGTAATCATTCTACAGTTAATCTTTGTGGGCTTATATTTCCCCACCATGCATTTGTGAGTTCTTATATTAAAATATTTCTGTTAATGGCTACCTTAGTATGTCTAATGCTATTTGCACAGATTTTTTTCTATGTATTTCATATGCATTTATGTAAGTCGGTAATTACACATGGCTTTGATAGGTGTGCTCTTTACTGTCAGCAATGGTGTTACCCAAATGGGAGAAAGAGCACAAAGGAACTGAGGATTAATGTGCCGTATAGTACATACGACTCTTGTATATGTATTGCTGCTACTCTGTGGATATCCATCTCTCTCAAAAAAAACCCAAACCTGTTTGATCACCCAAAGACTGGACTTTCTCAGTAAGTAGCTCAAATGGAGCTGGGAGGGCAAGTAGAATGGGACCGCTATAATTCAGTACCTGTGTTTTAAAATTTCTAAAAACTACTTCAATCACCATGAAGATAAGCTGTAAACCAAATTGTGTCCAACTTCCTAATGCAAACAATTTTTCTCTGAACAGAATATGAAAGTCTGATGTCAGACATGTGTGAAGTATTTCAGTAAAGCTTTCAATGCAAGGTACTGTAAAACATTTTTTTTCCCTATTAAAATGTAAAAAAAAAATACCAAGAAAGATATTGGATGTTTCTGGGGAAACAGTGCTGCCAATACTTGTGATGCATGAAACTATCTGTATGAGGATCTGAACCTGTAAATGTGAAACTGTTTGAAACAAATGTTTCTTCTTAGGTGTTTGTACAGTGCCAGTTGTGGTGGAATTCTTGGTTGCAAAATACAAACTCTGGAAATACTGGGGAGTTAAAATTTGGTAGTGTGGTAGAGTTTCAGACTTGTTCCAATATGGCCAATTTAAATGTCATTGTTTCAAGGGGTTAAATGGCATGTGAACAAGGATACGGTATATGGAATTAGCGTGAAGATTTACAAAACCAGTGGAAGGTTGAGTATTGGATTCTCACAAGAGATTTCTGCTAGAGATGAAAGAAAGCCTTCTCTTTAAGTACAGAAAATGAACAACTGAAGTAAAACACCTGGAATGTTATTTGTGTGTTAGGTCAGATGTAATTGCTACTGAAATAAACAAGTGCAAATTGTCTGCAGCAAGGAAAAGAACTATCCTGTTGGGCAGGAAGTTGCATTTATTATTCCTTGTTATTATGAAGGAAAGATTTTTTTTTTTTATATTCCTGGTGACTATGAAGATTAAACCAGAGATTTATGTTAATGCAAAGGATTAAAAGAATCTTAACAACATTTATAAAGATGCAAATGTTCGCCTGCATTTTATCTTTTTTCAGATGAATGTGCCATAAGGGAAATATTGAGGGGGGAGAACACATCCTCACTCTGAATTGCAACATCTGGTTTAATACTCCACTCACATGGTCCCTATTAGTTGTTTTCATCAGTGTGGTTTTGAACAGTGTATGATAGACTTTTTCTCCCTAACTATTTTAAGACTCTCGGGGTATAGCCATCTATGACCAACTTCAAATATATAGTGCCTGTTTAGTGTATGGCTTCATGCATTGCAGATTTCAATGAACTGTAAATATTACTCAGTGTATTCTTTTTTTTCTTGCTACTTTGTCACTTTCAGATTTATTTTCTAAGCAGGACTGAGCTTGAAATACTGGCTCCACTGCAGAATGTCCCCAGTTTCAAACTGTTCTCTCAGTGCAAACACAGGCCACACCAGCATGGAAAATTATGTGATTTATTTGGGAGCCCTGACATATTATACATATATGTACATACATTTCATATGGAGAAACTATAGAAAAAAATATGCTTTGAAAAAGGAGGCAATTAAGGTGAAGGTGTAAACATCGCTAGCCATTTATGTTCTGTTTTGGGTTTTTTCCTGCTCTTTGACCAATTGTTTACTAACAGATGAGTATTTATAAACAGAAGCCACCTGGATTTCTTAGGCAAGTCAACTGATATGACCGTGGAAATGTCACAGCTCTCAAATCAATATAAATCTTCAAAAGGTTTTGAGTAGTTAAACATCAAGTAATCCATATAGTAAAAGTCATAGCTTCGTTGCCGTTGAGAAGGAGAAAGCTGTGCAAAATACTGTTGTGTAATTTTAGTGGTAGTTCTTTCTTCATTGGAGTGTCTATCTTTAAACTTGGGGAAAGTTAAATTTTGTGGTGCACCAATTAAGTGCAAGAAAAAGTTTGCATCTTCTTCCATACTTTCAAATTTCCCAACAAAGTCGTAGTCTATTAAACATGGGCTGCAAAGCCTATTGACATGATCCCAGTGGATATCCATACCCACTGGCCTATGTACATCCAGGAGATACTGAATGAACTCTTTAAATTTGACTCCAGAGCCTGTCCTTAATGCTTCTTTGGTGGCATTGACACGGTATCTGGAAATGATGGCTTTTCCAAAAACCGGGTGGTAGTAGTTATTTGGATGTTCAAACTTGTCCCGAAATGCAGATACCAGCTTTTCAAAGGGTTCACGAATAAAAAGCATCTTTGTGTAAGTGTTGAGCCTATGGTAAATTCCTTTGTGATCAAACCCATCCAGTCTTTTTAAATAGTTTCCGTAGTGCACTGTGTTGTGCTGTATATCTTTTGTGGAAGAAGCCAGCCCGTTAAGAACCATAAGCACCCGTTTCCAGTTAGAGCAGCCAGCTTTTGGTACTTCACAGTATAAAACTCTGTATTTGTCTTCTACAAATATTCTAGAAACATGATAAGGAGTGATTATTCTTCTATTATTACTCTTGTATTTAGAACATGTTTCCCTCATAATCCTCTTTCTTTCTCTTTGGATCTGGTAGAGACTCTTCCACTTGTTGCTTCTATCCTCAGATTTAAGCGTGGGCAGGTTGAGAATGGAGCTGTTTATGGAGATCAGGATTGGGCTCTTTTTAATTATAAATCTCCTCCTCCGTTTATGGAGCCCAATAGAATTAATTTCTTCACCTTTCTGTTGATCTTTCATTGCAAATGTTATGCTGCTTTGCTTTTTGTCTGTGCTTTGAAGCTTAGTGGGCACACTTTCAGATAGGTGTAATGAATCGCTCTGCTTTACTGTTGCTACTCTGTCTGCAGTATTTTTTCTTAATCTTCTATCCTGGTTATTGCTGGAAACACAGTCCTGATGGGGGGAAAAAATAGATTAAAGGTGTTAGTAAATGAGAGAGTGTCAATCTTAACAGCTTGTACAATTTAGTGGGGATCTTTCATACGCTCTGAGTTCAGCAGATTTGTACAGCAAAATGCATTGCTCCAGGTCCTCAGCACTGTGCCTATGTTGTGGTATGGACTTTTCTCTTGTCATCTGGTTCTGTGCTTACATGAAATTCAAAGGCTGAGATGAGCCTGAACTGGTAAATTCCTGTTCAGATTTGGTTTTAACTGTATTTTAGGTGGTGACTGTACCCAGACTTTGATAGAATAACTTTGTCTGAGATATGTTGTCTTTGAAATTTCCCTAAAATGTATCTGAGTATTTTGAGGACTTCAATTATTCCAGGCTGCTTGTTGTCACATGAATCAGTTTGCCACCCCCACCCCCCAGTAACTTTATCTTTGCAGTGAGGGTAGTTGTGTGGAGAGTGAAGGCTGTCAGGGAAGGGAAGGTTATAATGTTTGCAAAGTGGAGTGAGGGTGTAGAGGGAGCAAGAGTGGAAAGAGGGAAGCAGAAAGGACTGCAGTGAGAAAATGGAGGCTTTGCAGAGAAGTGGGTTTGGTGAGGGCTGTGTGAATGGAGACTCCAAAGGGAGGCTTGAGTGAGGTGAGCCTGGGACCAAAGTAACTGGGACTTGATGGGAAGCAGTAAGGGGTGGGAGTGAAGCAGTGGCAGGGGTTAGGCAAGTGAAAACAGAGTAAGAAAGGTGGGTCTATGGGTAAGGGGTGTCTGGGACCTGCTCTTCCTCATTAGGCAGATCTCACTGGTTAATACTTCTTCTGGCACACAGCCCTGATGTGCTCCATTACTTCCTGCTGAATTAAATCCCAGTCCACATGTCTGTGCCTCTTGGACTACAATTAGGTTTTGAACACTGTTTAACTACAGGTCATCCCTGTTTTGGGAACTCACCTGGGAGCCAAGTGCCATATGAACCACAAGGGAGTATTTCAACAGAGGAGGCAGATGTAGATGCAGTGTGTTTATTGCTTACCCAAAATATTTAATGTTTGTTTAGAGGTTTTACAAATTGTGAGTTTCTGATTTTTCAGTCTTAATTTGCTCCTTACTAGTATTTAAAACTTATTTAAAAATAAGATAGTGGATGAATTTTAAGGTGTACAGTATGAGGATTAGTAGGGTCATGCTCTTTCAAGGTGGCAAATCAAATCTTAATTGTAATGGTGATTTTAAAAGTGTCTGTTGGCTGAAAAAAGTGATGCTCTAAGTAACTTGTACTGTTATGGAGGTTATATCTTGCTACATCCTTTTAAGGGTGAGAGACTTAAAAAGTCTTAAAGAGACTCAGTAGTCATTATGAAAAGCATTGGTGATAAAAGAAGAAAAAAACCAAATTGTATTATTTTGTAGTTGACTTGCTTAAATTGTTAACTTCTATACAAAAGTCCGAACAGATCAGTATTAAGTAGGATTTTTAGAGTACTGTGCAAGTTGTTGCAGAACTTTAGGCTTCTAAAATGTTTTGTTCGCTATGGTGGTAGTGGAGGTGGTATGTGATGTGCAGACTGGGAAAACAACTGATAATTTGTCATACAAGACAGTGTGTATTAAGTTGCTGGGAGTGATTGTTGTACTCTGCCCTTACCTAAAGAGGTTGTTTCCAGTAGTCGAAGGTGTATTAAAGTTTTTGTCTATGTAAAATACTAGAAATACTTACCTATATTACCCTTTACAGAGTGGCTGAAATTCAATTGAATAAGAGTAACTAGACTCATGATGTGGCTGACATTTCAAGGTTATCAAATTCAAACTTCCTAGATATGCACACATTTAGTGATAACGATGATAATGAACCTATAGTTTTTGGGAAACTCAAATGCCATGATTTCAATGTCTTCTGTCAGTCTAACTCTTCATCCAGAAGGTCAAGCTGGAGCTGTAGAGATGGAGTGATGTCAATTACATCGCACTGATTTCACCAGGCAATGGCATTTGGGTAACAGCTGTCAGCTGCACAGTTGTTCCTTTGTGTATCTTGCACTTGTCCTTTAACTATGAAAGCACTGCTATTTTGAGTGTGCTAACAGCCACTAGATGGAGGAATTTCACCAGTATTTTTCTTTTAGCCCATTTTTAAGTACCACCGAAGACATTTGTTTGATCGGTATGATTGCATACAGAATATTAATATATGCAAAGTTTACAGTATCTTTTAGCAATATCCAGTCTAGGAAAAAACTCATAAAACTAAAGTTGCATAGCTTATCAAATTCATATTTTAAAAGGAAAATTTGTACTTCATGGCAAAGCTTTGATGCATCTTTCCTTTTCAGTGCTTCATTTCCAGTCTAGTGGCCTTATCTGAGCCATCTCTATCCATACTGCATACTCAGGATTTGGTACGTTTTCTTTATGTACTGCTGAAACTTACTTTTTTTGATTGCTGGAATCCCATGTTATATTTTATCCCTAAACAAAGAAAGAAATCAAAGTAATTATTTAGAAAAAATAAAAACATTAATTTTTGCTGGACTGGTTAACAGTATGTCCTCTCGGTAACTAAAAAGAAA
Source organism: Falco cherrug (assembly GCF_023634085.1). NCBI lineage: Eukaryota > Metazoa > Chordata > Aves > Falconiformes > Falconidae > Falco > Falco cherrug. Next base: position 12,137,392 of record NC_073710.1, on the reverse strand, counting down.
AGAGGAACAAGTTCAGTTAATGCAACAAGTAGACCAATGATGAATCATACATAATTCATGTATATTTCATAGTTAACAATATCCTAGAAAGGCTTTGTTTAATTTATAGATGTCATAGCAGTTGTAGAATGGTGTGAATGTCTCTACATTCCTTTTACAGATGGGGAAACGGTGATGGAGAAAAGTGATTGCTTAACCTCGGCCAAAAGGCCAGTAGCAGAATAAGAAGCGGCTGGAATTAGTGATCCTAGGTTAGAGCTCTCAAAAAAGGCTGTTCTTTGTGTACTTGCCAAAAGCTGTGTCGTTCCTCCCCCCTGCAACTGTGGATAGTATGGTACTTAATCGTAGTAATAGCTTGCATTGAGTACTGCTGTAAAATCACAGCAACACACAGTGGAGTTGCATGTAAGTGAGGTACAGTTTGCAGAGTTATAGAGAGACAGCACAGAACTGTGTTTTGTCAGATCTTCTGACTTCTACAGTGATTTCTGCTTGAAAACATAATAATAAAGATGTGAAAATCCTAGAAGGCAGCTTTAGCACATGTGTAGGATCTCATTACTGTTTCTAACCTCCGCTGAGTATAAGTTAATAATAGAGGAATGTATAATGGAAAACACTTCCTAATGATGAAATTAGTTTGGGGCTTTTCAACTTATAAGACTGCTATCTGTCATCACTGTCACTGTTGCTTGAAAACTTCAGTTGCCTAAGACTTCAGTTTAATAAGTCTGCATTGCATTACAAATCCACAGCCTTTTTGACAAGGACAATTACAGATAAAGGTATTGCAAAGCATTATAAGTGAAAGCGTCGCTGGGATAGCTCAGTCCCATCAGACTAATTTTCATGGTGCTATGAAAGCTCTCAGAAGTACTGTGTGCACATAGTTCACATTGTACTTTATTGCAGTTAAAGTAGACTTACAAGATCAATCATGTTTTGTTGTGTTTTTTTTAAATCGGATCTACAAACTGGTGTTTATAGTCGAATCTAGGTAAAATTGCTATGGTTATTTCTATGCTGTTAGAGCTCATCTAGCAGTGCTCATTACTCTTTTGGCTCATGTTTGAGCTTTAATTCCACTGCAGCAATTTGTAAGCAATAAACAAACTTGAGTTAAGTTGGATAGGGATATTGTGATTCTGTGCCTATTAAAAGCAAAGGGCATATTATTTTTACTTCATCAGAAGTAAGTTCCAGACATCCCACGGAAGGACTCTTCAGCCTTTTCCTAGCAGCTTCTCAAAAATGTTTAGCTGTAAAATAAACTCAGAAGGTGTATTCTAAAGAGAAACGGAGCTAATCTATAGCATCCTTCTGTGAGTTCTGGAGGATTAAAACTGATACTGTTGCACCAGGCTTTAGGAGATGTTAATTGAGCTGTTGTGCAGTTCTTGGTGGGATCAGTTAAAGAACCACATTTATTCTACGGCTATGTAATATGTTACAGACCAATGAATGTATGGAAACTGCTGTCCATAAAGAACAGCAAAAACTGAGCACCAGTGCTTTGAAAGAATTGGTACTAGAGCATGGGTGATCTGTTTAAACCATGAAAATGTTCTGTTTGTCAGCAGACGTAACCTTCTTTTTTGCTAACCCTAAAGGTATAACTCTAAGCCACTTGAGCTAGATTTGTATTGGCTGCTTGGCCTTTGCTCAAAGGCATCGTTAATACAGCGAGTTGGAGTAGTTGCTTAACTTTCACTTTAGGCTTTCTTGTAGCAAAGCTTGAAATTGAATGTTATTTTCCTTATAAATTCAGAATATTGTTATACTCTTCTTTCTTACAGGCAGAAATCATGTGTGTCAGGTACAGCTTTGAGAAGTTAACGCTGTTAAGAAATTTAGTCTGGTATTGTGGGTTGGTCAATTCTGCTCATTTTATATGGATAACTTTTGGTTCTTGTGTATATGTAATGCAATGCACTTAATTCTTGTAATAATGTTATTACAGACATAGCCACTATTCTGTTCAGTACCTATTTATTATTCTAGAGTATTTTATTTTTGCTCAGTCTTTAAATTGTCTTTAAACTTTAAATTGAGCAGTTCAAGTCACACTTCATCCTCTGTCACAGATCTTGCAGGCTTACTTTGGCTGTCGATACTATCAACATGGATAGGTGAGAATTTATGTATTTGAGTATTGCTCCTACTGTGAGCTAGTTATGCCTACCAGTGTAAGATAGGAGAATGGTTGTGCAGTCCTCCCCAAAAGATATCATGTAATGTTGACAAATCTGCTGCCTTTCTGTGAAAGCGTTTTGAGCTTTCCACAATTGAAAACATAAATAGGTGAGAAAAGACTTGGTCACCTATTGGAAAACTGAGCAAGTATTTTGGACAGAATCGGATGCAAATAGGCATTTGCTGTGTCCAAATTAGAATGTAAAACTTAGGGTTAATTTTCTTTTTTTAGCTGTGGTCTCTTGTCCTGACTTCGATGGGAGCAGTGATAGCTTGTAGCAAAAACACACTCTTTGTGTAATTACCTGTTTAAGTTGCTATGTTTCTGCCAGGAGCAATAATTATTAAAAAAACCCACAAAATTGCAAAAAGCAGCTATGAAACCTGTCTTGTGGTTAATTATGACTAATCATGTTTTTGCAGTAGTGTTTCATAAAGGTAACTTACTTTAGAGATTAATACTTTGCACTGATATGCTGTGCTTTAAAAAAAGATTTAAAATAAATGCTAGTAGGAGATGAGTAACTGTTTAAAAATTATTCTTAATTTACTGGCTTTAAGATGTAATCAGAACAACAATTCATGTTTAATGTAAATGTTTGGTGAAGTGCTTGCCAATCTCTTCAATGTTTTCTGAATTTGTGATTTCTAAAGTTGGCTTTTTAGCTGTCTTTCTCATGATACAGTCTGTCACTTGAGATTTAAAGCTACATAAAAACAAACCCCTCTTAAGTGCAATTAACTCAGCAAAGTTGTATTGCACAGATCTACTATACTAATCAAAATCTAATTGTAATGTCATGCTACATCTTTACTATCAGTGTTACTTACCAGTTCTCAGATGTTATTGCCAAAAAGTAATTTTTTTCCCCCATAAATAAACCACCAGTGTCTGCTGCACCCAGGTGAACTTAGTGATCGTTAAACATTTGGTGCCAGACACAATGATGACCAACATCTCACTACAGTTCAAACAGAGAGAATAGCTGCACGACAGAATCATTCTATCAATTGTACATTATGTCAGTTTTCGTGTTCTTTTCTCTTCCCCTTGTACAACCGTGATTTTTCCAGACCTGAGCTTGGCCTGTGTTTTAGGTCTGCTTTTGTTGTCTTTCATGAAATACTAGCCTTATGCTTCATCTAGTCCCACCATATACTTAAACCCATTGTGAGCTTTTTTTTTAAGTGCTACTAGCAACACAATAAAATGACCATAATCTTCTCTGTGTAATGCTATCTAGCTTTGCCCCTGCCTTCTCCTCTGTCTCTGCTTCAAGACCTATTTGGTTTGCCTCTGGTGTTTTCCTCTGTTCTGAGACTACACTACAGCTGAATATTTTAAAATAGAAATGATAACTTCAAGTCTGCATCTGTGACTCCACCCTTTAATGGGTTTTTCTGAACGGTGTATACTTGTTTGCATCACCCTAACTGATTTGTGAAATATACTCTGGAAGGGCTGTCGCTTTTATTGCGTGAACATCTGTGTCAAGTGTCCTATTTGTATGCGCTCCAGTCTTAGGTCTTTACTCGATGACAACAACATGTACTTAATAGAGAATGAATAATAGACTAGTAATCAGAATTCTGGTTAGCATTAAACATTTTCAGTTTGAAAAGGATTTTCCCCACTGTACTGGGGTTAACGGTCTTTTTCTGGTGGGGTTTTTTTTATCATTTAAAATGAAGAACTGCCCATTTCTGATCAACTTACTCTGGTGTCTAATTGTTTATGTATTTGAATTATATTACTCATTAAAGAAATGTTTTTAAGATTGCTACCATACCATTGTAAATAATTTTTTTACGCATATAAAAAATGTAGTGTATAAACCTTTTCTTAGAATGTGCTTTTATTTTGAAATTGAGGCCTAATTAATGGATTAAGCTTTTTATGTCTGTATGCTTATTGTATGCTATGTGTATATGCTGCTTGTATCTAAAATATATAGCTTATTTTATTATGGACCCCCCCCCCCCCCTCAGAAGTCCCCACCTACCTCATTTTAGTACGGATGAAATTAATGAGGCAGAATAAAGAAGCCTTAGCAAGACTGTAGCACATCTTAAATTGTGCTTCAGGAAAGAAGCAAACCTATACAGTGACTACATAACCGAACCTCTTTGAGTCCCTGGTGAAGCTGCAAGTATGCAGTGTCATATCTCACAGATGAGTAAACTTTTACAGTGAATTTCTTGGTTAAATGATACACTGCTGAGCCCTTGTCAAAGCTAAATGCTCAGTGACAGGACACGCATCATAGTGTTTTACAGACTTGTGAAGTCATATATTTCTGAGATACAGAATGTCTATTTTCACATCTGTTTCACGCTAATTGTTGCAGTGGTAAAGACAGCACAAACAGTTTTTACTCTGTTCTCTGTGAATGAGGGGTTGCATGCAGGCAAACTATAGCCTCTTGCAATTTGACCAAAGAACTTGTCTGTCACTCTTGAAATGAAAGCAGTCAAACGCAGCTTCCATAGCATTTCTCACTTTTGTGGCAGAATAATTATATATATAATGACAAAAATAAATTTATGTATGAATTTTAAGAGTGAATTATTGGGGAACTCATTTGTAATGCAGCTTTTCTGGAAAAAAAATAAATAGGTGTTACTGTAAATATTTTATTCTCATCTCTATTGCTACAGTATGTACCATGTAGTGGGTACATTTTTCCACTTTACATGGCAAAGTGTAGCATGTTATTTGTTACTATTCCAGCTTTTTGCATGTCAGAAGCAGAAGCTGATAACTGCATTTGCCAAACTGACCTGTTTTTTAGGTTGTCACGTGTTGAATTACAAACTCAAATATTGATTGTCTGAAATGCCAATGTTACCCCTCGTCGTGTGAAAAAATTAAATCCAGACTCATACAGTGAGTCTTTAGTAACGTCTAGATTAGAATGTATGTATCCAATTTCTAATTGTGATGTTCAGTTCACCAGATTGCTCAAGTAGTGAGATGTGGTTTATCCACTGAAGACTAAGGTTCTATGGCCCAGATTCTGCTGTACATCTCTGGGTGTATCGGATTCTCACTTACATGCTATCTAGGTAGTTGCATGTGTGTATCCTTAACACACCATGTGTCAGTGGACTGTGGGCTGTAGAAACACTTCCAGCTGGTGTGAAGCTGTCCCAGCAGAGCCTGGGGGCTGAGCTGCTAAGAGAAGGATCCTCCAGCAGGCTTCATTGTAGGGCACATGGGCTGCATGCAATAAAGCTGCAACTCCTTGAAGAACCTCACTGTGAGAGTGACATAATTTTGCCCCTGGTAGGTGGTGTGTGTTCCAGGGGAATCTTGATTTTTATAGCTATGATGGAGAATAAGGACTGTTAACTTGAGAGTAGTTCTTCTATGGTGCTATGTTAGTATTTCTCCAGATGCAATTATTGGCTCCTCTTCAGTGCTTTCTACAATCTCTATTTTTGGCTAACACTTACAGCCTTTTTCTTTTGTGCTTTTCCTGCTCTTAATATTCATGCTTTGTTCTTTCCAATAACTTCTTTCCCTTCACTTTTCTTTCCCTGTATAAAGAATTCTCAGGCTCTGCTCTGACACTGTGATCCAGCACTTCTGAGGGTGTAACAAAAGTTAAGCTTGTAATATTTCCAGAAACAAGAATGTCTGCATTTGATTAACTCCATTTTAATTGATCCTTCTCAATTTGAAACTTACTTGTATTCTATTGCTTTACTGTTGTCTTGCCAGCAATGTTGATGCTGAAAAAAACAAACCACAAAACTCTCATAGGGAAAATCTAGCTGGGATATTTCATACCCTTCAGAGGGATGTTCATTAACAACATCATCTGACAGGATTGCATTTTTATTCTAATAAAAATATACTGCATTTAAAGCAAGATTTATAGAAAAAAAATTATGTATTTCCTCTTTTGAGTGCAGTTAAATAAAATGATGTTTATTTATTTGCTGTGTGAACATTAAACCTTCTTATGTTCTCATGCCTTCCATGGTTCTGGTATCCAGCATCGATCTCCTATTACTCTTTGTCACAAAGAAAATGATTCTGAAGTCCATCTTGCTGATTTAAAGGAGATGGAAACTTAACAGACAGTTTTGATGGTTGTTTCCTTTGAACAGAGGGGGACGGATGGAATGTTTCTGTGGCTATTTCACAGTCTCCAGAGCAGCCCTTTGGAGCTCCAAGTAGTTAAGTATGGCTCTGAGCAAAGAGCTTCTCTTTTCCCTATTTTGAGAAGGCATAAGAAGTTTGCCAGCTACCAAGGGTTAGGGTTTTTAAAATCTCTTTGAGCTGCCTTTCATGTGTGAGTTCTTTTGTAAATCAGATAACTCTGATTTTTTTATTATTTTTTTTTATTCCTGAGTGTTTAGGTTTTTTGTTTCAATCCTACCATTGCCAAGCATGCAGTTCTTAATAGTTTAAATGTAATCTATTCGAGAACTTTGAACTCTGACTTGCGGCTTATTCTTAAGGAGTTGTGGTGAAGTAGAACACTAGCCAAAAGACAGCCATTCACTCTCCTTTTCCCCTCTCCTGTGCTAGTATTGTGCACAAAGTGAATTACTTTGTATTGCTCTTGAGCTTTTCAATCCGAGTCAGTTTCAGAGAGGTGGACATTGAGTCTTAGCGCAACCATTAGCTTCATATTTCTAAACCAGGCAAATCTGCAGTTTCCCCATCCTGTAGGCAATGCAGTACTGTGCTGGATTTGTGTCATGGGGTACTTACAATGGTAGCTGCCTGTGTGCTCTTCAGTTGATTAAAACACTATTACTCTGGCTTTTTGTGTCTGAAATGACTTTCCATCTTAATGAAGCAAGGGAGTCTCTGGACAGAAGTATTGTATATGGGGAAAGCAATGCAGTTCTGAAGGGCATACCCTGGAAATAATTAAAACCATTAGGTTCATCCATCAGTTTGAACAAGAACAAAAAAAAAAAATTAAAATGGGGGAACTGAAGTAGAGATCAGTACACACGTTAAGTGACTTGTAATTTTTGCCCCTTGAGGACTTTAATACTGTCAAAGAACTTGGTGTTCCTGGTCTGTTTGTGGTACTGGTAGCCAATACTGTACATCTAAATCGAGCAAAACTGCAAAAAGTCATCATTCAGAATCACTGCACTTGCTAAATTGTGGCTGCTGCTGTGTTGTCATTGCTTCCTTCTTGATTTCCTGATTAACTGCCTTGTATCCAATACTCTTGACATAATGTCCCTCCTAACATTTTAACTTAGGCCATCCTTCATGCACAGCTTTCTCTGCTTTTTTGGGTAAGGGATTCTTGGAATAAAAGATCACAGATTGGAGCCGGTACCTACCGTTTCTAGACGTGGGTGCCACCTGAGTACAGTGTTCATGTCTACACAGTGTTTCTCAGACAGAATACCCAGGCTATTCTCCTGCTGTTGTTTCCCCCCCACAAAAGCTTTATGCCTCTTGGACAACTTGCCTTACATCTGTTTTCGTGTATGTATTTGTGTGTTGTGTGCTAGTAAGAAATACTAGCTCTTGAAAATTTCATTTATTTTCCATTATCTGAAATGCAACTTCATGTGAGAAATAATTGGTTTTATATGGTTTGCTTTGCAAATTCTTTAATTCATTGGGGTCAAAGCAAGAGAGAAGCAGAAACAGAAATAGCAGCATTTTAGGGGAATAATTTTCTTTTGAATCAAAACCCAATTAAAGTGTTGCTGTGACTTCCTGGTAAGTCCCACCACCTGCGTATCTGCAGTGACTTTGTTTGCTGAGTATTGTTCAAAACTGTGGTGTTAGTCTTGTCCAGAAAGTTGTTAATTTACATTCAGACTTTGTAATGAGGCTTTCTTTCATCTGTCTTCTACTCCATTGTTGAGATCATAAGTTGTTTGAAGAGAAGATTCTTGTATTATTTGGAATCTGGAAACGCTGATACTTCCCTGAATTGCAACATGCTAATAGAACAGGTATATGAACCTTTAAAGAAAGATCACATACTACAGTGTTTTTTCATACGTTCTTATGTTCCAAAATATACCAAATCAATCTCCTTGACTACATACATAATCATGTAACTTACACTTGGTCTGTTTCCTTGATAGCTAATAAAGGAAAGTGAAATGCATGGTACCTTTATCTTGCAAGCTGAATTAAATGAATACAAGAAGCTGTTTGTGAATTTATGAGGAAGGTATCACTACTTGTTTGTTTTGTCTTCTCTTTGGTATTTAGCCATGTTAATTAGAGAGTGCCGTTTTCTGTCTTAATTTGTATTCAATAAGAATTCTATGAGGAAAGCAGAAAAGTCAAGCTTGTGCTATTGCATTCGCTATTCTTTTTGTGGATGTATCCCTAGGAATATTGTTAATTAACTTCATCAGCTTTCAGGCACTGTCAGCAGTTACTTGCAATTTCTACCTATTACCCTCAGTTATTCTCCATTCTTATATTTAATATTTGCATATTGCCTTCATAGCATGACTTTGACAAAGACATTACACTTTATTCAAGATTATTAAAAAGTAAAAGTTAAGGTTTAAAATATAGCACTGCATTTATATTTAGTAGCCTGGAGAACTGTTCAGGTAACCAGAAGAGTTTGAATGAATCTCGGGCAAGCACTTGATGTAACTTGTGGCCGTAGTGGAGCATGGGATAGCTAGGCAGAATAGCTCACCTAGAACTCCAGAATGTTTCAAGAAATTGTGGAAGTGGGACACTAAAGCTTCAATGGTCTTTCTGTTGAAGCGAGGACAAAGTAATACAGGTGGAATTCTGGACTGCTTTTGTGTCACTCTGTAGCGGTATTTCTTTGGGAGAGGAAGCACAAATGGAAAGAGAGAAGGCTGCAGGCAAAACTTGAAAGGCAGATCTACGGAGACATGCCTCTGAGTGATAAAGTTCAATGATGTGATAGATTGACCATGTATCAAATGCCACAGATGTGCATCCAAGTGCTGTACATTATAATGTTACAATTGGCTGGAACTGATAGTTCTCATAGTTAATTACTGACAGGTCTTCCTAGTATAAGAGAAATATGTAGCATTAGAAAAAAAAGTTAACACCTGCAACTTGGCTACAAAAACATAGTGCAAAAAGGGTGATAATTGGACAAACTTTGATTCATGACCTGTAAGAAACAAGCAGGAGATAGCAGTTCTGGGAAAGGTGTGAGGAGTTGAGCTCTTTGCCAGGCCTTTTATTCCTGACTAATGAGCAACTGAAGGACAGTGGTGATTTTCTGTTAGCTGTTTCTCACTGGTCTTGTTCTTGTCCTTCGTGGAGGACTTCCTATTTCTTGTTAAGGAGCTCACTTACTCTCTTCCGCCAGCCAGATTTTAGCGACTATTTGGTAGAACAATTTGCTTGCATAAGAATAGCGTCTTGGATTATTTACTTTTGTATCAGTAAGAATGAGGGGGAAATTATTCTTCTCAGGGAAACCTAGTGATAACTGTTTCTGCTAGCCATGTAACACAGTGTGGTACCCAGGATTTGTCCTGAGCTGGAAACCCAGGTGGGAAGAGTCAAGGTGCTAGTCTTGAGTTCTAGCAAGACTGAAACTTTTTAAGGGTAATTGCAGGCCATTTTAAGATATTCTGAAACTTTTGGAAGTCACGAGTTAACTTTTGTGTAAAGCTAGGAAAAATCCATGTAAAGCTAAAAAAAATGGCCATTATGTTTTTTAAATTTATGACGTTTTTTGGAGAACTGTCCTACTTGACTAAATACAGTGAACCTAAGATGCTAGCCAGGAAGATAAATGATGGAATAATCACTGTTAATTCAAGAAATAGCCATGAAGTTGAAAGTGGCAAGGAAGTTATATATCCTGAAATGGCCTGGGAGTAGTACAGATATCTGCACTCTCAAGAGATCATGCTGTGTTACCTTATTTAGTGATCCAGACCTTTGTCTGTCTTTCCAAGTGAACACTGAACTTGATAACAGTCTTTATCTTGGTTCTTCCCAGTTGCTGTATAGTCAGTGGGGATACAGATATTTTTAGGGGTGGACTTGCAATCAAAAGTAAGGGGAAGACAGTCTTCAGTGGTATTTGGTTTGGGAGTTCTGCTGTACTCACGTCATACTTTGCATGGCTTGCATGTAACGAGTGTTCCAAAATAGTGCACTTCTCCTTTTCCAGGCAGAAAGGTTTTAATTTCCCTCCACCAAGCTACTACTGTATTTTTCTACGTTGGACCCCATATTGAGGGTTTTGTCTTTAGCAGTGTGTTGCAGCAAGTGTGTTGTATGGCAGCTGCTCACCTTTACATCCTTGAAAATAGTAACTGTGCTGTATTGGGTCTGGCCAAGCTCCCCAGCAGCGCTCGCAGTGCTGTGCTCACATTGGTAGCTAGGCAGGGGGTGATAACACACCAGTGTTGTGGCTACTGCTGAGCACTGCCCGCACGGCACCAAGGCTGTCTCGCCAACCCCCCCTCACCTGCAGGCTGGGGGTGGGCAAGATCTTGGGAGGGGACACAGCCAGGACAGCTGACCCAGAGTGACCAAAGGCGTATTCCATACCATGCAACATCTGCTTAGATATAAAAACTATAAGAAAGGAAGAGGGGGGCATTTATTGTTTATGATGATTGTCTTCAGGAGTAACCGCTATGTGTACTGAAGCCCTGCTTCCCAGGAAGTGGCTGAACATTGCCTGCTGATGGGAAGTAGATAATAACATCTTTTGTTTTCCTTCACTTCCATGTGCCTGATTTGCTATTGCTTCATTAAACTGCTTTTACCTTGACCCAGAAGTGGGTTTTTTTCCCCCATCTTATTTTTTCCTCCCCTGTTCTGCTGAGGGGGGGAGTAATAGAGTGGCATGGTTGGGCACTTGGCATCCAGCAGAGGTCAACCCACCGCAAGTGCTTTCTCCAAGAAACTGGAGACATGCTCCAAGATGGCTCTAAAATGTACTTAAAACAGAGGGGAGTGAAGCAGACTTACCTCATCCAGAGGTCTCTAGTTTTAATACTGTGGGGTCTCCAGATGCTATAATGTTGTCTCAGGAAACTTAAGAAATAAAAGGTAACCAAGCCAAGTCACAAATTAAGTGAATTGTTCTCAACTCCAGTTTGTAAAAAACCAACATACTGCCGTGTCAAAGCACTTCAAGGCTATGGTGGCAGATGACATGAAACTACATCAACAATCAGACACAGGGAGAGAGGTGCCTATGCCTGACAAGACAATGCCAGCAGGTCAAAGAGGCAGTCAGATTGTCCATGGAGGCCACCAGGTCAATAGGCAACCTCCATCAATAAAGTGGCAGTTTGGTGCTTGTGTTTTCTCCTTGGCTATGTAAATGGCTATGAAAAGTAGTAGTAAGACACCTGGAAAGCTGGACTTAATGTCTGTACAAGTTGTCAAATATCTCCTTACCGTAGTGGAAGGCACACTGCTTGAGGACAACAGGGTTTTTTAAAATGGGAGAGAAGTTCTTTTGTTCCAGTTGAAGGGATGAAGAAACTTTGTTAAGGTAGAGTGATGTTTCTTGCTGCCTGAGAAATCTGACTCATTAACCCTAGGCAACAGGAGAAGAAATTCATAGTAACTTGACAAAAGAGTACTAAACAGGAAAAGAGACTGAAAGGTGTTAGACTTCTCCCAGGGAGATTTGAAATGAACAGAGAAACCTATTCAGGATGGAAATGGGAAGAACTCCACATAAACGTGCTTGTGTATTAGATAAGGACTGGTGGTTCTTTTAAGTTGCAGTAGGTCTAAACTGTTTTGTGCAAGACTGTGCTGAAATGGACATGCATTGCTGAGGGAACTAATGCTTCACATGATGTGTGTGTCTTGCAGGTTCAGGTGCTTATAGAACATGGTTAAGCTTTGGTGAAGCATTGTATCATGTGGGCATTATATGGCAGTTCAGCAGGAGTGAGATTTGGAGGACATTTGCTCTGTTAACTACTGCTCACAACTCTTAACATTAGGAAGTGGGTATCTCAGGATCTGATCCATTTATTTACAGCTTGGTATTGGCATTGGAGGGAGGCCTTTGGTGCCTCTCTCCCTACACATTTCCCAGAAGGACTCTACATTTCCATTCTAGCATTATTTGTCTACCCAAAGTTGACTGCAAATGATTTAGATGGGATGCACAGAGAGCTGCTGCTGAGGTAAATGGCTTTCCCCTATCCACGTGGCTCTTGTGTTAACTTTAGTAGTCACTGCCTCTGCCAGGTCCCTGCATTTTCTTTCCTCTCCCCTGCACAACTTAGAAACATGGGAGCTGACACAGAAGTAAAAGAGAAGCTGCAGCAGTGGTGTGGTGGTATTCCTCAGGTATGTGAATGAGAGAAATAGCTTTCTGTAGGAACTGGTGAATGTTCTCTTCATCTGCACACCTGGATAAGCTACACTGGTCTTCTAAAGGAGTCATTTCTGCTATGGCAGGGGGAAAAGGCAGGCGTTCTCTGGTCACTCTTCCCTGTTTCCTACAGGTACTACTACTTGCTGTGCAGCCCACTGCCTGGGCTGCAAGAACAGAAAGTACTCTTAACATATTTGCCTGCCGCTGACACTCTGATCCATCAGTGGTACCTGAAGAACCCCTCTGCCACTGCTATTTTATGGCCACATCTGCATTTTTCATTCATGCATAATACTTTCTAGTATCCTAATGTAGAATGGTGCATCAGCCCAAGAAGGGGCCATATGAACTGAGAGACTGAATTGTTTGCATCTACCTTGACAACCCAAATTTGGGATACCGTTGCTATGACAATTGAATAATCTGATTTTGTAAGTCAGTGCATACAGTGAATAGGAAATTGGTTGCTGAATATGGTTAGCCAAGATTGTGACTCTTAGCTGATGAAAAGTGTGTGAATGTGTCTGACTTTCATTGAAAGCTTTTCTACGATGATCATTGTTCAGAGCATTTCAATACATATTCGTGGTTCACTCAGTGCATTGCATACAATTATATACAATTCATTCTTTCCATTATGCATTGGCTAAAGGATCTCTGAAGTAATCTGCCACTCTGAATTCAGTCTTCTGAGACAATTATCTTGCATATGGAACTATTTTCTGACAATGAAACACATGACTGACTGGTTGTGTGGCTTACACGTAACACTTTTTTGATGATCTGCTCTAGTGCTGATTAAACCCCAGGATTATAGCAGGAAATTATACACATACAGGACTTTATCTGGCTATTTGTTTCATCTGAAATGCAACTCTTTCACTTCAGATGGAGACGTTTTACGGAGCTACTGAATATCTTGTTGAGTTGTTGTTGAGTATGCATGTGGGTTGTACTCTTGTGTGGGAACACTTAGGTAAGACCTACTTTTGAATCTTGGAGTAGTATATGCAACTCTGCTAGGTAGCCTCTAAGTCTCAATCTTTTGTGTGTTACCTCAGTTTTTTATTAATAAGTATTTTTACCTTTGACAAGTCATTTCCTTTCAGTCCTTATTTCCACTTTTGATGTTATGTTAAACACATTCAGAGTTGTGATTTCATTGTAACTGCTGGTGATTATTACATTTAAAATGAACAGTGTCCATCAGAAACAGCCTTTTACTATTTACAAATCTGATTTGGTGGTCTTCTCAATGTCTTACAGTCAATCTGTTGGGGGGGGGAAATAAAATAATTTCTATTTTTACTCCAGTGGCTTAGTTCTCTACAACTTTATTGCTCATTGTTCAGAAATGAAACACCTAAAACCTCTGAACTCCACTGTCTGAAGATTTGCTAATCAGAGAATCTGAATTGGAAGCGTGGGTTCAAAAAAAAAACAAACAAACCCACAAACCCAACTTTGTTATAACAGCTCCTGTTTAAGCAATAGTTACTTATGACTGTATAGCACTGTCTTTTCAACTATGAAAAATTTGGCATTTACTTCAGTAGGTACAGGATGAGTTTCTCAGTGAGTGAGTAGTAATGCATTATTGATTTTTTTTTTTTTTTTTTTTGCATGTGACTGTAAACCACTCTCCTAATCTTTGTACTCATATTGTGTCTTCTTGCTGTTCTTGGTTCCTAAGAAGAATTGGGAAGTTAGTGCTTTTCCACTGAAACCATGTATTTTGGAAAACTACAGTGAGCTTGCAAAAACCCAAGTTTCTTCCTGTTAAATTTTGTTAAAGAAAAAAATATTGGATAAAATTGCCAGTGACATTTTTGGATTCCACAAGAACTTTAATGTAGGCGAATAAATGTTTAAATATACTCACAAAGTTTTGGTCACATTTTTCATCTCATTGTTAGCGTGCCTCAAAAAAAATGAAAACCACCAGGAAGATGTATAGAAAAGAACATCAGTATTTCACACACTCGCTGTTTTCCAACCTTTTCTCCTTGCATAAGAAGGGACAGAATTTTTAAAACTGTCATAATGTCTTGTAGGAGAAGTTTTAATTATCCAAAAAGTGAAGATGTCAGAAATGGTAACACATAAGGACTAAGTCAGAAATAAAATTTTGCAGCATCATTTAGAATGGATTTAAATGTCTTATCTATGTTTCCTGATGCAAATCTAGCTTTGCCTTTTGTGGTGTAGTGGATTTTTTTTCTGTTTGTTTGTGGGTTGTTGGTTTTTTTACTGCTTTTATATTTTCTTTTTCATCTTAAAGTATCTAAGTCCTTCTGTCAGGAATCGGTTTTATGCTTTTCATGCAATCTCAGATTCTGTTTTCACAGATGCTCTAAACTTTCTTTGGTGGAGCTGAAATGAACCGAGACTTGCAAAGGCACAGCACATGCAATTTCAGATAGCTTTTCTAGACCTTCTGCTTTACAGGACATAAAGATTCTGTTTATTTTGAGAAAATGCATAGTAGCATGGCCTTGAGTCCCTTCCCATAACTGCTTGTGCATTTGGTTTGTTTGCACAAAAGTGCAGTTCTTCAGTGTATATTCCTTGGAGAATCTGCCATGCCCAGTATGCAGAGGAACTTGACAAACCTGCTTTTTCATTTGTATGTGTTTGTATGTGGTGCAGGGCTGATAATCTTATAAAAGAAGAGAATATTTTACACTAACAAAAAATCATTAAAATTATAGGAGGCTTGATCTGATTGCAGTTTAATACCTCTTAAATTTGAATCCATAGTTCTATTTTGCTTGTAAACAAATAAGACTCCAGACTATCAGCTGACATAACTGTCCTTCCCCCCCATTAAGGAAGGTGGTAATTACCGAGCTGTTGACAGCAAGTCCTAGAAGAAGCAATGTGAGTGATTTCCTTGGTGACTGTCAAACTCTTTCAGACAAGGCTTTCAAATTACATTCGTAATAACAGAAGTACACTGTGGGAAAGATAGGCAATGTGGTCTTTAGCGAGCTTGTTTCTTGCCGATATACTGAAATGAGCTACCAGCCATTCCAGCTCCATACTGGCATATTAGCTTGGGGAACTCACTGAAAGACTAAGTGATTCATTGCAATCTTTATTTTTACAGAGAAGCAACAACATCCTTAAAGTTTAGATGCAGAACCTCCAGTATAAAGTCTGAACATATTTTTGCAACACTGTGTCCTCAAGAGATCTTTTCTGCAGTGACTGATTTTTGTATTTCATAATGCTGTGTTTCTTAAAAAGAAAATAGATACTGTCTTGAAGAGAATTAATAGAACAAAAATTGTTAAGTAATCTGCTATGAGTAAATAAGCTAAGTACAGGTCAGGCATTTTCAGAGTTTGTTGCTGTGCTAGTTTTGGCTGGGATAGAGGTAATTTTCTCTGCAGTGGCTGGTAAGGGGCTGTGTTTTGGATTTGTGCTGATAATATAGAGATGTCGTCATGATTGCTGAGCAGTGCTTACGCAGAGCCAAGGCCTTTTCTGCTCCTCACCCCCTCCCCCACCAGCGAGTGGGCTGGGGGTGCATGAGAAGCTGGGAGGGGACACAGCTGGGACGGCTGGCCCCAGCTGACCCAAGGGGTGTCCCACACTGTATGACATTGTGCTGCTCAGCATATGAAGTTGGGGGAAGGAGGCGGCAGGGGGGAACATTTGGAGTGATGGAACCTTGTCTCACCAAGTAACTGTTAAGGTGTGATGGAGCCCTGCTTTGCTGGAGATGGCCGAGCACCTCTCTGCCTGCCGATGATGGGGCGGTAGTGAATGAATTCCTTGTTTGGCTTTGCTTGAGTGTGTGGCTTTTGCTTTACCTGTTAAACTGTCTTTATCTCAACCTGTGAGATTTCTGCCTTTTACTCTTCTGATTCTTTCTCCCATCCTGACGGGGGGGAGTGAGCAAGCGAGCGGCTGCATGGTGCTTAATATCACTGGCTGGGGTTAAACCACTACAGTTACTTAATATACACAATACTAATTTTGTGTTTTGCTGATGACGTTTTAAACGGGCTCAATTTTCAACAGTTTGCAAGATGGTAGGTTTCAAAGCTGAGGTTACATAAAATTATGAGTTTAGCATGTTTGACTTGGTCTGTAGGCTTGGATTCATCACTAAACTTCTCTGCCTCGGTCTCCACAGCTGTAAGATAGGAAGAATGTGCCTTCCTCAAGAGGAGTGCATTGCATATTAACTGACCAAATACAAGCAGTTGGTGCTCTGCAAACTTTATAATGGTGATCTCCTCTAATTAAGGATTATATTGCTGATCACAAGCAGTGCTTTTCAACAAAGACTGACACTTTGTTTTTAAACTTCTGCCCAAAAGGTTTCCTTGTCCTATTCTATGCTACCTTCTTTGTCTTCGAATTTCTTCCAAGTTCGATCTGTGTTTATATGTTAATGTTGATGGACATAATCACTGTTGATGCAGACATTTTCCTAATGCTCTTACCATGTGTGCTCCTTTGATGGGATAGATTTTCAAATACCGTTCATTATCCAGTTGCTTGGCCTCACATCCTGTCTCGCATAAATTGTGACAGTGGACTAACTGGTATAGAGAATAGAAATATCCCTTACAAAAGCTATTTGTGTATAAATGAACCACTTGTGTGATTTTTATTGTGGGAGCTTGTAAACTTTATTTTGTTCTATAGAATGTTTCAAACCAATTCAGATGTAGATAAGATACGTAGCTATTAAATCAAAAGGTTTTAATGTTTAGGTTTTTTTAAATACTACTTTCTGGTCACATTCTGAAAATCTGTTTAATACTGTTTAAAATAAGCCTGTTCTGTTAATTTTTAGGGATGATTTCACCTTTGTCAATAAAGTAATGCAAATAAAGTCTTCCCTGTTATGTTAAAGGCTACAGAGATCTAAAACTAGCTATGTTATCTTTGCTTAAACCATACTCCTCTGTGAGTCCTCCAAAAGGAATTAGTCTGTTTTATTGCTGTACACCAATTTTCCCCATAGAACTGTGCCGCCTCCTTGTTCTCTTTCTTCTCTTTCAACACCCTAAAGGCATCACAATAACCAAAATGAGTATACGCAAACATCTTGAGAGAAGTGTCTATTAGGATTTCTAATGTTTTGAACGTTTTTCTGCCTTCCCTTATCTGCATGTGGCTTTGTTTAAGCAATAAACTTGCAAATAATTAGAAATCCATACAGGGATTTCTCTTGCCTTAAAACTACATGGAGACTGAGGAACCCTAATTCACTTGCTATTGAATTAGAGAATTACTGAATACTAAATTAATACAGGAACCCAGAGTCAAGTGAAGAATCTCATTTGTTTCAATGGGATTTGATTATATTTATCTGTATTTAATGTTTCCTTCAACACAAATGAATGTCCAGCTATTTGTGACATGTAAAATACTGCTACTAGCTCAAAACTATTGAGTACCAATTCCCTTCTTCTATGCATCACTCCTATTGAAATTGAGACAGATAGTAATGAACACATCATATATTTTTATAAGAATATTGCTGTTTTCATTTGAAGTAAAAGTTATTTTAAATAAAAATAATTGTGGTGTTTTAGACAGTAAGTTACAGCGCTAAGAATGCAAATCTTGTTAAACACAATTTAATAAGATCAGAAAATATTTCTAGTTGATTTTCATTGTCCAAATTTGGTGAAAAAAATAGATAAGGTATACCTACTGCAAAAAGCAGAATGTAGGAAATCTGTAATGATTTTCTTCTTTTTTTTTTTAATAGCCAAAGCTGCTATTTGTAGTGTACATGAAAGCCTTTGTTTTTGCTATGTAGTGAAAGCTAAAAACTTCTGTTTTATGTGGCTCACTTCCTAAAAGTAAGGTTGTACAGTAGTACCACCATCTCTCATCAGATTAAGGTGAAACTGCATAACAGCATGGGCATGAAGATGTCAGGCTTGTATTATTTCTGCTCATGGTCCGTTATTTTTCCATTGATCTTTACAAGAATTGCAGAATCTTTTAGGTTGGAAAAGACCTTTAAGACCTGTTAACACAGCAATGTCAAGTCCACCACTAAACCGTCTGCATAAATGCCACGTCTACATGTCTTTTATATACTTTCTATACTTTTTCAAGCCTATAACTCTTCTAAAAAGCATGTCATTAGATAGATATTGAAAAGAGAATGCTGATGATGGCTCTACAAAGCCAATAAAGCTACCTTTATTAGCTTTTATAAAAGTAGTTATTGCTCATAGGGTCTTAGTCTCCGCAGGCAGTGAACCACATTTAGATGTTTAAAATCTATTTCTCACAGGCATCTCCAGAAGCCTTCTCCCCTGCACTTACAGTGCTCCACCATTGTGAACATACTACTTCTTGAAGTTTCTGCCCAGTGAAGTCAAAATACAAAGTGTTAAACTTATTTACTTGTTAGGTGTTGCTAGCTAGTAGAAGAGGTCACTGGTAGCTCCTGGGAAAGGAACAAGTTTCTTTCCATTTCCAGTCTTAGAATAGCTAAGACAGTAAACATTAATTTTCATTAAGCACTTTGCTATAAATCTCAGTTTAATATCCATTTCAGATGTTCTAGATAAATCCTTAACCTTTCATTTGTTCCCTCTTGTAATCCTGTATCACTGATGAATCTTGGCAGTGACAAATGGCATTGTTAGACCCTGCAACTACTTCTGTTCATGTTCTTCCCCAGTGTGTTTTCTTTAGAGGGAGGAAGAGGGGAAAGGGACAGGCTGGGAAAGACTGTTGGAATACTAATGCCCATAAATGGCATCCGACTTTTCTTTCTTTTTCTCCTGTTCCTCAAACTCTGAGCCTGTCTGCAAAAACTAGAAGCTGCCCTCTTACTATTTTTTTTTTTACTGTTTTTATTTTTAACTGGACTGATATAAACTATTTGGTTGTCTTGGTAGTAAATTAAGTAATGTTAGATGATCACTTAGAGATCCACAGCCTTCCAGATCATTTAGTTCCAACAATTATGCATATAAACATGTGAAGTAGGTTGTTTCCTCAGGTAGGAACTACCTTATGTCATTGAGATCACTTGCAACAAGTTTATAGTATTTCTGCAATAATTTGTCTGGTAGCCAGTATGATTGAAAAAGTGACGCACACTTTGTTACAGTAACCAGAAAGTCCAAAAATATGCTCCTTTTTAAAGTTTCTAGACTTCTGTGGCAAAAAAAGCTACTGATTGTCCTACTGAAGAGAGAACTATT
Organism: Falco cherrug; assembly: GCF_023634085.1. Classification (NCBI taxonomy): domain Eukaryota; kingdom Metazoa; phylum Chordata; class Aves; order Falconiformes; family Falconidae; genus Falco; species Falco cherrug. The sequence continues at coordinate 12,117,690 of NC_073710.1, read as the reverse complement.
GTCCTACCACAAGTGAGATGTCACATAAATAGCTGATTTGTGTTGGACTAGAATGAACTTGAACTCTGAAACCTTTGGATCTGCCCCAACTTTAGCACCACCTGATGGGAAGACTCGCAGACAGGTACAGTAACAGCTCAGATTTATGAATAGTGTTATTCCAGGTGTCAAAGTGTGAAGATAGATGTAATTAAGCAATAACCCTGTCTTCCCAAGGACAAATTAAAAAAAACTTTCTGTACTGCTTTTTCCAGTTAAGATCAAGGTGAAAAAAAGGATTTTGACTCAAGGTTAGAATATAACTTCTAGTGAAATGAAGACACCAGATTAATTTAGGAAGCTTTCGTTTTGGGGAACATTCAGTTTCTCTTATAATGGGATTTCCTGAAATACAAATTTTATGACTATCAGAAGTATTAATGTGTAATATGTTTAAAAAATCCCAAACCAACCAGGTCCCACCCACCCCAATCTACTGATGCGATATGAGGTGCTTTAATTTTCTTTGTGTATTTTCTGTTTTGAAGAAAACAGTACAGAAAATTTTAAGAAATGAAGTTAACTGTACACGTCAGCTTGTATGTAATATAACAACTTTGTAGTTAACGCTACTATTAAGCGGTCATGAAACAGTGTAAAACTGTTTTAAAAAATATTTATCTGATAGGAAAACTTTTGTTTGGGATAATGGGAGATACATTTCAAACCCCGAGTTTCATATGGAAAATATGCTTTGTGACTAGTGAGGATCTGTACTGGTAAGGTTTTCTGGCCTGAGCAAGCTGAACACAGCTGTTGGGTTGCGCGCTTGCTTGCTGTGTAGTACAACCGGTGGAGCTTAAGACATTGCATCAAACTGTCCTGTGCTAGAGGCTGCAGGGACTCCCAGCTGTTAACGCTTCTGCTGACCTGTAGTAGACCAGCACAGTGACCTTTTTGGTAGCTGTATAACCCCAAGTTAACCTGGGGGTTATGTTAACCCCGTAAGTTTTGAAATGAATGAGAAAGTTGCTCAGGAAAACGGCTGCAGTATCCCAGAACAGGGCAAAGAACAGGCTCAGTCTTCTGAAGAGATCCATGTCTACAGCTCCTGGCACATTGAAAAAAGTTAAGTACATTCAGTACCTTCTAAGACCTGGCTCAGACCCTATATTTTCATGATACTGCCAGCTCAATCTCGTTTCCTGTTATTGGTTTAGTGGGAATAATCTTTGCTTAATATTAATAAAGTTTTGGGGCACCCTTGAGAGCTTGTTAAGAAAGAGCTTGGATTCTCCATCACTATGTGGAATGTAACAATAAGGATAATGCTTTAATTGCATGGTTTTGTTTGTCACAAGAAATAATTAATTCTGTCCTGTCTTTTTGAACAACCGCGAGGATTTTTGTGCTACTTGTTAATATATTTAGATTAGATGCTAAAGTGAAAGCCTAAACATGCTGTCATCTTCAGACGCACTCAGGCAATTAGGGTGCAGCTTGTGTTATTGTTTTATAATTCAAGCCTAGTGAAGTCATAAATTAAGAAGCTCGTTAAATTTTCAATTGCATTAATAGGAAAATTCAACTTACTAAATTCTTTGGTAAGGCCTAATAACAAAACATTGGAAATACATCTTTATTTTTTTCTCTATCTTTGTTAATCCTTGTTGCCCAGACAGCCTTCTCTACTCTTAATATAGGAAAAATAAAGTAATAGGAACAGAAGTTGTAGAAAACAATGTCTCCTACATGGATTTTAACATTGATCCTCCTTGTCACATTTTAAAGCATTTTTTTTAAACTAATTCTTATGGTTGACAGCCTGCCCCATAAATAGCAGCAGGAATCTCAAATAAAGACTGATAACGCTATTTTTTACTTGCCAATGCATGACACAACTTGATGCTCTAGGTTGAGATATTTTTACTGTTTCCTTTTCTAAATAGCTCAGTTTACCCTGCAATTGGAAATTGTAAGTGTGTGTATTTAATGGAGCATGCAAATATGAAACTGCTCGGTGAGCTGTCTGTACTGGTAGGAATGGTTTCATATCCATTAAAATAATAATGACTAGATTCACAGTTGTGATGAATTTCCTTATTTTTTTTTGAGTACCAGCTAACGGTTCAAGCCCAAATTATTTGAAAATTAATGTAGTTAAACCCAGTTATGCTGCAGCTGTTTTTTATTATTATCATTATTCACTGTATGGTAGGATGCTCACTTTGTAACAGTACGAGTACTAGAGAAATTCTTCATTCATCTTGATAGGTGTTGTTTATTTAGTGGTTATCTCAATTACTGCCAAATTGTAGTGAGACAGAGCAATGAAATAACGATGAGGGGACATGAAATGATTTGCACATAGTACCAACTCACTCTACATAAGTATATACACAGAAAGAAAAATATATGGCTCGATAATTTGAAGACTTCATTGTAAATGTGAGTTTTTTCCAAACAGTAGACTAATAAACTTTCTGATGCCTGCTGCCATTCAAAAGAAAATTTTTGAGTGAAAAAGCTATCTTCTAGATCTAGTCATACCTACCAAAATTGTATCTATTGCCTGTTTGCTCAATTAACTGTTCAATCTGGACAAACAAATGACATAGGGCAAAAAGAATCTGCGTTTCGTCAGGCAATTTTAGGGCATCTGTTCCTGAACTATGTTCCCCCAGGTGCACAGGTCCAACCTAGTGCTCGTGAATCCAGTGAACTCCTGTGGACTGCAAGGTTTGAAATCACGGACCTATTCAAATTCTCCAGTTGCATCTTGCAGCAGGACATTCAGTAAATGATCTTTTGCCTCAAAAAGATATTTGGTATTTGAAATATTAGCTCTTTTTGCAAGACACCTATCTAACTGCAAGGTCAATTACATTTCTCTTCTTACTTCTGTGAAACCTAGTACTTTCTTTTTGCAGGTGTCGGGGGTGGAAATTGGTACCGGAGCTAAGTGCAGTCTGGCTTGGATGCTGCTGCTCTTGTAACTTTCTTATAATAAGATTTCATGCTAATAATGGTGTAGGGCCAAGTCATAATCTGATGTGTTCCAGAACAGGGGAACGCAAAATATTGCAGGTTGTTGGGAAGGGTGGTACTTCTAGTCATGCTTTTATGAGGTGATTTTCCTCTGTTCTTATGTTACTGTCACTGTCAGTAATGAAGTGAGTTGCCAGGAAAACAGGACCTAAATACCCTCTGAAAACATAGCAAACTAAAATTAATCAGGTTTTTAGGTTTGATACTTCAGGTCTCTAATTTATTAAGCTAAAACTAATGGTACTTTTGGGCCTGATTCATGATGTTTAATTGCTCAAGCTTGTCAATATAGGACATACAGCATTCCTCTTTTTTTATATATATATATTTTTTTTTCCTTTTTTTCTTCCCCCTGCCTCAACATCAAGTCTAGCAGGCTCAGGTCTGTGCCAGTGCACTACAGTCATGCATTGCCTCTAGTCAGGGGTCATGACAGAACCAAAATGCTGGCTCTGGGGAGGCTACCATGTCTTCCTTACCCATTTCAAATATTTTATACAAAGTCAGAAAAACAAAACAAAAAACCTTCAAACCAAAAGCCAAACCACAAACAAAAAGGAACAGGCAACTCATAGCTCCAGTAACGTACGGCCTACTGGAGTACCCAGTTAGATTTCTTTTCCTTGTGTTCTTGTCCAGTTACAAAACCACGGGCCCACAATGGTGTGGATTGCTCTTTGACCTGTGACATTCCTTATTTTCCCTGTTCTTATTGCTGTTTACTTGTGACCTCATCTCTGCTGAGCTCAGCCAGAAGGTAGGTAATAACTCTTCCCTTTCTCTTGTCACCAGATGTTAATTAGTGAATGTGCTAGTTTTGGCTGGGATAGAGGTAATTTTCTCTGCAGTGGCTGGTAAGGGGCTGTGTTTTGGATTTGTGCTGATAATATAGAGATGTCGTCATGATTGCTGAGCAGTGCTTACGCAGAGCCAAGGCCTTTTCTGCTCCTCACCCCCTCCCCCACCAGTGAGTGGGCTGGGGGTGCATGAGAAGCTGGGAGGGGACACAGCTGGGACGGCTGGCCCCAGCTGACCCAAGGGGTGTCCCACACCGTATGACATTGTGCTGCTCAGCATATGAAGCTGGGGGAAGGAGGCGGCAGGGGGGAACATTTGGAGTGATGGAACCTTGTCTCACCAAGTAACTGTTAAGGTGTGATGGAGCCCTGCTTTGCTGGAGATGGCCGAGCACCTCTCTGCCTGCCGATGTTGGGGAGGTAGTGAATGAATTCCTTGTTTGGCTTTGCTTGAGTGTGTGGCTTTTGCTTTACCTGTTAAACTGTCTTTATCTCAACCTGTGAGATTTCTGCCTTTTACTCTTCTGATTCTTTCTCCCATCCTGACGGGGGGAGTGAGCAAGCGAGCGGCTGCATGGTGCTTAATCACTGGCTGGGGTTTAAACCACTTCAGTGAAGTTTCCGTTTACTGACTTCCTGATCTTCAGAGGGATGAGAAAGGACTTTTCAAATAGATTCTGACTGGGCTCTAAGGTATTTATTTCCATAGCTAAAGGTTGTTGCACCCTCAGTATAGAGAAGCGTGTCAAATTTAAAATTTACAGTCACGATAATGAAGATATTCACAGTAAGGAAATACTGGTTGGTGAAACTTCAGTAGTTATTCCCCTCTTCCTGAAATGTGGAAGTTTACAAGCAAGTTTCTGTGTAAGGAGGTAATTTGTCGAGTAGATGATACCAGCAATGAAGGGGCTCATTTTTGTTTTGTCTTGAACCAGTATAATTCAGTCTTAGGTGAATTGTCCTTCCTCTTGGCAGCTACAATCCTGTTTGCAGTTCTAGGCTTACAAGTATCACTTATGTTCGCTGTATTTGGAGGTGTATAATAAAGAGCTGAGATACAATGAAGGGTGCCAGGCTCATGCTCACAGGAATAGGATTTCCTATAGAAATGTAAAATTTCTTGTAGAAATGTGATCTGCATTGAAGATTGTTTTCCCGAATCGGTGTCATAATGAAAACAGTTTTGTTTGGTTTGGTTTAAGCATCTATCTTTAAAATTTATAGCTATAACTGAACAATTTGGTTGAACTACTGGCTCTGTGCAATGGTTTCTTAAAGACTGTTTGTTAGAGCAATGTGTTCTGGCTTTTTGGATTTTTCCTATTGTTAATCAATAATAAGTTTTAATGTACTTTTCCATTTATTTCTTTGAACAACACTGCTGCAATAACGCATATTAGATAATTTCATTAACCTTGGCTTTAGACTTGCACTAAGAATCTCCTTAATTGGGCAAGTGTAGCACAGATGTGAGGCCTATGATTACTGTAGCTATGCCAATCTACTGGCAATGTGTCATTTTTAATGTGACAGCTGTATTCCAGCAATCAAGGGTTACAGCTTCTGGCAGTGTGATGTTCTCATTATGCCATTTCTGCTCTGCAGTAAAATAATTATTTCAAAGCAATCTGCTTCCTTCTCATCCCTAACCTGAGATCAGAAGTCTTCCTGTTTATTGTTTTGTGACTTCTCATCTAACCGTTATCTGCAGCAGCTGGGTTCATGTTTAAAAGTTAGTGTTCTAAGACTGACCTAAAGTGTATTATTTAAAATAAAAAGTGTGTGTGTGTACTTATATGTGTGTGTATATATATATAAATAAAACTAGCAAATTAAAATCTGTCCCAAAGTACATTTCTCCTTTGAGTAAATGAACTGGGAATACCTAAAAACTGTGGGAGGTTTTTTTTATACTTATGTCATATGCACAAAAATTATTTTATGAAATTGTCTTTCAGTAATCTATGACATACTAAAATGAATACTTTCTATAGTGACTTCATCTCAGGAATTTTAAAATAAAGGCCGTGCAGTGTCTATCTTGAGAAGTTGCCACAGCACAGGCTTGAACCAATTTGACTGATTTCACCTGAGATTTTTAAGAGGGATATTTCCGTTGGTTTTTTTTTGTCCTGAAACAGTGAATGTTCTTTGAAGTCCAAGTGGCAAACAATGTGAAAGTGAGTTAAGAGGTGTTATGTTACCACAAAAAATAGGCTCACATTTGCAGAGAGGTCAAAGGCTATCCCTCTATCCCCTTTCCCCCCTTCCCATTTCTGAAATTGCTCTGGGCATCTGAGCAACTGGTAAAGGAGGATGGGTTTTTTTTAGTGTCATAGACCAAAAGATCAAGCTAAATTAAATGGGAAAGTACCATTAAAGAAGCCTGAAACAATTCTGAATTATAACTGTGTGACCAAAAATAGAACCAGCTTTTCTGGGATCTAATGACTGCAGTGGTGATAGCAATTGCAATGGAAATTAGAAAAGCATCTTGTAAAGAGAATCACTTTTCATCAGCACCTTATTTTTAATAAATCAGTGCTGAATTTTAATTTGTAATTCAATTTCCTTAATGCATTCACCTTGTGTAACTGAGAAATCAATATTATTGGATGGATGTATTGTTTTTTGTCTCTCTACTTTAAAGGTCACAACCTGATTCAAGCAACTATAAAAATTAACATTTTTTCAGTAATCTTAGGATAGATAAGATTTCCCTGTAGCCTTAAGAAAAGTATACTAAATGTGCTTTTGGCAGCAGAATAGTTTGATATGTTATTGCTATGTGACAAATCCAATACAGAATCCTTATTAATAATCCTGTTAATGTTTCATCTAATGTGAGGGAAATGGTAAATAAATTGTGGCTTCAACCCACTGCTGAGCTTCCAATTACTATTTTTCTCCCTATCTGCTTGCAATATGTCATTTTTTTAATATGACTGAAACGTTCTAACAATCAAGGGTTAGGATCCTAACAGCATGAAGTCCTCATTACGTGATTTCTGCACTACAGCAAAATAATGATTGTGAAGCAAGCTGTTCTCCATGTAACACTTATAGAATAACTCATAAGACTACCCATTTACCAGCTTCTGGTTATGGATTCAATTACTTTATGCCTCGGGTTTGTGGATGTTGGAATCATGTCATGCATCTGTCTTGAGCTGTGCCATAAAAAGCATTCAAAGTGAATAAATTACAGGTGATGTTCCCCAGAAGCACTCTGAGGTTTTTGCTTTTTCCCATGCCACTGAAGGCCGTGTCTTCTAAAAGTTTAATGAAGGTTTCATAAACCATAAAAAAGCCCACTAGAATGTCATGACCTTCTTTCATTTTCTGATACTGTGCAAAAATCTATGTTTTCCACAATTAAAAGGGAGAAGAGTATTACACTTGAGAGACAGCATTTAAATGATACGTTATAGTCCCAAATACATATTACACAGAACTGAAGAGGTAAATAAACAGTATTTCAGATGGCTATGCAGATCTTGTAAAGAGACATTTTATTTTTCCAAACAATACATCTTTGCCTCCTTCAGTATGCAGTATAAAACTGGCAATGAAGTATTTATGATTTCATCTTCTTATTAGCAAGTGACTCTAGGTACAGCTGCTGTATATAGTTTCTTACATTAAGCATATATAGCAGGGGAAAGTTCAGGGTGCCTGACTGTACTGCATCTGATCTATAGCCAATTCTTTTTCTTTCTATTACTATACGATAAAATTAAGGCATAATGTAAGGCTGACCAAATGTTTTTTAGAAAAGCTTATTTTTTTAAGAGGAAGGGATCCTTCTGTGTTGACAGTAGAAGAGAACTTGTAAATGGTGAGCAATGGTTGATGGGTGATCTAAAATGATTACCAAGTTTGAAACTCAAACAGCGTACAAACCATACCGCAGTTATAGCTCAATTATTGATTGTGCTTTTATGAGAAATTCAGCATTAGCTATTGTTTGTTTGCTCTCTAGTGCCCTGGAGAATGCAGCGAGATGCTTGCTTGAAAATGGAAATAATGAATTCACTCGAAGCAGGGTCTTGCTCCCTTTCCTCTTTCTTTTTTTTTTTTTTTTTTTTTTTGTGTCATCCTCCCACCTCCACACACACCCCCCACCCCCCATCTTTCTCAGCTTTACCCAGTAGAATTCCACAGAGAACGAGGTAGTAAGGCTACCAATACTGTCCTAACTCTCCTTAATATCTGGTAGAGCCCTACACGCTGTGTAGCCATACGTTGTGCTCCCAGCTCACACTTTGCCTTGCAGTCCACAGAGCTGATAAACAGTGCTGAGGCAACTATGGTGTCAAATATTTTTCTCTCTCACAAGTACTCTGAAGCAACCTGAGGGAAAATTTTAAGATTATGCTGACATGATGAGAGAGGTTATACGTGGTAAATTCTTCACTGTTTCAGGAATTTGGCAGGCTAGCAGGCTGGCAAGTATTCCCTCATGACAGACAGGGAAGCCCTGTGATTCAGGACCGTGCTTGTTGCATGCAGACATGGTTAGACCACATACATGGACTGCCTTTTGCCCTATAAAATTAGGTTTCCGTACCTCAGAAAATGTTGGGTTTTGCCCAGAGGATGAAATGTATGAACAATTTTTGGATGTAGATACACTGTTCTGATGCATTTGCTGTGTGTGAAATGCGTGCCTGGTGGGTATGAAGTGGGAAATACTACAACACCTGAGGAATTTGTAATCAATATGCACAGCTCTCTTGCTTTTAAGGTTGGCATGAAAAGAACTTGAGTAATGTTAACGGCTTGCTCAGCTCCAGATAGCAAACTACATCTAGGGAGACAGGTGCTCAGGTGTTACACTTGTGATTAGATATTTAGGTGTGGGGTTTTACTAGATATGATAGTGACATTTTTATGATTGTTTTGTTTTCCCTAACTGCTCTATTTTTGTAGTTTTTGAAGTGTTACTTTTCTGACCTTTGTTTGATATCCCTCATTTGCAGGATCACTCAGAGAGCAAAAAGATGCCATTTTATGTATCATTAATTCCTTATAAACATCTCATCCCTTGTTACTGTTCCTTTCAGTGTTTGATTAACAAAAGATTAAGGATTTCAAGTCACATTTCTCTTAAGCCTCCAAAACTTATGGGTGTTAAATAATTTTCTAGCCACGTGGCTAACATCATACATCAGCTGCATGGCTTCTGGCAGCATTAGGGAGGAATATAACGATCATATTATCATTTCATTATGGTAACGATTAATAGACAAACATATATATATGTGTGAGCTAATGGGCAACCTACTCTAGAGGCAATGCCTGCAAAATCATTACCTTCCAATATACTGAAAGTGCCAGTTGTCCACCATGTATTGGTCTAGAGAATGTTTATTACATTAAACATACTGGGTATTCCTATTAATATAAGCTACTTGATTCAGTAGATACCACAGATATCCAGAAGAAGAATATTTAGTGGATGATGCACACGGAGAAACAAGAATCAAAGGGTTCTGAGTGCAAACACTACAGACTGGATGGAATGGGAGAGAAATAGAAGAGGCTGTGTATGAGGCAGTTGGATTTTTTGTGATTAAAGGAATTGGGAGGTACCAAGCTCAGCAGAATGAGTCAGAGAAAGTGTTTAACATCATTTTAACATAACTTCTCATAGGAGAAAGGCTTTAATTCATCTCTTTTCAAAAGCTTATGGTGTACCATTGTTATAGACATATGCAAGATATATGTTGGAGACTGGATCACTGCACTCCTTTTTTTTACCTGCCAAGTCTATCAACTGAATTCTGAATTACTGCGGTGTCTGTACATGTTTCTGAAAGCCCTGCAGTGGCAGGAGGCAAGATTCTTTTTGAGTCAGTGAGGAGTAATTTTCCAAGCAACAAACTCAAATGGTTTCCCTGATAGATGATGGAGTGGCAACGAGTGTTGGCTGCCTGTAGATGCCTGGGGGACCTTGCAGTAGGAAAGGCTGAGATGTGTCTTCTGGCACAAGAATGAGGAATATGGGTGTATAGGTATACAGATGTGGAGAATGTGGCAGAAGTGGAAATTCTCTGAGGAGGTTTGCTGAGGCCTGGGGAACTTAAGGGCATGTTACAGTTGTGGTGACTGTGGAGAATTTTTAGCTAGATCCAATTTTGGGGGCAGAAATGCATGCATGGGATTGGCCACCCATAACCATCCCAAGAGATTACTTTCCCCTGCTTTTCCTATACTGCTTCCTTGTTGTTACTGCTAGAAACATGACAAAGCAGTTGCTCCCCTTCAACTATGTTTTGCCTTACTAAAGATCTCCTTTGACTCCTAGGTTTATTTAAATTCCATTATGAGAAAAAAAAAGGCAAACAAACCACCACCTACCACTGTTTGTCACTCTCCTGTCATTCCTGCCTATATACTTCTGCAAGAGCATTCTCCAGGCTCAATTGATCTGCACTGCAGATTTGAATCCTACCCTGGGGTGACACTGGCAATGGTGGGGCTTCTTAGTTACTGCTCTGCAACATCTTTTTGGAGGCAGGCTGTTCTTTTGCATAGTGTAGCAGGTGTCTGTAGGAGACTTCCAAGTTGGCAGAGGGAGTTTAGGCTCTGCTTCCTTGACTGGATGGTCAAACACCATCTAACACAGTGCTTTTGTCTTGTAGGGCAAGGGGTTATCAAGCTGAGATGCTTTTCAGCTCTACCGTTAGGACTCAAGGGACTCATGGTGGGTTGCTGTGGCTTTTTTCCTTTGTCATTATTGAGGTTGATCTTTTCCCATCCTTTCGCTGTGGTAGCCCCTCACTACTGGAAGGTAAAAGCACAACTTATGTGATATGTTGGATAGTTGTGTAAATGAGTGCAGATGTTAATTTAATAAAGAAAAGTTACTATTTCAGTCGTGGTCCTCAGTCTCTCTTCTGTATCCAAGTCAGTGATTTCCTGTAGGTTTTTACAGTCATCCTATGAAGCTGATACAGAAAAATAACCTTTGCTGTAGAAACCTACAAGCGGGTTTGGGAAAGGATAGCATTCCCTTAAAACTTGATAGGATAGCAATTAATTGCTTTTATTCTTCATTGAGATACTTTTAGTTTCTTACTACAGGAATACAATTCCAAAATATAGGGTATAATATTTGTTTTACTGAAGCCATGATGCTTACTTCATTGGGACCAGATTTTTATATGTAATGTTTAAAACTGGCTGATGTAATAGAACTGGCTATTGTTCTACTGACATAACTAAATGTGAAGAAGACTGACTATATGAGGTACGCCTTGTTGCTGAGCTGAGAATTACAGGTCAAACTACATCGTGCACCTAACTAATAAGTGGAAAAGAAACCAAAAAGTTCAAATAAATGGGCCATTTATCGCAAGATGATCAAAATGCAGAATCGTGAAGCCTAACGTTTACAAAATCCCAGCTTGCTTTAGTAATTCTACATCTTCTAGAAAGAAACCTTGGGATTTCCATTCATACACTTCACTAGAGGTTGGCTCTTCTTATATGTGAAATAGGAAAGGCATTATTAGCAAATAAATCCTGGATGTACTTAAATGGGTGCTTCCTGGATTGACTGTTAAGGACTCTGTTATCTATCATACCCCTAAACTAAATTCTAGCTACCTATGTTACATATCTTTCATGTTGTTGTGTAACACCATGTAGTGTGAAGCATGTGAAGTTTCACAGTGAATATTGCATTTTTGTTGTCATATACTACTAGCTGTTCAACAGTCTCTTTGCATCTTGTAAATACTTATTCACAGTAATTTTTGTTTAAAAAATAATCTTACATTTGGATGCTCATAAGGCTTTAAATTGCATAAAGCTCAAGAGTACTTTGTAGAGCTGTTAGCATAAATATGCAGAAACATTTTTTTGTCAGTAAAGAAATCCAGTGGGCATGTATAGATGTGAGTTTTCTAACTGCAGAAACATTACATGTACCTGCAGAGTAGAAAAGGACTGATCAAGACTTTTGAACTGTTGCCCTTGTGTGTTTTATTCTACAGCTGAACATGTTATTAAACCAATCCAGGCATACCAGGCAACAAGATTTGATGAGACCTATTGAATGCAGAATTTTCACAATGGAACTGCACAAATTTATTTGGCACAAGTATCTCTTTAACTATTAAACTCTGAATAAACGTGTGGCCTCTGTAACATTTGCACCTACATAATGTGATTGATAAACTCGGGAATATTAACCCGAATGCAAAATACAAGAGTGATGTCTCCGCCTGAATCCGGTCTTGGCTTCAGCTTTCATGAATGCTTTGGTGGCAGAATGCAGTTAGTTGCTTCTCAGTGAAGAAGGGTATGTTAATGCTGTACAGGGATCCTGGAGAAGGCGGCTGTCTCGGGTGTAAGCCACAGTTGAGTCACTTTGGGCTTACTGTTAGTTGTAGAAAGGGTTGATAAAGTTCTTACGAAATGGCTACAGCGGAGTAATCCTTTCTGTGATGTTTTGTTCAGAATGGCAAGGGGAAGAAAAAGCACCCCTATTTTTGGAACTTCTTATGTTATATTGTCAGGGAGACTTTTAATTGTTTTTTTGTCATATGGTGCCCTGAATGAAGGCAGAGGGTCAAGCAGTGTTGTGCTGCTTAGAGGATGGAGAAGTGAAGCCTTTGCCTGCTCCACAGATGGGGCAGGCATGTGTCCTAGCAGACAAATATATTTTCCAAATATTTTCCAGGTGGTATTTCTGGTGGTGGCTGGGTTTGTTTTGCCCCTGGGGAAGGGGGGCATGGGATTTTCCAGCTGCCTGCGGTTGATGCCCGCATGGAGATGCAAATGATAGCTGCAGCACCCCAAACAAGATGACAATCCAGCAGCAGTCAGATGCTCAGGCGGGATGAACGTCTCATCTTTGTATGGTTCAGATAATCTTTAGATATGGAATAAATAAAGTAAATTGGGGCAGTGCCCTGGGATTTGGCTGCTGCCTTGTAAGACTGAGGAGTCGCTTTAGGTCTGTGGGTCCCTGAGCTCAGCCAGATCCTTATGGGGCATGTGGCTTCTTGAAAGGAGGAAGGCTTGGCAGGGGGGAGTATTCATTAGGAATAAAATAACCGGGCAGCAGAGGATGCAAAATTGGCCTCAGCTTCCAAGAGGAAGCTTCCAAGAGACTTCTCTGGGTTATCTATATGCATGAAGCAATTTGTGTATCTATAAGCAAAGATGGTTACAGTTCCAATAAATGGGAGGTGATTCTGCCTGCCTGCTCTGATGAGACCCCACCTGGAGTACCCAGTGCAGGAAAGATGCGGACCTGTTGGATTCGGTCCAGAGAGGGCCACAAAAGTGACTGGAGGGATGAAACACCTCTCCTATGAGGAAAGGTGGAGGGAGTTGGGGTGGTTCAGCCTGGAGAAGAGAAGGCTGCAGGAAGACCTTATAGCAGCCTTTCAATACTTGAAGGGAAGTGGCTTATAAGGAAATGGGGACAGACTTTTTAGTAGGGCCTGTAGCAATAGAACAAGGGGTAATGGTTTTAAAGGGGGTAGATTCAGCCTAGACAGACTTTCTTCAGATAGAAGGAAGATTTTTATTTTTTTTTTATGGTGAGGGTGGTGAAACACTGGAACAAGTTGCCCAGAGAAGTGGTAGATGCCTCATCCCTGGAAACATTCAAGGTCAGTTCGGATGGGGCTCTGAGCAACCTGACCTAGCTGAAGATGCCCCTGCTCATTGCAGGGGTGTTAGACTAGATGGCCTTTAAAGGGCCCTTCCAACCCAAGCCAGTCTGTGAAAAACAAAAACATCTAAGCCTGAGACAGGCAATGTGAACATTGCAGCAAGTCACATAGGTCCTGAAGAGCCATCCAGTTATCACAGTTCCTGACTGTTCAGTATGAGCAGGCAGGTATATAGAAAGTCTCTTTCAGGTATGTTGTAGACACAAATCTAATCACTAGCGGTGGTCTCTATGTTCTGATGTTAAAGTCGCTCTGTAGTAGCATTTGCTAAAATTTCTCTTGAAATTTTATAGATTCCACCCACCCACCCCAGTTCTCTGGAAAATGTGAAGGTTTTAGTTAAAAATACTTTGTGTTTAATGTTTGAGCCAAATGCAATGTACATGAACAGTGGAAGGCTGTGGTTTGGATGCGTCACACTGTTAATTTTTGTACCTGGACACACTGCGATGGCTGGAGACAGCAGGATGGCAGATACAGTCTGAGCTGCTATGGAATCGTGGGGGGAAGTGTGTGAGATGTCTGAGGTTTGGCTCTGGTTAGGTATCACAGCTGCACTTGCGACTGGGATTTGTAGCTTTATTTAGATACACTTGTTTTATGGTTTTGTTTCCCTGAAAATTGTTGCGGATTTCCTCAGAAGAATTTTCTCCTTCCCTGGCCTTTGAAGATGCTGCAATGTTGCACCTCGCAGTATTAGTGTAAATTACTTTTCAAGAAAAGTCAGTTTTAGAAGACTTCGATGTTCTGATCTGCAGCATGGGGAAAGGCAAAGAAAACTATCATAAGAGGCTAAATAAAACTAAAATAATGATAAAAATGGAAAAAAACCCAAGTCTTCAAGTTTATGATAAATTGTCTTGGTAAAATAAGCATTACAGTACTTATTTCAGTGACTCCATTTTGTTTCTGGGAATGTAGAAAAATGCCAAAAGCTACCACATCACGGATGACTGTGCAGCTCTGCTAATTGCAACAATACTTTTTCTGCTGTGAGTGCCTGTATGAATCTGAAGCCATTTAAATGATTTCTTTTAGGCCACTGAACCTCCATTTGGCGGTAATAACTTCTTGGTTGCTACAACCCTGTGCTGGATTTGGAGCAGTGACCTGTAGATGAAAGGCTCCGTTTCCTATTTCCAGTCCCCTGAGTTAACCAGTCTTGGCCCGTTTTTCTTCCCTTCTGCAAGCAGCCACTTCTGCCTCTGGAGTTCCTGACTGAAACAGGCAGCAAAGGAATCATTCGGTGGCTCATATTTCCACTTGGGTTCAGTGATCAGGATCACAACAGAATTAAGTGTGTCGAACTGAAAGGGTCTTTTGGCTTTTCTTAAATGTTCTCTGTGATATAAATGTAACAAAAGTAGCCTGTATTCCAATTAAACTTAAACAGCAGTTGTAGCAGGGAGCAACTGCTGTGCACTCACAGGATAAACCAGCTTTCCTACTGGGATCCACAGCACAGTTAAAAAAGGAAAATCTATTTCAGCAACCTCCCATAAAAAGCATATGCATTTCCTTTCTATCTTGCTTAGTTCTTATTATGTAGTTCTTATTTTTCATGGATACTGAATACCTATGACTCCATGTGGGGTCAAAATCCTTATAATTTCGGAGAATCTTAAACAGTAACATCATGTCTGCACCACCTTTTGCAGGCAGATGATGGATAAGCTGGGCTTATCAGCTTTGTTTTAGTTCTATTCCAGATCTCCTGTGGGATGTTGTGTAAGTCATTCCTCCCTGCAAATGGGAATAATGATTCTTTTCCTGTTTGGCTCTTTTTCTGCCTCAGGTGGAAAATCTTTGGGCCAGAGATGGTTTTTTGAGCTGTTTGACCCGTACCTACCACACTGAGTCTTGAACTGGATTCTAGTTGGGAGGACTATCATGGAGCTGGACCAAATCCAGTTCGTTGTCACCATTTTTGTTTCTATTCAAGCCACAGCTGCATCTGAGCCCATGGAATACGACTCATTAATGAATAGAGAATGATCCATTTTGAGTATTTGAGTACATAGAAAAGTCTACAGAGATAAGCCCTCAGTGGAAGACTCACTGTCTACCCACTGGTGGTAGCTCTGTTAGCCGTGTTTTAAGACAAAAGATGTTTTTCACACTTGGCAGAGCAATCCAGAACTGCTATTTCTCCAGAGGTGCATCAACAAAATTCACTTTTCACTGGCCAGCTATGATTACGTGTTACCCTTAATTATGTTTCTTTTTGCCTCTTGCTACTGTACTGTGGGTAGAAATGACCTTAGAAAGGCATATTAAAAACTGACACTGGCTTGTGCGAGGCTTTGACCATTAGTATTGTGGTAGCCAAAAGGCTCAGACAGCCAAATGTACCCTTCTGTGGACTCCAACCGGACCAAAAAGAGAACAGATTTAATTAAAGCTATTATGGAAGTAGCGCTGCATAATGATTTACCCGGAGTGAAAGCCAAAGTCACATTTGTTGGAGATTAATATAACTTCATATGTTTGAAAGTTCCCTATGTTAAATGTAATAACTGAAATTTCATATCTGCAAGCCTAGTTGTTCCAGGCATAAAATGAAAACCAACTCTGTATTTACTCAGGCCATTTCTGTTGTTTGAATCACTTTTATGGATACATGAAAGAAAGTCTGATGAAATGAATTATAGATATAAAAACCAGCAAGAGTACACAATATAAAAAATCTGAAAGGCATGTTAAAGGTAGTCTTGGGAGTTCAGCTTGACAAAAAAAAAAAAAAGTATTTTCTTCTTCTCCCTCCTCTTTTTTCCTGCCTTTTTTTTTTTTTTTATTGCCTATTAAATTGAGATGAGGACGAAGAAAGATATTAAAAACTAGTTTTTCTGAATTGGAATAGGAAGGATTGTGAGGCAGCAGGAAGCCCTGTGCATTGCAGAAAGTGGATGGCAATCAATAATAATGCAATTGTAAAGGTACATCATTTTACAAAATACATCAGTGGGACGGTAACCTGGAGGATGTGTATGAAGCTTTGCAATAGGAAGAAAAGTTCTGAAGTATTCATTAGCTAACCCTAATTGCCAGATTATTTTTCCTGAGGCACATGAGTATCACAAGAAATCCACAGAGTTGCAACAGATTAAGAGGAAGCTGCTTAAGTGCCACCTGAGAGAGTGGAATAGTGTAACACACTTTGGAAAATGGACATCTTCTGGTATATATTTTTTTCAGATGTATCATATTTATTAGCTTTACAGGTGGTCTTGTTGGCTGTACCTGAAGTAGTAATGACTCAGAAAATTCTGCCTTCCTGAGAAACGTAGGAAAATAAATGGACATAAAAGCTTTCTAAAGTCTATTTAGAGGAAGAGTCAGTATTATACAATGAAAAACATTTTCATTTGCTGTTGTTACATGTTATGAAGTAAGAAGCAGCAATATCTTTGAATTGTTGATTAAGTTTTGTGCATCTCAAGGTGATTTCTGTTAACTAAGTTTTTCCTCCAAATTTCACATTCTCTTGATAAAATGGCCCATTGTTTAAAAAAACGGATAATTTACATCATCCTTAAACAGAAGGAAAAGGTACCTGAAGATTTTGTATAAGTGTAATTAGGCAGTTATTCTTAATGGGGAATTACTTTATTGATATGTAGCTATGAGTCTCTGTGTTGTATTTTCTGCAAGTAACAGAGAAAAGGGAACAAAGCCAAGATGAGACAAAAAATCTGAAAGCAAACAAGCACTGTAGTATGGTTAATGTTTAAAGGAGAGCTGTTGGATAATGGTGTTGAGCTTATTATAAGCACGTCTAAGGAAGTAATTTTTCTCTTTAAAGTATGTATCACCTTGGATTTGAAATTTAATTTGTTTTATTTTTCATTGATATCTTGCTTATTAAACAGAGTGCTCTTTTGAAGGGGAGAAATGCTTGAAACAATATTTTAAGAGTTGATTTATTGAAATACATTTAAATACTGCTGAAAGATACTTATTTTTTTTATTAGAAATGTGTGAATGTTTAGTCAAAAATCCCAAGCTACGTTTCAGATTTAAATTCCCAAAGTAAACTCTTCCTGGTTTGACTGGAAAGAATATAGCCTCCAAAACCAGCTCGTTCTGTCTTTCAGACATGCTGATGCTCATCTTTGAGCAGACGTAAGGATTTCCTAGCAATTTGTCTCAAGTCTGATACTGAGTCCTTTCGTTCCCATAGTCCTTAGTAGTAGTTCTTCAGGTGGCTGTTTTAAAGACCTATTGGATATAGCTGCAGATGTGCTTTGTTATTTCTGGCGTTTGAAGAGGTGAGCTGTTGTACAGAACTTTGTTATACTTGTTTTGACGTAAGCAATTCCTTTAAACACTGTCAGTTATTGATATTTCTAGAGTACTAGGACTTCAAGACCCAATCAGAATGGGAGGAGCCATTCTTTCAGATCTTACTCTCCAAGAGGAAACTTGGAGGCAATGGAAACAACAGAAGTCTGGAAAACATTCACTGTATTACTTTTTGTTCCCAAACTAAAAGAGAAATTAATACATGATAAAGCTTGACAGTGTTTCCAAAGCTTACGTTATTTTGTTTAAGGCTTATATTTTTCATTGTCTTCTACCGTAACATCTCCAGAAATATTCTGTGAAATAGGAACAGTCAGCTTGCAAATACGTTGTCAGTCCAGTTTCATGGATAGCTATCTGTATAGTGAGAGGTCACAATGGGGTGGAATCAAAAAAGACGTCCCAAGCTGGTTTCCTGTTTCCTTTGAAGTGTAACACATCCTGCAGCTGTCAAAATTACACAATACGTTTTCAGAAAGCAGAGATGATAAGACTGAAATGCTTCTGTTTTTGAGAATTAAAAAACTGTGGATGTCTGGTCACAGGTCACATGTTACTGACTACCTATACTCTTGTTGGGTTCATTTATTAGTAGGAAAAAGTAAACATTTTTTTCAGGTTCAAGTATTAGATTATTTTCATTTGAGGAGTTCATTGCATCTTTTCTAATTATGAATTAAAATGTGCTGGATGTAAAAATGGGATAAAATGCCTTTTGTAAAAGTAACAATACTAGTTTTAATTAATCCAATTTAACATAAGATTTTCTTAGGGATTAGATAGCGTTTTTTTAATAATTTGAGTAATAACAATTGGTTTTACTAAATAAAGTATGATTATTGGTATGCCTTATCTTTCTTTAAACAAATGCTGTATTTCCCTGGTTTAGGAAAAATTACAAGAACAAGGATTACAAAGTCACAAAATTCAAGTGCAAAATTTGGATGCTTCTGGATGTTTGAAATAATTAGAGCTGAAGAGAGGCCTTCGTTCTCAGCGAGTCTGTCATTTTTACAAAATTATGTAAATATTGTATTGGTATAAGCAAGATATTGTTGTAAACTCAGAATGTTTCCTTCCTTAAACTTTTGTACAATTCATCATTTCAGGTTTTTGAAAAGAATAATTATTTTTATTGGGGAGAATCAGAATGTTTTGTTTAAGGCAGAGAAAAACATTTTGAGGTGTACTGATTTTATCTGAAAATTTTCTGGCAAAACAGTAGCAATTTTGCCAAGCATGTGATTTTTCACTAGGTATTATTTTTCCAATGCTTTAGTGAATAATTCATATTGAAATAGGGGGGATGAGCTAGAAAAAGTTTGTATGGCCAGTCTCTGTAGTAGTGACAGTAATTGTGGCGGAATAATTGATGAAATATCATGTAAGTTTCATTCCCCTGCTTCTGCTAGTTGTAAATACATCGTGCTGTAGGCACCACATTCACACTTAATTAAACTGATTAAAAACAAAAATCACTTTGCCTTTATCTTTTCTTTTTTTAAAAAAAAAGAATTAAAATACAAACTATATACCTCAGTGTCTTAACATTAAAATAAACTAAAATGTCAGCATTAGCTGTTCAATTCGTTACACAGCTTACGACCTCAGCTCTGTTAAGCGTCTCACAAGCCATCAGTATTTACTGTTCAGTCACTGCTGACTTGCAGCGTTCAGAGTTATGGGTAATATTAACGATTACTAAATTGCAAATTACTTTTCATAGCTAAAACACTATATGTTTTACCTATAAATGTGTAGCCTGTTGTAGAGATTTCAGAGCAGATGAAAGGTTTTCTTAACCTTGTAGCAGATGTGCAAGTGCTTCTAATAACTATTCACAGTGCAAAATAGCTTTGCATAAGATTTATCTTTTACTACCTTTCTTTGCCCATAGTATAGCAGACTGTATAACTGCATGGGATCATGTTAATGGGCTGGCTGCTGCATACCTGCTCTAACTTTTGTTAGATTTTTAGGTGGAGCAACTTAGACATGAACTTCAATTGATGCCTTCCATTGAAGCTGCTAAGAACTTTAGTTCAGAGGTTATATTTAACCCCCTATCGGATAAGGCTATACCCAGACAAATTCAGTGTATAAAAACAAAGTGCAGATTCAGCAATTCATTTAAGCTGTTAACTTCTAATTGGCTCTAGTTTTCTACTATTTTCTTACCTTTTGTAAGTTTTTGAATTTGTAGGGCTGTGTCAGTACCATCTACCAACAAGCATGCTGAGCTGCATAAAAGTTCAAGTAGTCAAAAGTCAAAAATAGTGGGACTTTCTGTGCAGTTGCCATGCATGGTGCTTGTTGTGACTGCTGAGTCTTGGGTTTCCTATGTTGAGACAACTCTTGAAGATAGGCTCTGTTTTTTTGAATTTAAAAACTTTTTAGTTTTGATAACTGTAAAGCAGTATTTCTGTTCTCTCTTCCCAAGTTATTCCTTTCAAGGAATTTTCCATAGTTCTTTGACATTAAGTCATTTATAATTTTCCTATTCACCAGAGCACTGTAATCTTTACTGTCTATTAACATATAGTCACTGCAAGACAACCCTAGCATATTAGGTCTCCAAAAAAAAAAAAAAAAGCCTGCTATTAAATATCTATTACAAGGGTAGACGTCCTTTAATTAAAGCACAGAGGAAAAAGTATTTTGCTAGTATTTAGAAAAATACTCATCATAGTTGACATGTTCTGGTTTTGGAGTCAACAAGAAATGAAAAGAATCCTATTTATTCAAGGTTGCAGAAGAGAGCTTGTTAAAAATCACTGTCTCTGAAGTGCAATGCCAAATGGTTTATACTTTTTAAATGTGTGAAGTTTGAAAGGTAGAATGGGCTGATGTGTTTTGCAGTTCCTCATTAATATGCATTATCATTGAAAAAATAGTTTAGCTTATTCTCTTTTTTATTAGTAAAGCTATAACTGGGTGATCCTTGGGAGGCTGAAAATACCACTTCTGAAACGAATGTCAGAAAATCATACAAATTTAAACTTTTGAGTATCTCTTCTGAGACTGTGTGCTAGTTCTTGCTTTTCTGACACTTAGGCCCCTGTCCCTGTAGTTAATCTTGCAGAAATGTTGGGAATTTTAATGTGCTATGGGTCACGTAAGATTCAAAGTCCATTAATGCAGTTAGAATACAGGCCAGCAGCTGGATTTGGAGACTTCTATTTTACGTTTGTATCTCTTGATTTGTATGGTTTCATGACTGAATCTTCAGACTTGTTAGATGCTAAAACAGCATAGGCAAAGTGTTAGTGCTGGACTAGCTTATCAGTGAACTTGACTGGGAATAATTAGTTCTGGAAGAAGACAATGGAATATCTTGGGAAGATAAAAGGCAAAGGGAGGAGAATTAATAAAGTTATTTTTGAAATTAAGCCTGCTAGATAAAGGCATAATTGTCAGCTAGATACTGCTGAGTAGTTTTGACTGGTGTGATGCTATTGGCATTGGTAGTTGGGTACGCTGGTATTACTGGGGGTTCTAAACGCCTGTAAATTAAAGGCAGCATATCACTGTGGCAGCTTTCCCCTTGCTAGGGCCTTGTTATTGTAATTGTCCCTGGGGGATGCAGCAGTGAACCCAGTCTGTACTGGGGCATTTCTTTTGTAGTGCTGACCTGAGGTAGCTGGAGCCTGTGGTGTTGAGCAGGTGGCAGTGTCCACCGGCAGTGCTGCCTGCCCTTCCCGTCCATGGCCCTGCCAGGGAGGAGGGCAAGGGACCAGGTCAGAGTATGCAAGGAGGGTGCTGTTGGGTGCAGGGCAGAAGCAGAACCTTTGATCTCTGTAAGTATTTTCTATTAAGGATATTGCTGCCAGCTCTCTAGATTCGCATGGACTTGGGCAGCATCAAATACAGACGTGTTCTTTCTTGAAACTATCACTTCCTTGGCACTGACAGGAGACCAGCAAGCATCTCAATGATGGCTGTAGGGCTGTGAAGGAAATCCAATATGTGTTTTTATAACATTTTTATTATTCCGCAGTAGACAGCCACCGCCTTTTACATAAACAGTGGGTGGCAAATTCAGGAGCTGAAGTTCAGCAGTGATGAGATAGCTCATGTAAATTTATTTTGTGTAACTGTTTCCACATTTGTTTGGAAAAATAAGATGTATGTATATTTGAGGTACATGTATAATTTTTTATCCTTCACGCTGTTACTTTGTCATCTTTCATTCTATGTTGGGCAAGGATTTTGTGCTTTTACTTCTAATCAAAACTGCATTATAAATAACTCCACCTACTTAATCTGTCCAGGAGTGAATAAGCAGCATTCTGACATCATTAGACCAACATCATTTGGATTTTAGTGGGAAATACAGATTTTGAAGGTCAGTGATGGAAAAATTAATGTTGGGTTATCTAAAAACTGACAGTACTTTGCAAGTCTGCTTAGAGATCAGAAGTGATGTAATTTCAGCAGGATGGATTAGTTGTCAAAGCTTTGAAAGTATGCAAAAATGTAATTCATCATCGGGTTTTTCAGCTCTGTATATTGCCAGTAGAATTTTGTGAGTGTGTGTGGTATGAATAATTTGCCACCATTCAAATGTATAGGAGGTAAAGAGAATCAAGATTTTGTGTCATGGTACTTCCTTCCATTGTGATCTGACCTACCTGGCCAGTTTCAGTTGCATGTTAGTCCTGTTCTGTCTTTAAAAAAAAAATAAAATCACATTGTTTTTCTTTACCTACCCTATTCCAGGCCTTCCTCTT